>NC_044369.1:14598078-14901967 GCF_007364275.1 Archocentrus centrarchus
CTCTTGCCATAAGGTTAAGAGCATTCATCAGATTGCTTCATGAGTTTTTAGTATATGCGTCTCTGTACTGTAGAGCCTGGAGTGTGTGCGGGGTACTATGCTTATTTCAGTCTGAGCTGCGCTGTGAGAGGATGAGCAGGATATGCAGTGTTACTAGCCAGCTCAGTAATGACTATTCCTGCAGGGTTACAGTGACTCACTTTATTCTGTGCCTTGCTCAGCTAATTTCACACCGACCCAGAGGAGAAGCCCAGTTTGACCCTGTACTCTCACTTCAATCGCTGCTCTGTTCTCAGAGCTCTCAATACCGCTGACACTCCTAACATAGCCACTCTCTCTCACCACGCTCTCTTACCTCTTGTGGTTCCATTTAATAGGCGAAGACTGAGCAGGGAAACTGTTCTGCAATCACCTAATTAGCCGCTGAGCGTGCTGTGTATCTCGTCGATAGAATGTAAACATCTGCGTTTGTTCATTGGTCTGATGTGTGTGTTTTTCATCATTAGAACCTGTTTTGTGATATAATGAAAGTCAAGGCTAATTAAAGCAGAACTTGTTGATTATTATATATATTTCTGGAGGGGATGGAGCAGTAATCTGGATACAAAACCCTGTTTAAAATGCACCAGGTTCACTTGGAGTTCACTGGCACAGACAAGATCAGGAGATGAGAGTCAAGCATGCACGTATCAGCAGAGGAAATGCACTCATTTTCTATTAAAAAAACCAAACATTAATTACAACTTTTTCTGCCATCAAACGTACTGTGTTTTTTTGTGTTGATCATAACAAAGTAACAAAGAAATTTCAGTATGATGTCAGTAACATTTTTATATGCATCAGATCCCCTCTAAGCCACTGCCCTGTGCTTTTCCTGCAGGCGTTACGGTCGGAACTGAAGGAGCGTGAGCACTTGGTAATCAGCACTTTGGACCAGGCGAGGACGTTTCTTGCTGATCAACCCATTGAGGGTCCTGGAGAGCCACGCAAGAACCTGCAGCCAAAGACGGGTTTGTTCCTTTTTCATTAAAAAAAAAACAAAAAACTCTGCATTTACTCTAAAATAATAATAAAAAAACATTAAGTCCTGGAAACCAGGTTTGAAATGATAAATGAACACAGCTTAAAAATAGTTACACCACTGCTCAGTCCATTAAAACCATGGCATGCTGTTTTTCCCCACCTCCTAACTCAGCAGTTTCTGGTAAAATCAGATAATAAGCCTCAGGCAGTCTGATGTTTTAGGTATACAGTATGTATCTGGATATAATGAGTTGGAGAAGTTGATAAAATATTAGACATGCACAGTTCAGTCTCTGAGTGTAGTCTGTTGACAGATTTTAAATCACTAATCACCTGTTTCTGTGATTTATGCATCCATGAAACACTTCATTTTTTCCTTCTATAACATGAATTGGATCAAAACAACTAAATTTCTCACTCTAAAGAGGGAGTATATAATAATAAGTTCTCTGTAGTAAATAGGGAAGGAATAGGCATTGATTTTGAACACAGCCCTTGGCATCAAACTTTAAATACTTTAAAAGACAGAAATAGCTATCATGTTCTCACCAACTGTTTTGTGAAGCCCTGTTTTAATTGTTAATACAATTTAAGCTGGTGAGTTATCAAAAAAAGATCGCCATTGCAATGGTTATGAAGCTATAAATTAGCTATATTAACTTATTCCAAGATGTTACCATGTTTCCTTCTGTTAATTGGGCCTTTAACAAGGGTGTCTATGGAGCTTTACTTGACTTTACAACAAGTGTAAGGTGGCATCTCAAAATCTGTGCCAAAGCAAATATATGGATCCATTTGTGACCCCTTGTAAATAAGAGGGCAGCCAAATGAAGTATCTTCCCTTTGGCTGGGGTGCTGTTGCAATTATATGATCCTGTCTGCAGTCACCAGAATGGCTGCTTTTCAGCCAGAACCAGAATCTGACGTGTTCCTTGCCTCAGTTCTGAAGTTAAAGTCATTCAAACCATCAAAGAAATCTCTGTTGAAGGTAGTATAAATATATGACAGAGCAGCCAGGGCTTTAACATACACCAACTCATTCAGCATTTCCTCTCTGTCTCTTTTTGGATGCAGCAGGGATGTCTTTGTCAGGTCAGCATATTTCCGTTCTAACTAAATCTCTACTGTGTAAATAATTAAATCGACCCAAGGGAATGTGTAGGGGGTGTGGCGAGACTTCAGAGCGTAGACCGATAGGCTTGTTGTCTGTGATCTTTGATGCAGATATCAAAGCGTCATCGCATTGTATACAGTAAATAGATAAAAAACTAATTGAAGATCAGAGGCTGTGCTTGTGGTGTAATCAGAGGATATTGAATTTCTTAGAGTAACACTGTGATAAAGCCCTAACATCAAGAGTGTATTACTATAGTAATGTTTTATAAAGCCAATCAAACGCTTGCCTCTACACATCTTTCCTCATTACAAACTACAGACACCATCAGACTGTATATCAGCATGATACGGGTTACCTGCAGTGTCAGGCGTTTGTGTATGCAGGGAGCAGGATGAGAAAAAGCGAGATTGCAGAGGTGCAACAGGTGAAGATGGTAATTTAGTCACTACCCTGGAGATAAGACCTAAGAACTCATGAGAGCTGCTCATCTCTTTTGCAGTTAAAATGATTGTCTGGGGAGCAGTTTTCTTGAATGACTACTTTTTTTTTCTTCTTTTTTTCCCCTCTCTCTAACTGTATCTTCAGATATGCCACAGTGCTCTCACCTTCTGGCTTTGTCATTCCTTAGACCCTCTGTCTCTCTCACTTTTTTCTTTTCGTCACTTTGATCAAGGCTTGACTTTAGTTCAAGCCTCACTTTCCTACCTTTTCTTTTTTCCCGCCCTTCTATTCTCCTTGCTCCGCCTCATGTTGAGCTTCCCCCATTTGCCTAGGATGAGATCGGTGTTAACTGAAGAAGTGGGGACTCAAAAGCTGAATTCAGAGACAACAGTGAATAGTTCAGCAGGTTGTATTTGTGACTTGAAAGCAGCTGAGTTTAGTGGAGAGTGTGACAGAGAGCAGGTCAAGGCTGGCAGAAGTGCTGGAGAAGAGGCATGTGGCCAGTTTGGACTGAGTGAGGTTGTTACTAGAGTTACTAGTGGACCTGAGACACAGAGAGCCAAAATAATCACTTCTAAGGGTCAGAAAGTTCTAGATATCAATTTACAAATGCTGATAAGACTGTAGTTTTTGTCCTGGATTCAGAAAGAGAATTGAAGAGCCGGGGTTTCAGGAGCTTGATTACTAGATGTCTCATCTGGTTTTGTAGATGAATCATAGAAGGGTCACATTTGAATATGAAGGACATGCAACTAGTGAAATAATGTGCAAGAAAAGAGGAAATGATCACAATGGGCTTATTCAGCTAGCTAATATTAGTAAAATTTGCAGTTAATATGGGTCATAGTTAATCAGAATCTTCTTCTATATAGTTTTAGGAAGGGAAAAAAAAAGATTTCATGAAAGATTTATATACACTCTATTGACAAAAGGATTTACTCACCCATCCGAATGATTGAATTTAGGTGTTTCACTTAGGCATGCAGACTGCTTCTACAAACATTTGTGAAAGAATGGGTCGCTCTCAGGAGCTCATTGAATTCCAGCATGGTACCGTGATAGGATGTTACCTGTGCAACAGGTGTAGTTGTGAAATTTTCTTACTACTAAATATTCCAAAGTCAACTGTTAGTGGTATTAAAACAAAGTGGAAATGATTGGGAACGACAGCAACTCAGCCACGAAGTGGTAGGCCAAGTAAAATCACAGAGCAGGGCCAGCGGATGCTGAGGCACATAGTACACAGAGCTCGACAACTTTGTGCAGAGTCAATCACTACAGACCTCCAAACTCCATGTGCCCTTCAGATTAGCTCGAGAACGGTGCGTAGAGAGTTTCATGCAATGGGTTTCCATGGATGAGCAGCTGCATCCAAGCCTTACATCACCAAGCGCAATGCAAAGAGTCAGATACAGTGGTGTAAAACACTCTACTGGACTGGACTGCCACTGGACTCCAGAGCAGTGGATATGTGTTCTCTGGAGTGGCGAATCGTGCTTCTCCATCTGGCAATCCAGTGGATGAGTCTGGGTTTGGCAGTTGCCAGGAGCCGGTCTGACTGCACTGTGGTGTGAGGCTGTTTTTCAGGAGTTGGGCTGGGCAATGTTTGAGAAGTCATGTACTGTGAAATAAAAGAGCCAGCTGGGTGCAAGAATTTGAACACATTACAAAAGTATTTCTAATCATTTATTACATTTTATAGAAGAAATAGTCATGACAAAATGCCTTTCATTGCCATATCATTGAGAAATAACTGAACAACATATGAAATAATAATGAAGGCCATAAACATTTCTCCACTCCCTTTTTTGTCCTTCAGATCTCACACCAGAGGAGAAGGCCCGAGGGTTGGCCCGGGCTATCCGCAAGCAGTCTGGTGAAGTGAGGGAGCGGTGGGAGCGTCTGAAAGGGCATGTGGGTGGCTGGCAGAGTCAGGTGGAGCAAGCCTTGGAACGACTCCAAGAACTGCAGAGCTCCATGGACCAGCTTGACCTACGGCTGACTCGGGCAGAGGAGGCCAAAGCTACCTGGCAGCCTGTGGGCGATCTGCTGATCGACTCTCTCCAGGACCACATCGATAGAACCACAGTGAGTCAGAGGGAAATGTTTTGCTAATGCACCACAGTGATCCTTCTGATAAAAATAATTGTGAACTGTCAGTGTCATAAAGCACTGACAGAATAGGTAAAAGTACCAGCCAAATAATGCAATAACGTGAATGAGCATTGGCTGATGTTTCATATGGTTTCCCTGGTCCTTTTTTTCCCCTCTTTGTTTAAGAAAATGCCACTTCATTTGTGATTGTACTCAGTTTGATGATTCTGCCTGGTTTGTTTGAAAGTTCTACACATCATATTTGAGGATGTCTCCTTTGCCAAGGAGAGCCGGCTGAGAAACAAGCAACGCATTTAATTTAACAAGCAGAAAAATGAGAGTATCTACTTGTAAACGGTAAACAACAAATAAAAGAGTCGAGAAGTGGAGGACAAAGGGGCACTGAAAATAGCCAAGTCACGATTCACAGGCTGCACAAGGAAGTGCAGCTGTTTCATTCATTTCTCTGTCTGTGACACCTCAGGTCTTAATCCTCTGTGGTACAATCAGTCTGGACGCTCATATTTCTTTATATCCATGTCATTTAGTGATTCACTTTAGATTAAATGGTCTGTTAATAGATTAGAATGCAGCCAGAGCAGCACTTGTCTCTAATAAAGGATACACACGGTACATTATATGGGCAGCTGTTGATAACAGCAGCCACACAGGAGACTTTAAATGCAAATTCTAAAGGCTAAATTGAAACCTTAATTGATCTGCTATTAGAATTTAGCTTAAACAAGAATGGTATAAACAAACACCAAATCAGCAGTCTCAACAAAATCATTTGTTAGACTAATCTCACCGCTGTAATCATCTTTCAAAATAAAATACATAAAACTTTTCCAGGCCTTCAGAGAGGAGATTGCCCCGTTACATCAGGATGTTCAAACTGTCAATGAGCTTTCTGCTGAGCTGACACCATTGGACATTCAGCTGTCGTCCACGGCCTCGAGACAACTGGACCAGCTCAACATGAGATGGAAGCTTCTACAGGTACTTTAAATCCTGCTGAAACAGCTACAGATTTTGGAGTAGGAGTGGGTTTTTCTTGTGTGCCTGTTTTCTGTATTTTGTCCACACTTGTCTAAATGAATGCTGTCTTCATAGCACTGCCTGCTTCTTTTTTTTTTTTTTTTTTGTCTCTGTCGCTTTCTTTCACTGTTTGCCGATTTTACTCTGTATCAGCCAAACACACAGGGGATTTGGAATTGTCCCTCGCCCCGTGTACTTGTTGTATTTGAACACAGCTTTGTGTTCAGTGCGACACTTTGTCACTACACATCAATGGTCACTATTCTCACAGCACACCAGTGACATCCTTGGCTCTCTGCATGCTTGATAGTCACAGCCTAATCTGCTGTGGGACTCTGAGTGTTTCTCAGAGTCGAACATATCTCAGCCCAAGAGGAGAAGTAGTGAAGAAGTCTCTTAACAAGTCATGACAAGGAGAAAGAAGAGGGCACTTGAGTTGTGTCGAATTCCTTTAGACACGTTTTAGTCATCAATAAAGGGCAATTGTCCTGTTATCTCACTCTTATATCCTCATCAGGGAATTTTAAACTTTAAGTGCACTTTTTTCACTCACTGGTCAAAACATAGGCAAGAATGACTTGATGAAGTGTATTGAATTCGATTTCTGCTGTAGAATCTTTAGATTGTTGTAGACACAGGCAGATACAGAGAAATGCTGTGTCAAAGTGTTTTTTCTCGGTCTTGTATGATATTTTGAGCCATTAAGATCCTTGACAGTGGTGGCTGGTGATGCCTGATATACGCAGTGGTACGGGGACTTAGTACAGGTTAGACTGCTTTGGACACAAGACAAATGCAGATTTTTTTCCAATAAAAATGTATTTGAAGTCTTTTTTTGGTAATGGAGCGACACAGCATGGTTGCT
Organism: Archocentrus centrarchus; assembly: GCF_007364275.1. Lineage (NCBI taxonomy): Eukaryota > Metazoa > Chordata > Actinopteri > Cichliformes > Cichlidae > Archocentrus > Archocentrus centrarchus. The sequence continues at coordinate 14,604,657 of NC_044369.1, forward strand.
GTAGATGCATTATTTGGTAATTTGGGCAGGAAAAGCAATATGGCACCCCCGCAAAGCAAAATTGGTTAGCTGTGCTAATTTGTAGCCCCCCTTTTTTTTTTTCTTTTTCCAGTGCACTGCAAAGACACCCACTAACTGTCTTCTTGCCTGGAAAATGACCATAATTCAAATAGTGAGTCAGAGGAGGGCTCAGTTTCATTCTGTCTCCCTCTTTTGTCCGCTCTTTTTATTTCTTTCAGTCTGCGGGAAGGCTTCAGCTTCACTAATAAGCCAGATCTGGCTGTGTAGTTTGATGGTTTGGTTTTCATTTCCAGACAGCTACCATCTTCCTTGCTGCGGGAGAGTGAGGATAATAGCCACTAAGTGGCCAAAAAAGAAACTGAGCTACTGGTCTTTCTGTACCCATTTCCAGGATCCCTCTGTGATCTGGCTGCCTTAATGCCCGAGGCTCCTGTGTGAATGTGCGAGTCTCAGTATTACAGGCTGCCAATACTGTCCTGCTAGTCAGAATGATGAAGCAAAGCAAACCCTGTATGGCAGGGCACAGGTGCAGTGCCCGAGAGGTCAATACACAGCTCTCAAGGGAGTGCTGGAGTGAAAATCTGAGTGATTGATAACTTAAACACTTTTCACCCAGTACATGTAAAGGTGAACAAATTTTTGTAGGCAAGCTGAAATAGTACTAGACTAATAGTACTATTCCCTTCTTTAATTCTTTTCTTTCCATTATAGTCATTATTTTTATGGTCTAAATGGAGATAAGGACACGCACAATCCAAAAATGGAAAAAAAACTGGATCCCGGGATAACAAACAAGTAAAAAGAAAAGTAGAGTCTGCACACCAGCGAAAGTTGCTGAATAATTTTTAATACAAAACAATATGTGTGACGTTTTACTTGTAACTGTCACTACAGTGTTTGCTATGGGCTTTGAGCTCATTGTGTGTGAGCGTACAGTGATGCTGTGATCGACTGCATCTGGTGTAGGTACTTATTAGTTGACATATGTATGTAAGTATTCAGTGACCTGCTGTTTGTGGGTGGGATATATTCTTAGCGAGTTTAGCCTGCTATTTAATTTCCACACAATGCTAAATGTCCTAAAATTCATACCAAGTACCTGTCACTTCATTCAAGAGATGATACTCTATATGTATGCCTCTATTAGAAATAAAGTTTCTTGAGTTGGGGTTTTACAGAAAACCCACTTGTAACTTAATTGCACTGAAATTGAATTCATTCCAACCATGACGCCAAGTCCAACCACTGTAAAGTTCTGTCTGTGTGAGCAGAGCCTGCCAGCCCACAACTGTCTGTCTCTTCTGTGTGTGTGTGTTTGTGTGCGTGTGTGTGGGGTGTCATCGTACAGGTGGCAGTGGATGACAGACTGAAGCTCCTTCGGGAAGCCCACAGAGACTTTGGCCCCTCCTCCCAACATTTCCTCTCCAGTGAGTACCGAGCCAATTACTTCTCTAAGGAAATTAGAAAATTTTGGGTGACTTGGTTTGATTCCACTCAGTTACACTGTTTCACATCCTCCAATTTCTTTTTCTTGCCCCGTCTTTTCATCCTCGGCCATATGCTTCACCGTCACGCGTGTTCAGTGGATGCGTGCACATGCATACACACACAGTTTGCAGACGAGCCACTTCACTCGTGAATAATGCAAGGCTTAATTACAGCTCTGCACTGACTCCTTCCTCTTTCTCCCTCTTTAGAGTGGTCATTAGAAGGGCAGAGAGAGTTAGAGACAAAGCTGGAGAGAAGAGACAAATGCAGACGCGTGAGCATTAAACAGAGCAGCCAGTCTCTGGCTCCCTGCGTCTCTCTTGCCCTCTCCCTCTTTCTCTCTCTGACTTGCGTCATTTTCTATAATCATACAACCATTAGTGTTCTCCCTGCTCCACCTGATTTGCTTTGCTGGCTGTCAGACACGGAGACAAAATGGACGGTGTGCGATTCAGAGCAGGTGGTAGGCTCAGCCGGCATGCTGTGTCACCAACAGGCACGGGTCTACAAAATAAACGCTGCCGAGAGCTCAGCAACTGCCCCCAGACAAAACACCACTCTGTCTCTTCTTTCATCTTCCTGGCACTATGACACTATCTACTCCATCACACATTCGCTCTCATTACACTAGTAGCTTAATATTCCCTCAGGGATCAATAAAGTAGTGCGTTCTTATCTTGCCCTATCCATCTCATATATCTCCCAATCTCGCCTAATCTCTTTCTCTTACTGTCTTTTCATCTCTATATCTGAGTGTAGAGCTGTGTCAAGGAGGAGGGAAAGTGGGAGGGCGATAAATCAAGAAACATTTCTGCTTCTTATTGCTTTTGAGAGCTTCTCAAGAGTTATATTTGGCTGGTTTTAACGCTGTATCAGGTTGTCATTTTCAAGATTTCCTTTGCCTGTCTGTATTTATTCTCCCTCCTTGTGCCCACAATTTTTTTTCTGTTTATTTTAAATTTTTCTTTCCTTTCATGCCCCATTGTCTCCCTCCTGGATTTTCTACCAAGAAAACAATATCCATTTACACCCCACCCCCACCCCAATTTCATGCTCTGTAAGAGTCTTCCCTATACATCTAGACTGCGTTATTATGGAAGTGTTAGATGTAAGAATTATTTCAAGTCAAGGTCCAAACACTACATGGATTATTATACTGCATGGTGGAAATGTGCAGCATTTATTAAGATGGCAGTTTCGATTTTAACTGCCTGACTTTTTTTTTTTTTTTTTGGTCTTTGTTCCCATCTCACCATTCTCTTTATCTGTCTCTCTCTCTCTCTCTCTGTCTGCAGCATCTGTACAGCTCCCCTGGCAGCGTGCAGTTTCTCAGAATAAGGTTCCTTATTACATCAAGTAAGTAGCGAGAAATGGCTTCGATAGCATTCGCTTTGTCTGGATAAACTGTATACATGTGTCTGTATGCTAGTGTGTCTGTTATGCTGTAGTAAGGTAGAACACCTTGAATCTTCTTAGTTTTATTTTCAGTCTTGGAATTTCTTTGCCCACTGGTCATCTTGAGCATCTGAATTTTATTACGTGACCTCCACACAAGATTCACATCTAGACTGTGCAACTTTGCAAAATAAGCCCCTGAAAGACTTTTTAGTCCTTTAGGGATTATTTAGAAGGCACGGCCTCTTTAAATGCAATGACCTCACTTCCTTTTAAACAGTCAGTTCCTCAGTACTAAGTCCATGTAATGTTCAGTTGTACTTACCTGAGAATTGTGTAGGTAATTGTCTGCTAAAGTGACAGTGAGGAAGTTGGTGCCATGTTTCCTGCCTCATGCACCTTCTTCTCAGGCAGCTTTCAGTAGTGAGTGTGTGTCTTAAGTGGAACATCTCCTACACGTGTTACATGTGAGAAAGGCCAACTTCAGACAATGTCCGGCTCTGAATCTCCTCACACTGTGTTGGGCTCATGTGTGAAACAGCACACAGAACCAGTCTTTACTGTCATGTGATCTTTTCTGACTTTACTTTGGTAGAAAGTTTCCAGATTTATTCTCAAAGTAGACTCAGATGTGGGCAGCATGGTGCAGACGGAATAGAAATGATGTTTTTTGATTTGCATTTTTAAAATGCTCAGAGCTGATTGTGAAATAGCCCATTATTATCTGGTCTTTTCAATTTTTTTTTTTTTGCGCATCAGAGCTCTAACCTTTTGTGACCTCCAGTAAACAGCACCTGGTCATGTATTCTCAGTAGCTGTTTTTTTCCATTGTATTTTCTGTGCATTTTCCTTTTCTTCCAATTAAGAACTTCTTTCTCTCGCAATTGGTTCCTGTCTGTAAATTACCATTCAGGCTGTTTCACCTGCATATTTCACATTCAGTTCAACATTAGCACCTCCTTTTGAATAGATAATATCTGACTGAATCCCAGGACTGCTTCCCAGATTCTGCTAACAGTAGCTGTAATGACTTTAGCTTGACATCGCGCTTCCCATTCTAATTTTTGCTATATCACTCCAAAGCGCAGGTTTCTGCTTAAACAGGCAGAGATGGCGTCCGGGACAGCTTTTCTACTGCTTAGAAGATGTCAGTTTTGAAAGCATAAAGGACCTCATTATCCAGAAAACATGGAACTGTATGTCAGTAAATTGCTGCCTAACCAAATCTGAATTCACACTTATTTTTGTCTGGTGGTTAGAAAACTCTTTGGATAGCATTTTCAGCTATCATTTATCAGTTCTGCTGCTCTTTCTGGTTTCTTTTATAACACTGTTACTGCCTGTATTTATTTTTAGGATGATAAAGTGGTTGTGTTTTTTCAGGTTGCCCTCTTAAATCATCCTGTGCCCTGAGCCGAAATGTCACCGTCTCAGTTAAAATTGTCAAATAGCCATTTACAGAAATAAAAGATCCACTTGTACCACTGTCCACAGAACAGCCCACAATAAGAGCTACAGCTATGAAGATTTACAGAGCCAGACTTGCCTTAGTAATGAGTTAAATGTCTTCAGAAACCTTTGATACAACCATTTTACAAAAGATTTAATATTTAGTATGGTTTATTATTTTGATGTTCAAAATGTGGCTGTTTTTATTTTTGGTGGTGCACTCATGTGCCTATAGGCAGTAAGAAAAATTAACTTTTTATAAATTAGTGTGGTGTTATGTACAGTCATGTGAAAAAGAATGTTTTCAGACTTAACTAACTGCTCCCCGTGGTTCAGTAGCTTGTAGAACTACCTTTTAGCAAGAATAATGTAAATTAATCATTTTATGTATGACTTGATCAGTCTTTTGCATCGTGGAGGAATTTTTGTGCATTCTCTAAAAGATTGCTTCTTTTCATTGAGGTTTGTGAGCGTTTATGCACGGCTCACTTAAGTTCCCGCCACAGAATTTCAGTTGATTGGGTTTGAGGTCTGGACTTTGCAACACCTTGATTTTTTTCTTGATTTTCTGCTATCTTGTTGTAGATTTGCTGCTGTGTTTGGGATCAAACACAGCAGCTGTAATCAGATGGTCTCACATTTCACATTTCGTTCTAGAATACTTTGGTATACAGAAGAGTTCATGGTTGACTCAGTGACTGGAGTCTTGTGGCTGCAAAACAAAGCCAAATGATCACCCCTCCACCATCATGCTTGACAGTTGGTACGAGGTGTTTGTGCTGATATGTTGTTAGGTTTTTATCAAGTGTGGTGCTCTGCATTATGTCTAAACATCTCTACTTTGGTCTTGTCTGTCCAAAGGACATTGTTCCCGAAGTCTTGTGGTTTGTTCAGATACAACTTTGCAAACCTGAGCTGTCCTGCTGTGTTCTTTTTTAGGAAGAAGAGGCTTTCTCCTGGTAACCCTTGTACCCTTGTCATGAACTTCATGCTAACAGAGGCTTGTACCATCCGAGATGTAGCTCTTAGGTTTTCTGCAGTTGTCTCTGAGCACTGATTTGCAGCATCTGGCTGCTACTTGGCCTTTTAATTCCTATGGAACCAGTAAGGATTTATTTAGTTTTTCACAGTTTTTCACTGTGAATAAAAACTTTCTTTTTCACTTGAATGTATAAGAAGTGTAATAGGTCCCCTTTAAAGATCTAAGTAATGTCTACACAAAGACAAAAAAAGGATTTATATATAGAAAGTGGGAAGGGACACCTGTTTGAGTTTGGGCCTGCAGCTTGGCACTAAAAAGGGTTCAGAGATGAAAGCCAGACAGCCAGTGACTCGGAGGACAAGCTCATAACTTTAGAGTCAACAACAGCCTGTGATCACAGATGTGGCCAGCCCATGAACCTGCGTCCTCCCACTCACACAAACACACACACAAAACCCAGTGGCAATGCCACAAAATAGTACACACAAATGTAAAAATAGTAATGTTATTCTTTATTTTAAATTGAACCTAGTCTACAGCAGACTCTCTCAGCCGTCCCCACAGTTATAGGATTCCACCTCATTTGTTGTTTGAATTCAAGTCTAAACCCATCTCCAGGACTAATCACAGGTCGCTTTCTATGCTGTGACATCCTTGGGACATCCGTGTCACCCTTTGAAACATTCATTTCCCCAAACTCCTCCCCATCTCGTCTTCGGTCTCCTTTCATACTCTGCCTCTTTTCTCTGAGCTGACAAAGGGCCTCTGATTAAAACTGTGCCTTGTCCACCCCCTGTAGCGAGGAGTTCGAGTGACATTTTGTGTGGAAACTGAAATGGCTTCACATAAGTTCTGTGTATTATTGCATCATGCTGGCAGCCTCACACGCTTTCCCATTTCACCACTGGCACCACTCTCAACATTCGAAGAATTCTTTGGTTGTGCTGTGTGTCTGTGTTTGTGTTACGAGACATTTGGCACTGTGAAATGGTGCCAAACGGTTATGGTGGGGTTGTGCCTAGCAGTAAAAAAAAACAACCATCCTTCTGTTTACTGGCTGACAGTGAGCTCCTCAGGATGTCTAGTTTAGGAAGTTTTAATAGGAATCCTAAACTATTTGAACTGTAACTCGAAAGAAAAAAAAAGGATGCTATTAAAGGAAAGGAGGGGGTGGCTTTTTAAGCACAAAAAAAAAACGGCGGCGGTGGAGCGGTGAAAGACAGAAGATGTCAGGTGGTGAATGCAGGCACTTATCACCTGTCACAGACACTTCGTGATAAGCCTGGCAGGCTGCTGTCAGTGGAAAAAAATAGTTCCTGAAATCTTCCTTGCACGTACTCAGATATTTCACTAATTCTGTCTCTTTGGATATCCAGATATGCTACTAATCATTCAAGTGCACGCTCATGATTATTCATGGAAGTCTCTGAGCATGTGACAGTGATAAACTCCCACCAGCAAAGCAAGTGCAGATGTGTTTGGCCACACTGCTGCCGTTTTTAGTTTTTAGGGAATCATCTTCGGCCATGTTCTGACTGTGACTGTGAATATATCCCAGAAGGACTTTGTATTTTCAGGTTTTTTGTTTAATTCCCCAGGGGCTATATGTAATAGTTAATTTGTATTACAGAGGGAAAGAGTATTGTGGTTGTACACACACATGAAGAAATAGTAATTAGCAGAACCACTTTAACCTTCAGTGAGACTCTAAGTTGCTGGAATTTGTAAAGCTGCACAAAACTAAACTGCTATTATTATTATGATCAGTTACTCTAAGAGGGTCAGATTGTTCACTTAATGTCATTTAACTTCAGCTGCCTATTTTGCTTACTTGGTCAGACAGAAATCTCATTAAAGCATCTTGTAAAAGGTTATTTTTCCCTTCGCAGTACCCTAGTGGCTACATAATTTTCATCCTTTTTTTTTTGTGCCTGCTGCTGTATCCCTTTTCTATGACGCCATTCGACTTGTAGATGCTTATTCTGAGATGTCATTTAATGACTTTTATGAGGGGAAAATGTCACATGCATTAAACAAGACCCAAGAGGCTTCATCTCCAGACCCCCTCTTTCGCAGTTATCCACTGCCTGACAAATCAGGAAAAGCACTGCGTGTCATCAGAAACCGCTTTAATTGCCTTGCTTCTAATTGAATTTCCTTTTAATTTGATGCATATGAGAAGTATGGATATCAATGTCCTGAATTTAGAAAACAGTGTTCAATATCTGTCAGGCTAATTCTTGCATTTGAAAAGCTTGAGATATTGGAATGAAATGGCTTCAGACGTTGAACTCAATTGAGCCTGGCAGCTCTGCATTATGGGTTCTTTTGGAGTGTTTCTGAATGTTGTGCCTTGTGGTGCATTCAAATGCTACTTTAAAGTTAGTATAAGACATTTATTTATCTTAAAATCACCGATTAAAGAATTTAAAGGAGCTCATTTCATTTATTGACTCATAACCTGGCTTAATTTTATGAGGTAATCATAATAAAAGGTTTTCGCTCAGGCAACAACATGGAGATAAATGGGATTTGGGCAAAGGAAGAGAGGGAGTGACACCTGTGCTGTGTTTGCGTCTGCAGCTGGGGCCACTAAACAGGGATCAGTGATGAAAGCCTGAATGAACGCCGACTCTGAGGACGGGCTTATGACTTACAAGTCAACAACAGCCTGTGATCACTGATACACTCAGCCAGTGAAACTGTTGAGTTCAGGGTTAATTCTGCTGTGTTTGACCGTTTGGGATAGTTGAGCGGGTGCAAAAGCTGTTTGTTGGCTACGGTGCGAGCTACACAATATTTCTGAAAGGGAGGGTCTTTGTCCACTCAAGTGATGCAGGTCATTTGTAGTGTGAATGGAAACAAAGCAAACTCACTAAGAGTAATAAGCTTTCACTTATTTTAATTTTGTCAGTCTGACCTTCAAGGTTGTCTTGTTTGTGACCTTCAACTTGGATTAAAGTTAAGGGCAATATTCTCCCTCTGAAAACTGAGACACAGCTATCATTGCAAGGGATAATCGTTAACACCAAAGTCCAGCCAGTCTGAAACAGACATCGGTGCAAGTTTGAGGTCTGTGATGAAATGATAGAAAGGTTTAGTTCTAATATATGCATATGATATTAAGCTGTCAAGCGTGACTTGTATGTAAGCACAAATTATTACAAGTGTGGAGGCAACCGTAGATTTAAAAGACCTCCCACTATCCTGAATTTCACTGTGGATGAACTCCTGTAAGTACACAGTATGTCTATAAACCTTTCATATATCTGCCACAAAATCTGGTTTAGTCTTTAATATTCTCTGATGCCTCATCTGTCACCTATGAATGTTTCACACTGCGTTATCTAAACTGTAACAGCTTTGTCGTGTGTCATCAGTTAGCCCCCCCCCCCCCCCCTTTCTTCAAAAGGATTGATATTGCAAAGGGAATATGTTGAGGGGAAAGAACTGAAGACAGTTAAATTTGACAATTCAGCTGTCCCCTTCATGGCATTCATGAGCACAAGCTGTCTAATCTTTCTGTTGACGGAAATACTGGCTGCCGTGTGTGTGTGTGTGTGTGTGTGTGTGTGTGTGTGTGTGTGTGTGTGTACATAAGCAAGATTTTTGATGTTTTGTGAGTTTGTGTATCCCATCAGTGTACTAGTTCTGTCTTGTCTGCGATGTACCATTCAACACTTCAGTGACAAAAATATTTTATGGTGATAGCTGTCAGTCAAATGTGGCCTGCATAGAGATTGTATGCTGTCTCCTAGTGTTGTGTTTGTGTGGAGCAAATATCAGCGAATCCCCTGAAAGCCTTTGACAATTCGAGCAAACTTTTTGCAGGTCCTCAGTGCAGGAAGGTGCTGGCATTAAATATGCCTGCCCAGGTGTGAAAAGGGTCATCAGTCTGTGTAGCCATTGAATAGTGATGAACATCTGCGCTTGAGGAGGGCTTACGCCATCCACTTCACCACTGCAGTTCTCTGTCAGCACTCGACTTTACTTCCTGCCGACTGTCAGCAGAGAGCGAGCCATTGCAGAATCCACAGGGGAGCCTCTGCATTCCAAAGCAGACTTTTATTTGAAAAAGAAAAAAAAAAAAAAAAAAGCATCTTCCAGAAATCTCCTCAAACATTCCACGCAGATCTGAGTGTGGCTTCTGACAGCCAGGTGCCTCCTTGAAATATTATGCAAGTGTGTGCATACACACGCACACGTAGAGCCACATCATGGGCAGAATAGCTCAAATAAAAGCACTGATTGGCAGCCGAAACTTTTTTTTTTTTTCCCATGCTGTTGGTTTTCCAGCTGCTTTGATTTATATTGTGTGTGTGTGTGTGTGTGTGTGTGTGTGTGTGTGTGTGTGTGTGTTGTGAGACACTTCTACCTGATGCGGAAATGTAAACAGAAAGTTTAGACTCAGTCCCCTCATGTTTATTATGGTATTTGAAAAGAAGGATACTGTGGTGGTGAGACTGGGTGTGTGTGTGTGTGTGTGTGTGTGTGTGTGTGTGTGTGTGTGTGTGTTTATTCGGGGTTCTGTGATTTATGCTCTGTTTGTAGCCTCTGTCTCCAATTCAGGGGTGATAACAAAAGAGATGACAATAACAGCATCCACAGTGTTTGTACTCCTCCAATGATGATAATAAAAGTAATGTTGGCTTCTGTGTAATTCCATGTGTTTATCCTTTTGCTCAGTTTCTGTGATTTTTGTGTACTTTTGCTTTTCAAAGTTTTTTCTCTGTCCTTGTTTTTTTTTTTTTTTTTTTTTTTGTGATAAGCCTTGAAAGTTTAGCAAGTATTTATGGATGTGTGTGTGTGCGTTTTGACATCAGTAACTGTTCTGTTTGTGTGCAAGCTTATGATTTTATGTAATTTTTCCTCTCCTGTTTCTGTGTTTGCAGTCATGAGACACAGACGACCTGCTGGGATCATCCAAAGATGACAGAGCTCTACCAATCACTAGGTATCAAAAACACTTGAGGACTTAAACTCCATAATGTCCCAACTTATTGCTCAAAATAAATTTTGCCCCAGAATATTAATAAGAATCATATTTTTACACTTACATGGTGTTATTTATCTGGGGTTTATTTACCCAGGTAATAAGATACTGCCAGACAAATGCATAATGGAGATATTAAAACTTCTATTTAAAAACGTCTATCCAGAAACTCTGCTTCTGTCGCAGGATAATCCACAGGATTCACTGTCAGCTGTTTTTTTTCCCCCAGCATTTCTTTGGTGGAAAGTTGTTTCACTGCAAACTTTTCAGTGTGTGCTTCATATTATCCAAAAGTACTTAGGTTGCTGATCCAGAAAAGAGATGCTGCTGTTGAGTGTTTTAAATGTAATGTGCTTCATGTAACATAGTTTGTCTGTATAGAGCCAGAGTTAAGTCCAAAAAATACTCTCCTGACTAAAGTGACCCTTTCAGTCGAGCCTTTTTAAAGGAAGTGTTCAGAGAGACTTGTTCTGACAAAAGCAGCAGATTCACACCTATGGGCAGTTTACCTAACCCATGCATGCCTTTGGACTGTTGGAGATGACCCACACAGGCACAGGGAGAAGATGCTGGGTTTGAACCCAGGATCTTCTTGCTGTGCGGCAGCATTGCGAACATTAAAGTATTAATTAGGTGTTAATTTAGTGGTTAGAGTTTGTAAGGCAGGTAAAGCTGTCATTAGGACTCAGCTGATTGAAACATATAATAGCTGATACATTCTCTGACTCTTCAGACTTCGGTTTCTCTAAGCAGCTGAGGTGACTGAGAATCTAAAGTAAAGCTAATGCATTCCTACAGAGGAGGGGAAGGCTATTAAAAGATATCAAAGTGCTCCCTGCTGTCTGAAATGCCATTAAGCAATGGAAGTGGAGTTAAAGAACACGAAGACTTCCAGATTAAAATGTTCATCTGCTGGGCAGAAAGGCAAAGCAAAACCGTCACATGACTGCAAAGTAGCTGCAGAATGGTTTAACTGACTTTGGACTGGCAGTTCCTTGTATGCTCTGCAGCTTTCATGCACAGTCAGGGTTGTGGGTTCAAGAGTCGTCATTGTGATCTCATCACAGGAGGACTTCTGCAAAGCAGTATTTGACTGGACCAGAGCATTTCATAAACAGTTGCTGGACTAGAGTTCAAATTTAGCTTTTTGAAGCAAAAGGATTCTGATCAACACAATACTTTAGACCTGTTCTCACTTGTCTGGCTTATTTATGCTTTAAATTTGACTTTATGAAGCCGACACCCTGATCTTTCCTTCTCTCCCCCTCACTCTTAATATCCGTATGTATATCTGTGTCCCTCTGGGATCACCGGTATGACTTTTTTTTTTTTTTTTTTTTTTTTTTAATGAGCTGCCAGATAAGTAATAACCTGTGAAACTTTGGGAGTGTATGCTGGAGGCTATGAGCTCAACAAATAGCACCAGACCCCACTGAGATAGAACTCACTAACCTAATTACACAGTCCATATTAGCGCCGTCTCCCCTCTGTCGTCTCCATAGACAATAACTAACAGAAGTCAGATTTAACTGAATGCAGAGGGTTCTTGTGTTGCCCAGGAGGCAGATTTCTGCTGCATTTTGTTTTCCAATTTTCTGCCTCTGTTTTCTTTTTTGTCCATTTACCTTTTGTCTCTCTTGTCTCCTTCCCTGCCTGTAGCGGACTTGAACAATGTGAGATTCTCAGCATACCGAACAGCCATGAAGATTCGCAGACTACAGAAAGCACTGTGCTGTAAGTAAGATGCATACACACACCCACAGACACCTTAATACCTACAGCCGTGGTCTGCTTCTTTTGATGTTTGGGCTCAACAAGGGGATGCAGTAATGATTTGAAGCTTTGCCAGATGCTTTGCCAGAACAGCGTAGGAGCCAAGCATAATTTTGGCTTTAAAATTACCCACTCTGCATGAATTTGTGTGTGTGTGTGTGTGTGTGTGTGTGTGTGTGTGTGTGTATATGATTCTTTCCATACAGAGTCACAGCTGGTGCTTGTGTTAAGCCTGTTGAGCATAAGCCTTATTTGGTGTGCACAGGTGGAGTATTTTTTTTTTTAGGCTGAGTTTTTTTTTTTTTTTTTAAACATTTCTCGACATAAGAAAGTGATGTTTTCGTGTTTATAATGGAATCTTTGATAAAGATTGCCATTACCTAGAGTCTCAGGTGGCTATAAACACTCTATATACACACACAGAGGATTCAAATACACACTCACACACACTACAGGTGCATGCAGAGTCATCCATGTGGGGTTTCAACCAGCACGGCAGCAGCTACTTGGGTTCAGCTCAACGTAATAATGGTGACAAATACTAACCATTATCCAGCTGTTGACATTATTAGTGCACCTCACACTGTGAGCCTACACTGCTTATTTACATCCTGCTGTTTGTAGGAAGCTTGGATTGTGTGTGTGCAAGTGTGTAAGTGTGAGTGAAATAAATACTGAACAGCAAAAAAAATTTATATATATATATATATATATATATATACACACACACCATGCCTCAGATGTTTTTGCATTTTATGTGCAGCAGAGTGTATCAAAGTGTGTTATTGTGTTTGTTGGTTGTTTAATGAGTTTGTATGATTCAGGCGTTTTAGTTTGCTATCTCATATTGCTTCTCCTATCGCCGTATGTGTGATTGTGACGGTAATGCATTAGCCTGAGTGAGTTCGACTTGGGGCACTGCAATTCAATTTCATTCATTAGATTGGAACAGTCACAGCACACACACACACACACACACACACACACACACACAAACACATGCACACACCGGCACAGAAGGATCAGCAGTTATTAGTTATTAGCCTGGATTCATGTGGAATCTTTGCTTGGAGACCCATGTGTTTGCAATTGGGTGTTTGTGTGACTGTGTATATATGTGTGTGTGTAAGAGAGAGAGAGAGAGAATGACTGACACACACACACACACACACACACACACACGTGACGGGGATACTATAAAATGGCTAATTGGGTTAAGTCTGTGCCAGGGGGGTGGAGAAGCACAAATGAGCTCGCGTGGCATCCCACTAATGTGCCACAGCCTTTCAGCTCCATATCAGAGTGTGTAATGACAAAGCTGCAGAGAAGTAAAGTTTTGCTTTTTGATAGCACGGCTGCCCTGCTGTGCCCGCTCCGTGTGAATTACTCCAGTAATTAGTACGGTCTCTGAGAACTGGAGGGTGAGGGAGGAGAATTGAGAGTGATGTGAGGTAGAGAAGAGAGTGGACACTTTAATATAAATTTATTTTATGGAAAAGTCACAAAAGGTCAGAAGACTAATGCAGAGAGAACAGTTTACTGCTGTGTTTTATGTTTTAATATACCAATGAAATGTTTCTGAACCTCCTGTGTCTTAAAATTCTTTGATAAATGGGGAAAAAAGATGCTTTAAACCAAAAAAGTACACATACAGAGTAGCTCTTAAATGCTAATGATTCTTTCTGTGGTTATCACATTGTCTTTGTTTTACCTCCTACTTTGTTGACCTTCAGCTGGATCTAAAATAAAGCACTAATTAAGAGTCCTATTGGTATCTTGAGTTTTAGCCTCAACTGTTAATATATTCTTGTAACACTCCTCCAGTGTATACTAGACACTGCCAAGCATTTATTAAGTAGTTCACTCACTGCAGAAAACAATGGTATAAAGGGACGGTATAGCATTTTATAAATTGTTCATGAGTGAGCTTTAAAGGTGCTGGTCGGCAGATTTTCTTTTTCACTTCAGGCAGAGACAGCCAGCTGCTAGATCGAGTGTCATATTAAACAGGGGGCTATTAGCACACTTGTGATTATTAACTTATTAGCAGAGCGTTTCATGTCAGTTATTTAACACGTTTAAAGGACAACACAGGTTGTTGTGCATTGATAAATGTGGAAAATGTCTTTAGTCTGGAAGAGTTTGTGCTTATTTTAAGAAAATACTTCCCTGTTATAGTTAAAGGGACTTCTTACGATGGAGAGTTTGTTACACTATAAATGTGGCAGCTTCTCTTGTATTGTATGTATCTATATTTTAGGTACTCTTTTAGTCGATTAGCCCATTTCGTTCAATTTTCTGTCTTTTTGCCATCTCTCTTGCTCTCAGTGACAGTATGATGGAGGCATAATTGAAAGTTTATATAAAAAATATGGTTCCCTTTTGTTTTCGTCATTGTAAAGCCAAGAAGTTAAATTAAAAGAAACTAGACTGCTTTCAGAAGGTCTCATTTCATCCTTGTTCCTCGTTTGGCTTTTTCCGGTTCACGTTTCTCTTTTGTATTAATATTTCTCCACAGTGATTCATCTATTCTCTCTCTGTGAAACTGACACTTATTTGTTATAGAACTATTTTGGATAAAAATATCAGTCGAGCCTGGAGTTTAGAAGTGCCTCTATAAATAGCCTGTGCCATTTTCAGCGCCTTGTCCTTTTCTGATATCTTGGCATTTGTAGAAAAATCATAGCGGGTGCTGAAAGCTCAATGAACAAGTTGGAAAGGTTACTAATGGCTCTGTGTTTCTTTGTCCCTTTCTTCCATTTTTCCTCTCGCCTGTACTTTTCACTTTTTTTCCCCCCTCCCATTCCTCCTCTTTCTGTTCTCATTATTTCTCTCCTACTCCATCCCGACCACCCCCTTTATCTGCAGTGGATTTGCTGGACCTCAGTGTTGCCCAGAACACATTTGAGCAACATAAACTCACCAACAACAATCAGCTGCTCACCGTTCCCGACGTCATCAACTGCCTGACATCCATCTACGACGGCCTGGAGCAGGAGCACAAAGACCTGGTTAACGTGCCTCTCTGCGTCGACATGTGTCTCAACTGGCTGCTTAATGTTTACGACACGTACGTATGCCATCTGCGATACATGCTGCCGCTTGCATTCTGGCCGAAAATATATTTACAGCAGCGCTTAATACTTTATGCACTTGCATCCACATAGATTATGCACTTGTTTAAAATCAGATTGCATTGAAGTGGCAGTCATGTTGACAGCATACACATTTACCCATTCTAGTCTGCTCACACCAGAACATACAGCGTTCTCTTTATAATCATGTATGTGCTCGCATGCTGTAAACCAACAATCTTAGTGCTCTAAACACTGTGGATATAAAGAAAAAAAGCACAAACAAATTACACACACTTATGCAGCCAAAGATCCTTCCCTTTCCAGGCACATACTGGTTTTGTGTCTCTGTTGTTGCAAGTAAGTCAAATCTACAATGATCTGTCGACACATAAATTTACTGTATATACAAAAACACCAACAGTACATTTAACTTGCTCATTTTCATGGTCTGCTGTGTGTCTCTGTGCTGCTGTCTGCAGTGGTCGCAGTGGGAAGATCCGCGTACTGTCTATGAAGATTGGCCTGCTCTCTCTCTCCAAGGGACACCTGGAGGAGAAATACAAATGTAAGTGTGAGCGCGCTGGTGTGATAGTTGATTCTGTACGCATGCATATAAACGCACTCCCGTCCCTTTCAAAACAGAGCAGTGTGTCTCTGAGTTCAAGTGATCCTGCTCCACCACAGCTGTACTCCCAGCAGTATTAATCAAACTCAAGACATAGAGGAGTTAGAAATCGGGTCGTCTAATTGGATGAGAGACCTCCTCCGCGTTTCGCTTGTTCTTTATTTAATTTTCTATTCTGCCTTATTTTTTAGGATTAGGGAGCATGAATATAGGCTTGCTGCACTGGGGGGAGACATTTTAGCTTCCTGCGCTTTGTTTTTGCTGCTTTATCTCTGTCTCTCTGTCTTCCTTTGCTGTCACTGCTCACACCACTGTTCATCCGTCTAACAGTTCCACTTTGTCTTTTGTCCTATCTTGCTTAGTCTTGCTTCCATCCTCTTCCTCTTCCACCTCCTTTTCTCTTTCCATAACGTGGACTCCATCCTTGAGCCTATTCGTTCCACTGGCAGTTTCTATTAGCCTGAGTAGGGTATCTAGCATGGTTGATTGCGTCCTTCCTCCTTTACTCTTTTAGGGTCTCATTGACTGTCAGTCCTTTGCAGATAGCTGCACTGCATTGCGTACATGCCTAACCAGGTGTCCTGTTATTTGACACCCATTTTTGACAGCTGCAATTTTTAGATGGATTCCTGTAGTGAACAATATCATTTGGAGATGTCCGTCTTCAACGAGATTTCATAAGAGACATGCACACGGGGGGGGGGGGGGGGGGGGGTCAAACACATGTAATTGCTGGGGATTTTTTGTATGTGCCATGCATGAACACACGCACTCATGGCAGAAGCTGGCATCAGGGCCAGGCTTCACAGAAAGATCAAAGACAGTGGCAAGCGGAGCAGAAAGACCTGTCATGCCCTCCGTTTTTTTTTTTCCCTCTCCTCTCTTTCTCTGGATTACCCTCTCTGCCTTCTTTGCTCACTTTGTGCATGTGCTCCGGCGATGTTTTGTAACCTCAGCTGAGGGGGGAAAAAAAATATGCTGCCAACATGAGACTGTGTGCCACTGGGCAGGCATCCATATCCAGTACGGGCCTCTGTCTCCGTGAGAAGTGATGGGAAGATGGAGGCAGGGAGGGAGAGATTAGAGGAAAAAGCTTGCCATGAAAAAACTAAGACACAAAGATTAAAAATGCATCTGTTCTCTGATTCTTTGTGTCCTCCCTACCACCTCCCACCCACCCACACGCTAACACTTTTCCCTCCCACTCCCTGCTATATCGTCACTCTTTCTCCCTCTACATCTCATCTATTTGTGCTTTTTTTTTTTTCGATATCACCCACATGCTCTGACTTTTTCCCTCACTCACTCCCTCCCTCTCTCTCTCTTATTTCTTTTTTTAAAAAAATTTTTTATTTCTTCTCTCTGCCTCACTCCTCCCTGTCCTCCCTCTACAGACCTCTTCAGCCAGGTGGCGTCAGCAGGTGACACGTGTGATCAGCGGCAGCTTGGACTGCTGCTTCACGAAGCCATCCAGATCCCGAGGCAGCTGGGCGAGGTGGCTGCCTTTGGAGGCTCCAACATTGAACCCAGTGTTCGCAGCTGCTTCCAGCATGTATGTTCACACAAAAACACACAAGCATGTGCACTTAACACATCTTGTCAGTGTGCTCCTACACACATCTGAAGAATACATAAGCTATTCATGTCATAGTCATGTGATGTTCTTGACACTGAATGGATTATAAGCATGAGGGAAAAAAAATCTGTTTAAATTCTGTTTTTGTCATGTGTTGTAGAATTCGTGCGTAACAAATCAATCCAGGTTTTTTTTTCTTTGTAATAATTTTTAGAATTCTCAGTCTTTTCCATAAACCAGTTTACTTTTAATCAGTGATTTTTAACTGTGATTTCACGGGTTTCATCTCATATATATTTGTTGGTCTCATCACCATAAACTGAAAATGATTTTTTTTTTTTCCAACTATTGTTTGGACAAAAACATTCAGAAGATAAAACTGAGATTGAACTTTTTTAGGTTACCAAACTGTTTAATTGTTAAAAAAAATAGCTCTGAGATTAATTGCTTATTAAAATAAAGGTTGTAGCTTTCAAATGTGCCCTGGACAGAGCAACTTAAAATGCTAGGACAAAATCAGCATTCAGCTCAAAATGTACTCTTGCTGTTTTCTTGCGTTAGTTTGTGAAAAACGAGCTCTTGAGCTCATACTGTGGACAGTTAAGTGTTTTAGTCTGGTGCTCATTTATAGGTGTAAGCATTAAATCTTTTTTCATCACCCTCAGCTTCCTGAACTGCAGGTTTTATATCTCCTATTAGCTTGCAGGATTCATGTTATGCTATATATTTGTTGCATGATCTCAGCACTGGGTAGGCAGTCGATCCCTCAGGATTATTGTTAATATATTATTCATGTCTTTCCCTCTCACCTAGTCTAAGATGTCATTTATATCTTAAGAGACATCTTGTTGTCTGTTACAAGCACATTTTGTATCTGCCATCTGTCACTGCTTGTAAAAAAAATGTCTGATATTCGAGTTATCAGCAAAGATTTCTTGTGTGGACACTGCTTGTCTTGTGCCATTCTGTACCAGCTATCTGGTACAAAATGTGAAAAGCTGAAAGATATGAGCTTAAAAAGCCAGGATTTATTGTGGGGCTGCTCCTGCACTGCATTATTAAGAGTGTTAATTATCTTTGACAATCTTTCTGTGTTGACTTTTATGCTTACTCATGGGTTTGTCTAGATTTATGTAGTTTTGGAGTACGAGTAACCAGAGTATAGTCACAACAGGAAGTATGCCTGAGCTGATTGTCATCAAGCATTTGAGTTTTGTTACCTTCTCAGCCACCTAACACTAGATACCACTAGATACTGTAAAAAAAAAAAAAAAATCCTACAGTGTTTGAGCTCTGCTAACCAACCACGAAGCCTCAAATGGCCTCTGGTGCTCTGCTGGCTGTCCTCTAGTGTTTTACTGCAGCCAGCTAACCACTTTCTGCGAGTTTATCTCTGGACGTTACTGGCATTTAATGATGTCTTCATCCCCCCAGGATCACTGTTTCATTTTTCTCACTCTTCCTCCCCTGGCTCATGCTTCGGCAGTCATAAATGGGAGCCAAACATTAAAATTAGGAAGCTATAAATTTCACTGATTTCCTGCCCCACGTCCACCAAAATAGCAGAGGGAGGCAGTTTTAAACTTTTATCTCTCCCTCTGTTTTCTTCTCGAAATATTGCAAAGAGGTAAACACCTTGCTGCCTCGCCTTGATGTCGTAATAATACGCATACATCCACAAGGTGGTGTGCACGCATGAGTGCACACACTAGCAGATACACACATAAATTGCTCACACACGTGAATTGCTGTGCCAGCTGTAGTCCAGTTGCTCATTAATCATTCAATCATCCAGCCGGGTTGGCAAGTGGAAACCAGGCAGACATAAATGCTCACACACTCTCGCCGTCTCTCTCTTATTTACACATAGACAAGAAAAGCCCCACGCCACCTCTGTGTCAGTCAACCCTGTCAGTGACAGGGCAGTCAGTCAGTCCATTTCCTTTAATGGGTCTGTGATAAATGAGTTGTGCCGCCATAAATATTACCTCTTTCACTGTTCCTTTGTCGCTCTCCTTCATTTATCCATCCGTCCGTCTATCTAGTCATCCCCTGAGCCAGCCAGTAATTAATCTGTAAGTGCTATAATTCTGCCGTTAGATGGTAAGTAGGAGGGAAAGGAGGCGCAGATGAGACTAATGTATGGGAAAGAAGAAATGGAGAGATTGCACATGGGAAGGTCAAATGGAAGAGCGGAGGAGCTTTAAAGACCATTTGAGATGTCATCAGGGTGAAGAATTATTTGGATGTGTTCTCATTTATTATCACAATCTCAATCTAAAAATTAAAAACAGCAGAAAAAAATTTTACCTCACAAATGAACTGAACAGTGATCGTACCCAAAATAAAATTTTCAGAGCTAAAGCTCACTTTAATACAAAGAAGGAAAACAAACATGAAATTGTTGTTTCACTACTATAAACAGTGGCAATATTTCCTTTTTAGCGTCAGCATTTGAAGCAAAGAATGGGCTTTTGTTCAGTGAATTTTATCCATGTTCTCGATATGAAATCCCAAATGGAAGAAGATACAGTTCTGATTCCACATATATTTTTTAATTAATTATTGCAGTACAATAATACCATTATTTTGTCGGTTTAAACTTTGGGATTGTGAAGAAGGATATTCCTGCTTTAGGAGAAGCTGGAAAAATATGATGATCAGCAACCTTTCAGAAAGTAAAGGCATCCTGACAATGGCCACTGTTTACCTCATTGTTTTAGTATTTGTAGTGTTGTGAAGAGATTTATGTTTTTATTTATTAGTCTGTGAACTAACTCATTTTAATTTAAAATGCTTATCCCATATTCCGGTTGAATGTGTGATTTTTGGTTTGTTTCTTAGCTCACGTATTCTTTCAGAAGGATATGTAAATAAAGTCAAGATGCCGTGTAGTCCAGCACACCATAAGCCTTGAAAATGGATCAGGGAAATGCACACACACACACACACACATAGTAATGTGATTCCTTTTGATTATTCTCTCCTCTTGTTGCAAATATATTCTGCCCTTTGCTGCCTTTGCTGCCCTTTTTGTGTGTCAGGCATGATGGAAAGGTTGCCTTTGATTTGTTTTGCAGTAACAGCAGCCATGTCAGAGCTTTGCACCATATGTTGACTTTTCCAATGGGTTCATTATAGGCTGCAAATGACCAAAGATTCAGCTAAAAAATATGTTCTGAGCATCCCTGATTACTGAAATAGGAGATAAGCAGATTGATTACTCTGCTGTTTTCATGCAAGTACAAGTTACATAAAGTATAAAGCAGCAGTTAAGAGTAGGAGTTTAGGAGTGTTTTTCAAAGGTATGGCTGTTATCTAACAGTGCAAACATGGGCGTCTGGGACAGTGAGGGTGTTAAAATCAATCATTGTTTACTGTAAGATATTTAAACAATAAAAATGAATAAAGAGCTCATAAAGGTTATTTAGCCTTGGTTCACAATTCAGGGCCGTAACGAGCCTTAGGGACTCATCACTTTAATATGTACGGTCATCTTAAATTTGTCTGCATCTTTATTGGGCATTTGGTAACAAGTCAAATGTTATTGCCTGTTGGTTATTTCTGGTGTACGTGCTTTTCTCTCATGCTGCAGAGTGCTTTTACATTTTATCAGCTCTCATTGCAGAACTTTTATAGAAACTGTAAATCATGCGATTGATAAATATTTGATTTAAAAGCCTAACTCTTAATCCTGCCTCTTTTTATGTCCAGGTAAACAATAAGGTGGAGCTAAAGCCAAGGGAGTTCATTGATTGGATGCGCCTGGAGCCTCAATCCATGGTTTGGCTTCCTGTCTTGCACAGAGTAGCTGCTGCAGAAACAGCGAAACATCAGGCCAAGTGCAACATCTGCAAGGAGTGTCCTATTGTTGGCTTCAGGTAAATACACACTCGTGTGCACACACACGCACACACACACACACGCGCTCACACTCACAATTAGCATTCAACTCAGCATTCGTGGAACATACCAAATAAACAAAGGTGATATAGTCTGCTACTTGTAACAGGCTACACACACACACACACACACACACACACACACACACACACACACACACACACACACACACACACACACACACACACACACACACACACACACACACACACACACACAAATCTAGAAGTGTTCTGCATTGTTTTCTCCTGGTTGAGCATAAAGGGCAGATCTGCTCTGGAGGGCAGGCATTTATCTAAATGTCAGCAGCTGATACACCACTGACTAAATACCATCTGAAGGTTTGCAGTGGAACATGCACAAATACTCTCAAATACTCCCAAATACAATGGCACGCTTATACACACAAACACGCAGTACACCGCCACAAGCACAAAGTTTGCAACGAGCTGATCACCCAGCAAATGATAGAAGCCCACCCTGTGATACTTTGCTTTATTTGGTTACTACACTCACACAGTAACAACAAATAAATAAATATCAACAGGTTTATTTATTTCAAAGCAAAATTCTTTTTTTTCTTCTACTGAGCACCATAAAGAAGGTGGTTGGAGATGGGTATTAACCCCGTGTTCCTAAGTAAGGTAGGATGGCAGGATTGCCTCCTTCAGGTGCCTTGCTTTGCCAGCAGAAAGAGAAAAACGTTCAGGCATTTGATGAAGCACACATCTCCCAAGTTGTGTCATTGATCGATGAGAGAGAGCGATAGTGGGAAGGAAAGGCAGGGAACAAGAATGAAAGGGGAAGAAAAATGCATAGCAGGCATTTTGTGTGGTCTTGAGACATGACACCAACTGGGTTTCAAGTCGTTTTCCTGTTCCTCTGAATATCAGCAGGTTTTAAACGAGCCTGATACAATTCAAGCAACATATTTTGAATTTATTGTATATACTGTAGGTTAACTCAGTTTTGCAAAGTAGTAGGACAGTTTGTGTTCCACTTAGTCATATTCAGCATGCACCATTTCCTGTCTGTATTTGCAGACTTGTCCTTTGCAGGAATTATATTTACTTGCAGTGTTGTTTGCGGCAGCGGTCATCAGATCTTAATGGCTTCTACAACAAAATCCCGGAGAGCCAAAAATCCTTAAAGGAAGGTTTGCATAGTATTGTGTGGGGCTAGTATTAAAAATTTAATAATAATAGTAGTAAATGGTTATACTGTAGATAGATGGTTTGAATAATGGCTAAAATATTTGTGTTTGTGGAAAATAATTATCCACACTGGTTTTATCCAGCTCTTACAGTAAGTATATTTTTTGTTACAATAGCCACAAAAACAAGAGGATCTCACCTTAGAAGATCAAACAATAGAAAGTTCTTAGTGAATAAACTAATTAAATGAAGGCCACCTAAGTGAAGGTGACTTAAACCCTGTCCCCACCTCCTTAGCGGTAATATGCAACGTGTCAGTACATAATGGCAAATTTGACTTGATGGTGTTAAGCGCACTGTTGCATCCTTTGATATATAGCACTCTTTTGTAGCTCATCAGTCAGCTAACCTTGGAAGAGCTGGAAAGGAGAGAAAGATAAAAGACTTAAGCTATTATGTCTGAATGGCTCCTGTCTCAATTTAGCTGTTAAATGGCCTTCTGGCTACAGCTGCTGCTGAGGACAACATCCCGACAGTTGTTGTCACATTGTTGTGCTTTGGTGAAAATCCAACTGTCTGTCACTCTGTCAGCACGTTGTGTGTATGTGGGTGCGCGTGTGTTTTTGTGGGCACATGAACATATTCATGCAGCAAAGGTTGATGGAGTTAGTTTGGAAGTCAACAGCTCTCCAGGTGACTCCAGAGTAGCCTGGAGATGTGTGTTGTAGTGCTGCATATGTGCATGCAGACACACACACACACACACTCACACACACTGAAGACATGAAAGTGACATCTACACACACTCCCTCCCATCTCAACTTATCTCACTTTTCACCTCTCACTCTGTCTCTAGGTATCGCAGTCTGAAGCATTTCAACTACGACGTGTGTCAGAGCTGCTTCTTTTCTGGGCGCACTGCCAAGGGTCACAAACTTAACTACCCAATGGTGGAGTACTGCACACCGGTAAGGAAGTAACACACACTCATACGCACGCACACGTGGACGCACGTTGTTCACTAGCTCATCTCATATCTCTTTTCCACATGCTCACACATTCCACTCATCCATTTAATGAAAGCACACACATTCAGGGTTCAGACAGACTTTAGGGTTTGGTTACCTCCTTACTCATCTTTCATTAAAACTGCTCCTTTCCTGATGTCATAAATTACTGACTCACGCTCTTCCAACCCCTGAATATTCATGTTCTTTTTATACACATTAAGGAAATTCTGATGTATTGCAGCAGCACATTTATGCAGAATTTAATTTCCAATTTCTTTAGCAGTCTCTTGCACTTAATTCATGCAGTTATTTTAATCTTCTAGTAATGTCTTACTCTCTGATTTTCATTGTCTGGTTTCAACCCGAGTTGTTTATTAAACATCCATTGTTTCAAAGTCATTTGCATTCATCTGCAGCTGAAATAGTCTCTACTCTTCTGGGCGGAGATTTTTTTTTAACTTGGCTGGGATTTTCTCTTTGACATTCACAGCAGCCTCGGTGATTAATTGTGATAAATTAAGCTGTAGGCTTCAGAAAAGTTTCATTCTACGGTATTAGGTGTACGGTTTAGGTCAGGAAGAGTCAGACTAAGCCAGACTTAAAAAGTATGTGGCTACATCTTTATATGATACTGCATATACATGATGAATCACTTTTAAGTAAGGTAGCATGAGGTCATAGGATGATTAATGGTTAATGCCAGTAACTGGTAAGTATTTTGTAAATGAATTTTCTAATTCTAAATCTAAACAGACAACCAGTATTTAATGTAGGTAAGATCTTGGCAGTTACTCAGTCTGCTAAACAGCATGGGTATTTGCAGGGAAATGAGTAGCAAACATGTCAGATGCAACTTAGATTAGAAACAGCCCGAATCAAAGCACACACAAACTTGTTCACGTCACATAGTACTAACAAATATTTAGTGAATCTGAGCTTTGTAGGCTCCAATAGCCTACCTGTTGTAGGCTTGTTTTTTTTTTTTAGTCCTGTGGACCGGAGGTCATGTGCGGTACATTCCGCGCCATCCAGAAATTACATGAAAATCTTTCACTGGGGGTCAGAGAGGAAAAGTTAAGCTTGGCGTCCTTATCTGAGGGCCCCCTAAAGGGTACATATAGTGAATTTTCACACCTTTTGCTTAATTACAGAAAAACTGTTCAGTAACAGTAACTAAGTGCCCATATTTATAGGTAATAATACAGTAATAATACATTGAATATGAATATAATTTGATTTGGATTGAATCACTCTTTTTGTACCCCAGATATCGAATATGTTGATTTTTCTTTTGTTCAAAGTTTTTTATTGATAAGCTCAACAAAAACATAATACATTGTACATCACACAGTGTTGATTTTTCTTTCATTTTATTTTTGTACAAATATATTTGTCACAAGTAAACTGTATATCATTTTCTGTGACCTTGTATGAACTTTTTCACGAGTGTTAATATATTCTGTAAAAATACAGTCAGTGAGATTTTTCATTTAATTTTTTTTAAAGTACGATGTGTCAGACTACAAACTCCATTGTGACTCTGCAAACAGATTTTTATCCCCTCACACGGCCGTTGTCATCATGCTGTCTGGTTCCTCAGTCGGCACTCCCAACAGATCTCTGGCTTAATTGGAATTTACATGCACAAACAGTATAATACTCAAGGCCATCTTTTTATAGTTTCTCCCAGAAAATATTTCACTTTACAGCTACACAGAGAGAAGAATATTAGAAAAGCGGGAGCTTGGCAGAATTGAACGTTGCTCTTCTCCTCAATTAGGATCTAACACTTGCGGGTTGACTCTTTTCAGTATTGCTTAACGTCATACTTTGATTGACTCGAGTTTCTCTCGACGTTTCTCATTTCTGTCTTTTAATTTG
This sequence comes from Archocentrus centrarchus, assembly GCF_007364275.1. Classification (NCBI taxonomy): domain Eukaryota; kingdom Metazoa; phylum Chordata; class Actinopteri; order Cichliformes; family Cichlidae; genus Archocentrus; species Archocentrus centrarchus. The sequence continues at coordinate 14,629,984 of NC_044369.1, forward strand.
CTTTTTCAATTTTGTAAATGGAAGAGATATTGACTTCGGAGGAGTAGCTGTAGGGAGCAGTGATCACTCTTCCCTGAGTTAAAATGCCCAGCAGCTGCCTCACTGACTTGACTTTGAAGAAAAAAAAAAAAATATTATTTTACTTTCAGCTGTGCTGCAGCAACAGACGCTTCGTCTGTTGGTTAATTATTAGTACTCAGCTACCTGGTAATCACTCGAGAGGTTACTGATTCCCTTCACTGGAAAGAAAAAGAAAGAAAAAAGCTGTTTTCCTTTTAATTCTCCTTATTTCTTAAAATCAAAGGAGATTTTATTGGGATTTTTGTCAGTCATCTGCTCACGAAGTATTCCATAAAATGAATGTAAATAAAAAGGAAATCAGCCTTAAGCTTTAGCAAAGGTAATTGAAACACTGACTGAGATGTCATTTCAATTGATTTGTGTATATCCATGGGTAGCTGCACTTCTCTTAGAGCCACAGCAAAGGGAAAGACTCTGCAACGCACAACAAGCCATGCAGTCGAGCCAGACAGACTTGGATATGATTGTGAACTCAAAGGGGGCCATGCTCATGCAGGAGATATGAAGGCACTTCATGCCAGAGGGACAGTAATCAGTGTGGCAGAGGTCTGTTTTGTTTGGGTGAAAAGAGATGCTCATGACAGCAGCCTGAAAAAAATGTGAAAGATTAAATGAATATTTTAAGTTTTTAGCCACAGTGCTCAGCCTTGTGCCTGCTAAAACGGCTGCAGCTTTCGTGTTTGTGTGTGTGTGTGAATGGCTGTGACAGCAGCGTAGTGTCCACAGGCTTTTCAGCAAGTGGAATGTGTAAATAAAGGGACAATGGATGGAGCTGAATATAAGAAAAACACCTGGTGAAACTGTGTTCTGCTCAAACGCTGACGTACAGCTTACAGCCGGATCAATAAAAGATCACGAAGAGCAACCTTGAAACTCGACTCTGGATTCGTAAACACTACATATCCAGCCTCACAGAGCTTAACTGAGCCTCAGCAAAGTGAGGACTTGCAGGAAATCCCCCAAAGCTTGCAGATGCAACCTGAGAGAAATCTAACAAAAACTCGTGTGGATACTTTGTCGTCTCATTTTAAATCCCACAGTTCAGCTTTAGCAGCACGGAGGTGGTAAAAGTTTCTTTCATTTTTAAAATTATTTCTTCTTTATTTCTTCCAAAACATAGCAGCATCATACGTAATTATACTTATTCATCTCCCCATGCTCCAACCAAATTGTGTTTCAGTTTTATGCTTTTGAAAATATCAGTTCCATATTGAATTATAAACATGTTTTGTGGAGAGTTAGAGATTCATAGTGGCTTTGGTGAGACTCACTACGGTCATTTAATAAAACAGTTTTTCTCATCTTTGTCATACTGTTTATTTTATGGCCGCAGTATTGTTTTTTTTTTTATTAGCTTATGATTTTTATGGGAGTAGTGTCTTCATATTTATGATTGGTTTTGTCAGCGATATTAAACAATTTTGGGCCATGATGTATTGATTACTGTACTTCCAAAGTTTTGAGCTGTCCTACGAGAATATTGTGTTTTGGTTTGACTGTGATTGCCTGTGTCTCATCGTTTTATTGAAATGTCTTGACTCGTTTCCAGCTTATATCTACTCTCTCATAATGTAATAGAGGCAGTAGAATAAAAAATGCATGTCTCTCGAGCCTCACAGGAAGGCGCTTACACACATGCACAAATTCTCCTCCAGCTTTAGTATAACTCTTCTGTAATTGCTGTAGGTTTGCTCAAGCTACCATCTTAAATTGTGTGGATTAGTCAATAAGCTGAGTGAACTCAATAGAGTCTGTTCATTTACGCATATCTGTCAACTGTAGGAGCTGTGTATTTGCCTGTGTGTTTGTGTGTGTGTTTAGCAGTGGTTGTCTGCATCCTTTGGAAGGGATTTTCTCTCCCTCTGGTCAGAGTCTTGTGGTAATTTGCTGGTTGCTTGCATGGCGGAAACCGCTTCTGCAAGAACACCTCTACTAAGTATTTAATTAGCAAACACATTCTCTTCCTCACAACTGCTTATGCTGTTAATGCGTGCACAGGAGAGTGTGGAAATCCATGAACTAATTACACACTACAATAAATAATATGCAAACTCTCCCCCCCTCCCTCCCTCTCTCTCTCTCTTTCGTCGTGCTTTTTTTTTTCCCTCTCTTATAGACGACATCAGGTGAGGACATGCGTGATTTCACCAAAGTGCTGAAGAACAAATTTCGATCTAAGAAGTACTTTGCCAAGCATCCACGGCTAGGCTACCTACCAGTACAGACAGTTTTAGAGGGCGACAACATGGAAACGTAAGTAACCCATAAATGTTTTTATAGGTGTTTTTGGATCACAGGAACTTTTTCATAGTTCCTGTAACTCTTGGGAGAAGTCCCTCCTGTTTTGTGTGCCCACACTATAGTTAAGGACTATTAGGGCTACTAGAACCTTGTTTTGAGAACAATATATAGTACCTGCAGTACTGTGCAAAAGTCTTGAGCCACTTGACCTTTCTTTATATAGTACTTTCAAGGAGCCAGACTTTTTAAAAATAGTCCTGAGGAGTAGTTATCCAGGGTTCCGGAGCTCTTTGAAAGCCTTTGCACATTGGCTGTCTTTCACTCCTTTTCAGTCCAGTCCTGCTACCTGACCATTTTCAGAGGAGTGTTTTTATTTTTTGTTAAGCCCCTCAGCACTGACGATGACTCATTCAAGCATAAAAAGGCACCTAACTCAAAGGATGAAACAGTGTTGTGCCTACACATAACTGAAGTATCAGTTTTAAATTTTCTGTTTAAGCACTTTGTCACTAGCAGCCTGCCACAAAAACACACATTATTTGTTCTCGTTTCTTTAGTTGAACCTATGAAAAATGCCAAAGATAACAGGCTTTGACAGGCTTAAAATAGTATTTTTGCACCAACAAGGTGATTCACAAAGAGCTATCTACATTGTGTGTGTGTAGAAGCAGAGGACAAAAGAAGAAGTGTCAGGCCTAAAAGAAAAACTGCAGCAGATGAACAGTCTCAAAGTCATGTCCTTAAGAAATATGAAAAAAAAAAAATCCAGCAAAGACCTGACACAGGACCTGAGAGATGCATCTGGCCCTTCAGTTGATCCGTCCAAATTTGAAACTTTTGGTTCAGATCATCATCAGTATATACAGAGGAGATCAGGGGAGAGATATAACAGTGAGTGACTACATCTGTAAAATGTGGTGGAGGCTCTGTCATGGTTTGGGGCTGCATTTCAGCCAGAGGTGTTGGGGATCTTGTCAAAATTGATGGAATTATAAACTCAGAAAGGTAGGCAAAAGGCAGCCAACATCCAAAGAAGAGCTTTGGAGTAGAAGATTACCAAGATGTAATAAATAAAAAGTTCTACAGTAGTATGAGCTTTTTTTTTTTTTTTTTTCCATGTGTTGATATATCTTTCGGCCCAAAACTGGACCCTCTTTTTGGTGCAGATATGTGTGTATATCTCCCATCACACATTTTAACCCTTTAACTTCGGGCAATCACCACTGAAGCACTGGTTCCCTGCCCTTACAAGCCACGAACAGCTGGTTAGGACGTAGCATTTCACCGCCAAGTCGGTTTTTTTTACCGTAACTCTGCGACTGTTTGTCGTATCGGAAAAATTCAAATGGTTCCTGAAAGCCCAGAAATTGCACTTCACAGCCATATCGGGGTATTATGGTATTTGTTGCTGGAAGTCCGTGAACGGCGGCACTTTTGAAGTAATTTGTGCCACGGTGATGCATTCGGGGTTAAAGGGTTAATAAATCACTGCAATATCCTAGCAAAATATAAATAAATGATCGGTGGCTCCAGACTTTTGCACAACACCACACTTCAGGAGGAGCCTTTGGGAGATGTGAGTGTGGTGTTAGCTGCGTCAGCAACAGTTACCTCTAAATGTTTTGAAAAATACAGGGAAATGGACCCGTTGAAGTCTAGATTTTATTAAACCAGGTGCACTGTGGATCTTTTGCCTGCAACAGTGGCCCAGTGATTATGTCTAATTTATGTCCCTTCTGCTACCAGCTTTAAATCCTCCTGCAAAGAGCCATTTAACTAGACCCATATTATGTAGATGTTTTACGTCATACCTTCCAGGAGGGTGCCTGAGTTATGGGCGCCTCAAACAAGAGACTCCCATTTGTTCCTCTGTACATTTTTAGCTCTCTGTTGTTTCCTTTGTTTTTGTTTGTTAGTATTTTTTTAATGCACCATCACTCACGCACTCCTAATGTAACATTAATTTCTGTTTTGAACAATGTAGTTTTGCATCTTTTAAAACAAAACAGCTCTCTGAGCTGTTCATGTATGCACACAAAATGAGTCACTTGTTCTCTCACAATAAATTTTTCCTGACTCGTACGCAGTCACTGCTCAGATGGATTGCTATACCTCTTTCATTCCTCCCATCCTTGCCCATCCTCCTCACCTCCCACCTGGCTCCATTTTCACTTCTCTTCCTTTCTGAAAAATGGCTCCTGTAGAGCTGCTGGCCTGATAAATGTCTCTAAAAGGTAGTGAAATTATGGCGAAACGCGGAGATCTTTTCAAAATATGGCAGAAGCAAATGGAGACTTAAAGAAATTTAGGGCTATTTCATGCTCATCATTCTGTCTCTTTTGCAGCATTAGGTCTCTTCTGTGAGTGGTGGGCTATCCATGTATTGCCACAGGCTTGTATAAAGCAGCTTTTCGACTGCCTATAAGATCTGGCCCAAACATAGCCAATGTGTTAAGAAATGCTCCCATTCATTTTAGCTTTGTATTGTCACCGTCTGGTGGCTTCTGCCATCTCTGTGTCACCAAAATTAATACTGTGACCTAAATTGAAATGGATTTTTTTCTGTAATTGGAATGAGGTCTGGGCTCCTGCTTAACAAGAGCTTTAATACAGATTAGGTAAACACCAGAACAATTGCAGGCATGTTTGTTGCAGTAAGATAATGCTTATTTACAATTTTAAAATGTACATTTTTTTTAAATTTCCATTTTCTTTTGTAGTGTTTTTTTATATATTAAGAGATTTCTTGTTTTAAAATGTCACTCCAAAGCTTTTTAATGTGCTGTCAGTCTTCATTAGTTATCTTAACAAGGGGAACTTTTAAGAAGTTGTAATTTTTAAAGTACTGAGCAGCAGAAAAGAAAATTAGATTGTCTGCTGAATAATTGCCCTCCCTAATGCACTCTCACTCTCGCTCTCTCTTCTCCACTCTTGTAACATAATTTTTTTTTTCTAAAATTCCACCCACTCTCTCCACCTTGAGAGTGAGCAAAACACCACCTACTCTCACCTCCTACTTATATCTTTGCTTCATTTCACGCCAGATAGGATTTTTGATTCGTCACAGCTATATTTAATAAAGTGAAAGAACCATTCAAATGGTTTCCCACTCAATGTTAATTCTTTTTTTTTTTTTTTTCTTCACCCAGCATTACTAGATGGAGCAGATGAGTCCCTGTTGTATTAGGCCTCACATAAAGGTTAATGGTCTTGAATGTGGATTTGAAAGCTTGTGGTTAAATCTTTTTGTATATCTAAAATAAAGTTTTAATGGAATGATTTCAGAAAGACAAATCAATACCAGACTTAAAAAGTAAAATGTTTTCTGTTGCCATTTGGCAGCAAAGTAGTTTTTCTATTTATTACATTAGGAAAAAAATTGTTTTGTTGTATACATGTTAACTATATTTGGTACATGGCAGCACCTCAATACATTTAGGCATGTAGACGTGGTCAAGATGACCTGCTGAAGTTCGTACTGAGCATCAGAATGGAGAAGAAATGTGGTTTAAGTGACTTTGAATGTGGCATGGTTGTTGGTGCCAGATGGGCTGGTCTGAGTATTTCAGAGACTGCTGATCTGCTGGGATTTTCCCACATTACCATCTCTTGGGTTTTTTTTTTTTTTTTTACAAAGGAAAAAAAAATCTCCAGTGTGTGGCTGTTTTCTGGAAGACAATGCTTTGTTGATGCCAGAAGTCAGAGGAGAATATCCAGACTGCGACAAAGTGATAGGAAGGCAAATACCCACACATCACAACCAAAGTATGCAGAAGAGCATCTCTGAATTAAAACCTTGAAGCTGATGGGCTACAGCTACACCAGGAGCCGCCCTTGTCACTCTGAGAACAGCAAACTGAGGCTACAGTTCTCACGAGCTCACCAAAATTGGACACAAATGATTTGAAAAATGTTGTCTAGTCTGATGACTCTCAACTTTTGCTGTGACATTCGGATATTAGGATCAGAATTTCGTGTAACCAGCATGAAAGCATGGATCTATCCGGCTTTCTATCAGCGCTTCAGGCTGGTGGTGGTGGTGTAGTGGTTGGAGGATATCTTCTTGGCACACTTTTGGGCCCCATAATACCAGTTGAGCATAGTTTACCACAGCCTGCCTGAGTATTGTTGCTGACCATGTCCATCCCTTTATGACTACAGTATACCCATCTTCTGATGGCTGCTTCCAGCAGGATAACCTGCTGTGTCACTGGCAATGAGTTCACTCTACCTCCACATCCACCAGATCTCAGTCCAGAAGAGCACCTTTGGGATGTGGTGGAACAGGGATGTGCAGCCGACAAATCTGCAGTAACTCTGTGATGCCATCATGTCAATATGGACCAAACTCTCTGAGGAATGTTTCCAGTACTTTATTGATTCTATGCCATGAAGAATTAAAGAAATTCTGAAAGCAAAAGGGGTCCAACCCAGTACTCATGCTACCTAATGGCCGGTGAGTGTAGTTTAAAGTGGAAACAAAACATTTCTACGTTGCATTTTACTGTGCAAGGTATCATGACAGCTATAAGTGTAGCCTTCAATTTGCACTATGCTGTAGTTGATGTGTGCCTCTCAAAGATGACACAGGGAAATGACATACAGTCCTCAAGACTTTTAACTGCTCAGCAGAGTTGTTTTTTTTTGCTAGTTGAGATTTTAAAAGTGAAGACCACATTAAGAGCTGTAAATCAAAATGTGTTCTGGGACCAGCTGTTAACGGCTTTAGAGGAATCTGAAAATAGGAGTGCTAATTTGGGATTTTACCACTGCAAAGTCCAAGGCATATCATTTACTGAATTCCATTAAATACCAGACAGATTGAAAGGCTCTTTGCAAACTGTGTGGGTGCATTTCTCTTTATTTATTATTTCATCCTCTTATTAATTATTTGCTTCATACCTTCTGCATTTACTATAATAAAGAAATTATGTTCCAGTTTGATTTAAATTATCTGCTTTTTAATCACTCGTGAACGCACATCCTAAAGCTGTATACAGCATCTGTCTGTGTCACACTTGCTCACAGACACACACACACACACACACACACACACACACACACACAGGTTTTTCCTGAGCCTTCTACCTGCCTCTCAGACAGACTGAGGTGTCAGTGTGTGCAGATGGGTTTTTTTATACCTCTGACAGAGAAAACAGGGCAGGGAAAGCCAAAAAAGCAGTGCTAACTGAGACAGTGATTACCACAGCATGGTGAACTAAATTGAGTTTCTGAAACCTTTCAGGACACTGACAGCAAAAAAAAAAAAAAAAAAAAATACAAACTGCAGCACAGTGAATCACATACTGCATGATTTTAACAATATGTAAAGAGATGACAAAGGGCATCAGTTCTTTGGGTGGTTTCTTTAGTTTTTTCTTAGTCAGCTGTTCCAAGCTTTCTAAAGCAGTGGGAAACAAAGAGTTTCAAGTGTTATTAAGCCAGCTCTTTTATTCTCCTGTAGGCAGGTTTTTATAGGTGGTGAGTGGAGATTTGTTTGCTTAACCTCAGTTTCTTTCTTTTTTTTTTTTTCTTCAAACAACCAGAGCCAAATTAAAAGAGAGAATGAGGAGGCATACGATAGTACCTCCTCTTGGTAATTTTAAGCATATTGTGAAAAGATCAGAAAACATTCTTGATTAAAAACAGCAAAGCAGTAAAATTAACACTGCATTTAGTTGTGGGTTCCCTGTAGCTATGGAGTTTCAGGTGTGAACAGGTCCAGTTGTTTTTTTTCACAGTGTGCATCCATGTAAAGAGTGACGTTTCGTCACTGAGTGGACAATCACACAACTATGTATGCAAGGAAACCATCTGTAAAGCTATCAATCTTTGCAGAACTTAAGACTAATGTTAGTCTCCTGAAAGACAAGATGAGCACAATGACTATTCCTCCAGGCAAAGATTTTGGGGGGTGGGGGTGCAGCAGCACTGCCTTTGAGAAGTTGGCTCACTCTGCCTTACCGACCCGGATCTCATTTTCTCCCTCTTGCTCATTTTTTTCTCCTCTGTTCTGTCTGAATCTCCTGTTACATTTTGAATTCTCCTTGCAGCTACAGAAGTATAACTACACTGGCTGCCCCGCTGTGAGAAACATAACCGCCATGCCTCACGTCTCCCTCTGATTTTCTTTCCTTTTAATGTGGGAACAAAAGCGCGAGGCAAAAGGATGTCAAACCTCAACTGTTATCTTACCAATTTCTAGCCGGCCTCCTTTGTGAAAACAGCACATTTCTTCATGTTCTTGGGATTAGAAGGTGTCCCATTTGTTTACAAATAACAATTTTGTGCTCTGTGTCTCTAAAAATAGCAGCAGTTGTTGTGGACTGGAAACCAGAAACTTTAAAAGATGTAGTAGCATCAACAAACTTGCATCACTGGCCTGGTTTGTCGTTTTATTAGCAAAAACTCTGACCCGTTTCTTCGTTTGTGTGCTTATTTTACTGTTTTGTAGTTCTCCTTATATAACATACTGTATTGCACTCAATAGCAGATTAACCAGGAAATAGGTTCTACTGTACTGTTTTTTTTTTTTTTTTTTTTTTTTCCTGGCATGCTATTTCTGTAAATCCTGCAGGAAATAAATGAGAAAAGGGAGTGAATTTAGGCCATATCATTCTGTATGCAGGAGCAACTGTGAAACCAGTTTAATGAAATGTGTGACTGCAACACAATCAGCTCGCATCATTAACCCTTTCTTTGTGAACTCTCTCACACACACAGTCTGTGTGTTACAGTGTGTCGAAGCAGATTGTAGATACCTCCACAAGGGATAGTCTCAACCACATGCCATGTAGATATTAGTGACTGTTTTACCTGCCTTCCCCATGTGCTGAGCACACGGGGGAACTTTGCGCTCAGCGCTTTCTGTCATTCAGGCTCTCTATATATGGTTGACATTTTTGAAAGGATGTGTTTGAACCCAACCCATGAATTTTTTTTCCCCCCCTGAAGCTAAACAAGTAATTCTGCTGAGTAAAACTAACCAAACAGTGACAGAAACTGAAAGTAGAAGAAAGCCCTGAAGGCAAAGTTCTCTAACTACTGTGTGTTGAATCCAGTCGCTCAGCAGTTGGGCACACTTTTTCCTTCCACTCCTTCCTCTACCTGCTGTGTTTTTGTTTCTGACCCAGTCAGTGGTTTTGACCCTGAAATGATATGTGGTACCTGTACCCCCCTACCCCCTCACCCCCCCTGATTCTCTTACAGTCCCGTCACCCTCATCAGCATGTGTCCGGAGCAGTATGAGTGAGTATTGTATCTACGCCAACAGCAGCAACACCTCGTCTCCAGCCTGGAATGCCTTTAAAACAGCACCTCCTTTACTCCCTTCTCCACTTACTCATCTCCCTCATCATCCTTACACCAACTAAGCCATGACTGCTCTGCATGTTGCCTGCCCACCTGCCTGCCTGAATCACTGGCTGAGCATGGGACCAAAAAAACTCTCCCCCTGTCTCCTTACCCTCACCTTCTTCTCCTTGTTAGAGCACCCAGCTAGCATTCAGTCGCTGATCCCAGCAGGGCTGTCAGAAACCATCCAGCCACTCCGTAGATTATCTTGCACTCCTATTTCTCTGTCTAGGACCATGAGATTTGTTTTCTAGGTGATGTTGTGAGGGGCCATTAGGTTGGCCGTGAATGTTTCTGTGTGCATGCGAATATCAGTGTGTTAATGAGCTTGTGTGGGCATGCTGAATCTCATTCATCTCCATTACCCCATTCATTTCCAGGCTGTCCCAGTCACCTCAGCTCTCTCATGATGACACCCATTCCAGGATAGGGCAGTATGCCAGCAGGTAGGCACTGCATTCTCCAGTCACCATTGTCTCATTACAGATGCCACAAAGCACGTGTATTAAGAACTGATAACTGCATTTAAATGTTGAACAGCTTCTTTTTGAATGAAAGCTCATATTAAAGGACCATTTTATAAAGGTTTCTATGAATCTTTGTTATTACACACCATTATCCAGAGGATATCAGTGTTTTAGTATACCCCCACCCCCCTGCTGCTCTTCCCTTCAATCTGCACTAAAATAATGATCTGATAGGGGCAACAACAAATGCAGATGTGACAGCCAGTTTAAATCTCTCCAAGCTAAAGGCATGGAATAAATGGGGAACAGTTAGTGCTTGGAAGCTAGGGAAAACACTCAATTATGTTTTCTTAAATATATAATTTATCTATGTAATTTCCAGTAAATGGTATGTAATTGAGTAAATGTTCTTCATATCATAAGATGCATGTGTAGTGCAGATATTCATAAGTAATGGAACAGCTTTTCTTTCCTTTTTCTGTTTATTCTCATTACACAGTGAAACACATCTCAAATGACTCTCCAGGCTCGGAAACAAACACAAAGAAAGTAAATTCTGCATCTATCAAAGTACCCTGTTGCTTAGGAAATTGAGCAGGCTTTATTGTCAGACGTTAAATGTCTCCTACTAGCTGAGACAAAAAAACAAAACAACCCTAGAAAGATGGAAATGGCATAGTTCCAACTAAAACGGACACACAAATAAACATTTTGCCTTCATTTATGTGCAGAAGGTGTCAAATTGCTTCATGCAAATTAGAGAAACCAGAATGCTGTTTGCCAGTTTTCCATCTGACAGCACCAGAGCAACTGATTAAAATCAATATAGTCTGGATTTTTTTCCATTGTCACTTTAAAAATAGAATAATAATTGACCTGAACCTTTCAAGAGATCCTTAATAGAATAACACATCATTTACTGATATTTTTCAAATCTTGATTAAAGTGAAGAAAATGCTTTTGTGATGAAGGAAGATTATGTTTTGGTGCCAACGAAGGCACAATCATAATATACTCTTTTTGAACTTTGTGACTATTCACGACAGTGTTGACATACATTAAATATCAATCTGCTTGTTGAGTGAATTTAGTGGCATGTAGCTGCCCACCACATGGGCTGGTGACATTTTAGATGCGCTGCTAAAATCAGTCTAGTAACAGATCAGCCTGATAGCTGCTTTCAACTGTGTGCCTCGAATTATTTTGCTGTGTACATCAGCACATCTGTGTGCACAGTGTGTGAGCTGCAGTTAATCATTAACAGCATCAACAAACCGATGTTTTTGCACCAAGGCTGAAATTCTGTCATGTTTTTAAATCATTTTAATACTAAGATACATTTGCTTCAGTCCCATCTTTTCTATTAAAAAAAAGGTTTTCTAATCACTTCACATCTTATCTCCCTTAAAGCAGACGAGGGTTACTTGTGTTGAAACACAGCCCCAGGTTTACAGAACTTCGGCGCAAAGCTTCACTCATTATGACTCTTGTGATGCAGCACTCCTCTAACCTTCCATTAGCCACACGCCATTAACCTGCGCTCACTGTTTCTGGCAGCATTGTTTCACTGCAAAAGTGACGCCAGTGTGAGCATGAATTACAAGTTCAGCTGCAATAGAAACACATGAGAGATTAGATTGTAGCTTACGGATTTGCATGAAGATATGCACACTTTTGATATTTTGATATTGGAATTATAACTTCTCCCTTTAATATATAATCTGTCATAGATTTATATTCCTAATCTGCCCAAACAACCCTGCTCCTTCTACAATAATATAAACGGGCTTTGATGTGGAGAACCAGCCTCATTAGCATGGCTGCTTTGACTGCATCTGTCGTCAAAAAAACGTTTTTCCCCATAGCCATATGCTGTTTGTATGCATCCAGAAATGTGCCCATGTATTAGGACATAAACTGTGCATGCATAAAGTTGAACCACTCGAAGGTATAATCTATTTTTTTGCCCCCAAAACTGTGGTAGTTTTATCATTAACATGCTTGGAGACTCCACTAGCTTTAAATTTTAATTGCTCTGCTACTGTGGCATTAATATCATTTGTTGATGCTGTTGCTCTGCATTTAAATGAGATGTTGACAACTTTCAAATGCTTTAGTTTCAGCTGGTAATTTCCCTGACGGTGGTTTATTCCTCAGGTTGGCTCAGATGGAACGCTCCAATGGCTCTCTGCCCACAGACAGCAGCTCAGCCACGGGAAGCATGTGAGTTACTGCTGGTCATTTTAAACGTTTTTCTACATGGGTACACGTTTTCATCCAACACTGTTGGACAGATTTCAATTTGCAGTAGCTGGGAATTGAGACTTGTCTTAACAATATATTTTAACACACATTTAGATTTTCTTTAAGCTGATATACTGATATGCAAAAACATTGGGGGGGGGGGGGGGGGGGGGGGGGGGGGGTGACCAAAAAAATTACAAGATTTTAACATCCCTGCGCAGAGCTCTGGAGAGACTGAGAGAGAATTTTCAAAAGGTTTCTAGGAGAGTAAAAGAACTGTGAAATGAAGACAATGTGGTTGATTACAGTGGGAAGTAGAGGACTTTAGAAAGAAAGTGCCGGATTAGAGTGCCAACAATGACAAAGTGAGAGCGACTGTTTTCAGGATCTGTGATAACAACAGTGCTATCGTTAATCAAAGGAGATGAGAACATGGCAAACCGTGAAAAAGAAATCAGCAGAAAAGGAAGCAAAGCTGATGAGGAGCATGCGCGCTGAAGTTCCTGATTGTGTGCGTGCTTCTGTCTGTGTGTCGTCTGCAGGCCTTTCAAGTTGAAGGACGTATTAGTTCCTTTTCCCCAACTAAGATCGCAATCGCGGGAATGAGCTCTTGTGGTCCAAAAGCCCTTCGAGCTCAAATAGAAACAGACACTTTTCACTTTGGAGGGAATTACCTTTTAGATTTTTTTTTTTTTTTTAAAAAGACATTTGTAGACATTTGTAGATCTCCAAGGATTAAAGAGTTCTTTTTTTAATCTCAATGACAATTTCAAGTGGCAGGAAGCCAAAAAAAAAACAAAACAAAAAAAAAACGTTATACACACATGATTTGGAAGTGTTGGAAAGTGGAGAACAGAGAGATTCCCGGGATGCTGTGTGAACAGAATAGTTTGGGGATTTTTAAAAAGAAATTCTTCTTTAAGAAAGGAGTATTTACAGCACAACAGAGGAAAGACACATGGGGTGGATGGTTAAAGCCTTTGAGAATCTGCAGTGAAGATGAAGCGAAACATCAGACTTCACCGTATTGCAGGTCGTATCCCCTGCTGCCATGCTTGCATCATGTGGACCGCTGCTCCCGCACTTCACCTTCATCTGACCTTGATGCTTAGAATAATAGTTTTGGACAAAGGAAAAAGTGCTGTTGAAGACTCCGGAAAGCTGCATTTGTCCGCTCTCAATGGGAGGACAGAAGAATAGAAAGACAAAAACTGTTGGCGAGCAGGGGAAAGTAGAAACGGAAGTGGATTTATTTTTCACTCAAAGCTTTCATAATGCGGGACAAACATATTATCACTACTCCTCCTCACTCTCTCTTTTGTGCTTTGTACTCGGGCTTATTTAAGAGAAGAAGCCATTATCTTTTCCAGCTCTAAAAAAAAAAAAGAAAGAAAAGAAAAACACCACAGACGCTTGACACGGAAAGTGTGCAGAGGGCATTAATGAAGTGGGGAAGATTGTGGTTCGATGAAGGCTAATGGGTTTAACAGCAGAAAGAGGAAAAACTATTTACTATTTAGTATGCAGTCAAAGTTGGACTTTCACTCACTCTTACTGCAAAACAAAAGCCACAGTCTACATGTGAAAACAGCACAATCCTCCAGATCAATAAATGTAATGTGTTTTCCAGTATACATTGTTGTGAAGGATGGTTTTACATTGATCAGCATGGTGCACCATCAAACCATCATCTACATCCAGTTTCAACATAAACAGCGTCGTGTTGTTCAGCACAGCATGCGTTTATGTAATATCCTTTTTGCTTTAGTTACTATTAGCTTTAAATAAATAACCAGGCCTGCTATAAACTTTCATGTATTTTGGCTTGAAGGGTATCACTAATTGACCGGGAAAATTTAGTCTGTCTGCTGTAACATTTGATTATTAGCTAAATAATCCTGATGGGAATTGGTCCATATGAAAAGCATAATCATTATAGTCGCCCTGCTTGCCCTGAATTTACTTTAGAAAAGAGATGCCATAAATGTCCACTTAAATGCTACACTTCTGCAGCTGAATGTCATTCCCAGTAGTTGTAACTGAATGTTTTTAGCATTTTTAGTAGCACTATTTTCCACACCAGTGGGCCCATTAGTAACTTTGAAATCTCATTTAAAATAAAAAAAAAGAAGGCATTGTTATACAGACACCACTACAGTGAAGCAGCCCACTCTGCCACACGTCCCTCTCGGCTACGAATTAACTCTCATTCCCCTTCCTTTCAAAGCTTTTGATTTTGAGTGTTTTATTGTCCCCTCTTTTCTTTTTGTAAGATTTACTTTTTTCTGCCTACAGCTGATTTCACCAAAGCCTCTTTTGTCTATCACTACACTCCATCTGGTGATTTGTAAGGACACACAGTCACAGAAATTATCCCGGTCGCTTTAGGAAGGCAGTAGTGTCGGAGCTTACGAAAACATGCACGATGTAACATGGGTGACTGCGTTTGCCTATTAAATGCATGTTTGGCTTTTGGCTGGTGTTTCCAGTTCATGCACTCACTTCTAGCTCTGCACTGATATCAATAATTAGTGTGCGTGCATGCACGTGTGGATTTCTGTTTTGCATTGCTTTTATGTAAAAGGGGAATTCTTAATTAGGAAGCTAGTGTTGCCTATTTTTATTTCTGACCCTTAACCAAAGCTGCACAGCATTGTCATCGGTGCCTTAGGACATCACCGAGGAGCGAGACTCTCCACTTCCCCTTTTATTGCCGGGCTTTATTGTTTGGTTATCTCTCGCTTTCCAGTCTTTTTCCCCCAGCACTGTCTCTTTTTCTTGTCTTTCATATTTTGCCCTTTATTCCCGTTCCTCTCCCTTTCATTTTTCCAGCCCTTTACTTTTTTTAAGCCACCTTTCATCCTAACCGCTGTCCTCCCCTCTTTCTCTTTTCCTCCTTTCATCACTTTTTTGTTGTAGTCTAATCATGCTTTACCATTGGGCCCAGGCAACCTTCAGATTAAACACTGCAGGGTGTTAAACATTGAAATAAAATTTTAGAGCCCTGCATGCAGTAACCTCCTAATAAATGAAGTCTCTGGACTTTATACACAGAAATCAGGGTTAGAAACGTTTCTCACCAGGGGAGAAGAATAAAAGATTTGTTGCCTTTGACCATCTTTCATCCTCTCCCTTTGTTTTCTCTGGTATTCCTGATTTCCTTACGTGGCTTTCTTATATTTTCATCCGTCTTTATCTCTCGCTGTTTTTCTCTGAGCTTAGCTGATCGTGGTATTCAGCTTGAGAGGAGCTGCTTGCTTTGTGATATGTTAGGCAGGCATTGGGCCCAGAGACCATTGTTGTAGTGGAATAAACTCTAAAAGTCCCCTCAGGCATGTCCTATGCTTCCCCCTTACCAGGCATGGAATTCATATTCACTGCAAGTCGCATCTATAGTGAGCTAATATCCTTGGCATTCATCACTATTATTCACATTTAATTCTTCTACCACACTGATGCTCTATTCCTCTGTCATCTCTATAATTTCTGGGTGTCTTTCTCTTCAGCCAGTCCCACGCTGTGTAAGCCTCCAGCCTTTTCACTGCACTTCCTCCTTCTCCCAGGATTTCAGAGCAGGTGGTCTGTGTGACTGTTCTACCGCCTCTAGTCCCCATTTTCGCACGTAATGATCCCCTTCCTGCAGTCCTCTGGGTTCCTCCTGCCAGCCCATAGTGTCCTGCTGCAGCGTTCTGTTGTCAGGGACCTGCCTAATTGGTCACTCAGTTTTGTGCACTCCGGTCCCTGACCCTAGCAGACAACATTACAACCCAGTTTTAAGTTTCTCTCTAGCAAATAGCTCTATTTCCATCATGTGTGTCTGCCCTGTCACAGCAGACTGAAAATTCAAAGAGAAGTGTGTGTGTGTGTGTGTATTGCTGCTTGTTGCAACAGCAGCTGTGTTACTGTCGACTTCCCGTCTTTCTGCTTTCTTTGTGCTGCTTTTCAGTAACTTGGTGGTTTCAACATTTTCAGCCTTCAATTATTTAGTGAAACTGATGAATAACTGCCCATAACATATGCCAGAATCCCCATAAAAGTTTCAGAAAGACTAGGAAAGTTCATTTAATGTACAAAAGTTAAAGCAGTGATTACATAAACAATGTATGGCAAAAGCCGTACAAAAGAAGAGGCTGCTCCTGCTGCTTACAGGAGTTCATTTCCTTTAAAAAGCTAGAATGTGTTAATATTTCTTCTTTAAAGGTGAGAGCAGAAAGGCTTAAAGCATTGTGCTCACTGCTTAGAAAGTTTATTTCATGTCTCTTTTATCGCTGCCGCCTAAAATTTTAGCAAGAAAAAAATGGGGAAGATTGAACTAGATGCCCTGAGCTGGTTAATGATTATAATTTTTTTTTTTTTTTGCCCATGCAAGGCTGGGTATATTGTTTCTTTTCAGACTGATTTTGTGCTCTTTCATAAGCTTTCCACTCAGCACACACCTTGGTCATGAAATAGTATAATTATTGTCATTGCTGAAGCAAAAAATAAAAAAAAAGCGTCCTTTTGGGTAACCTCTGTTATGCACATGGTCATAATGGATTCTGAAGATCTGCTGAATACTCTTGCATGAACTTTAAAATTTGAGACATTTTAGTTTGACAGCTTGCTCTCCGGAGTTGTTTTATTAACCTGTTCAGTATAGCCAAGTATTAAGCACTCATTTTATAGCCTGCTTCTGATAAGAAAATCACCTTTGTATAAAGAGAAGCGCCTACCTGGATTGTCACTGAGTCAGCTGGGGAGGGTTTTCAGCTTTACAGTATTATGTCCTATGAGCCAGGTTATATGCATTTACTTCTTAGTCATTAAACTTTTCCATATTAATAATCTCACACTCACTAAGTTAATTGCTTAGATCTAGGCCCACAGTGAGGAAAGTGCTACAACAAGCATGAGCAGGTTAATGTGACAAAACCAGCATATTAAAAGGAGCTCACTTTTGGAATCCCCCAAAATAAAGTCATTTCTATAAATTTAAAAACAAAAAAATTTTTTATCTTGTTTTGCAACCTATCTGATTATGTCTCACTGTTGCAATTTTCACATCTTACCAACTGATTTGACACATATAGTGTTATAATGTGTACAAACTGTGACCGAAGTTGCAAAGATTACACTAGACTGAAATCCTCCTTTAGATTCATTCACACAGCCAGAGAAATGATTTTTAAGTTATAGTCTACCCTTTTTGTGGGGAGTGTATGTGGTTGTCAGGTGTTAGGCTTCAAGGCAGGCTGTTTTTCAGAATAAAGGAGACAGCTGGGCTTTGGCAAGATTCGCCACTTCTTTTCATATCAGTGAGATGGCACATAAAGAGAGAGACAGATAACTACACATACAGGTATAGAGAAGCAGCTTTTTCTCCCTCCTTCCCTCCATATCTTTTCACTGTCTGCCGGGCTCTTTTCTCTTCTCCCTCCATCTCCTCGCAGCCCTCACTCATTCCAGTTATCTGATGGTAAAGACTGACACATCTTTGTTTCACTGGGGTTTGTGCAGTTTACAGCATGGCACACCTACTGTAGCCAGGGATCAACATGGCAGCTAACACAATCCTTGTTTAGATTTGGTTCTTGGAAGCTGCCATTCATGTTTCTCACAAAAGTTTGCATTAGTCACTGCATGCTTTGAAAGAGCCTCTGACCCTCTTAGTTCAGCTCCTGCGCTAGCTGTCCCATGCCATTGTGCCAGTTTTGTACTTTGTAATCTTCATGGTTGTACTGGTGTATAAAACTGAAAGGCTGTAATGGCATACTGCGCAGCGTTTGGCCAAAATTCACACAGAACTCAAATTTTGGAACATGAGTTTTGGAATTAAACGAGTCTAAAAAGATTAAAGACTTTTTCAGACTAAAATCGAACCTCCTGAGGCCTGAGCTCTCTGGTAAGAATTCTTAATTTCTCATAGCTGTTTGGGATTGGTTGGACCTGATAAGTATATAATCCAAGCTTCCTCTTTGAACAATAAGTCATTACTTCATTACATAGTTGTTTTTTACTTTTTGTATTATACAGTTGTGGTCATAAATTTACATGTACTCATCATGGGCCTGAATGTCTTGGTTATTTTGGGCTTTTAATGATTTGACCTCATATGGGGACAGTGGGTTTAATTTACAGCATAACACAATAAAACCAACCCTAACGAAATATAAAACAGTACTGAGCAGAATGAAGTATAAGTTGCAGAAAAACCACCATGTAATGTCCCCATATGAGGATGCAGGGACAAACATATGCTTTTTTTTTCTCAGCAGTGGTCTCAGCATTTGACTCTACTTTAAATGTATATAGTGTGCATCTGCTAATGCATGAAACAGAAAAAAAGGGAGTTTCTTATTGAAATAGTATGGCTAATGGGTAAAATTGTAAGCTAACAGTATAAATAAACAAATTTAGGAACTTCTGTTTTATGCAGTTTGCTAGCTGGCCTAAAAAACTAAGACACTTTAATCTCCACAGTGTTTCTGCAGGTGCTGCTCTCTTGCCTTTATAGAGCAGCACTGTGTCATGGTAATTTCCCAGGATTCATTCCAAGTCATTTCCAAATATGCTGATTTGATATAAGTAGTTACCATAATTCTTTCAAATGGCAAAAGCAAATAGCTCCTCTCTAACTGAACAGAGTGTGAGTTGAACTGAGTGGCAGGGACAAGCTGTGTGGATTTCATCACTCATCACCAGCTCTGCACTTTCCACAGGGATGATGAGCATGCCCTGATCCTTCAGTACTGCCAAACACTGGGAGGGGAGGCTTCTCCTTGCAGCCAGCCTCAGAGTCCTGCACAAATCTTACAGGCTGTGGAGAAGGAAGAGCGTGGCGAATTGGAGAGGATCATAGCGCGTCTGGAGGAAGAGCAGAGGTAGGAGATTGGAGATGTGGGAAAAACTGGACAAATAAACTTAAAAAACTGGCAAATTGTATTAAAATAGATAATCAAGTTTTTGCTGATACTGATTAAAAGTTATTGATTTTTTTTTATGAAAAGGGAATATTTCAAAAGGCATAAAAATTGGGATTTATCTGGGTCTCTTTGTTACACTAGCTGTTTATTGACAGCTTGTTGTTGTCATTCACATGCAAAGTTACGCTCCAGTGCACAGCATGCAGACACACACTTCCCGTACCCCCAGCGCATCTCACGCGCCAGCTCCTTCCCCGTTTTGATTTGTAAATGGAGGTGGTATAGAGAACGAGTGACTGCGCAATCTGTTGTTGTCGAAATGCTTTTTCACATCCACTAGCTCGACTGGAGTGATTTAACACTGATTACACACATGCACAGGCAGACGGAGCAGGGAGGGGAGAGGGCGTCACTGCTGGTCTCATAAATGCCAACTTCAGTAAAGTACTGCAGCTTATAGTTCTGCACTGAGAGGTTGAGGAGGAAGTGCGGCAACAGATTTGGCAGGTGGTGTCCTTTATGTTTGGCCATCCACTTTGGATAGAAGGAAGAAGAGGTAAACAAGTGTGGTACCGTGCTGTGGAGGTTCAGAAAGGGGTCTTTGAATGTTTAACTGTCCTAAGAATATTAGTAACATTGTGTATTTACACAGGAAAGACCCACCAGGAGTTCATATTGGCCTTATTTGTTGTTTTGGATAGAGATACTGTAGCTATCAACAACTTTCCAGTTGATCAGCTAAGTTAGAATTTTTTGACTGCCAATGCCACAGCATGTGCTTCACATAAATTTAATGCAAACATTTCTCATTTCTCCACTTATTTGCTCTCGATTTTCATTCAGAACACTGCAGAGGGAGTATGAGCAACTGAGGGAGCAGCACGGCCAGCGAGGCACTCCTACAGGAAGCTCCTGGGAGTCGGAGGGCTCGTCTGCCCACCCCGACGAGGCAGATCTTCTAGCTGAAGCCAAGCTGCTACGACAACACAAAGGCCGGCTGGAAGCCCGCATGCACATCTTGGAGGAACACAACAAACAGCTGGAGTCTCAGCTTCATCGCCTCAGACAGCTACTGCACCAGGTGACATATGATGCCCACAGTTTTATCCCCAACTTGGGGTTACTTTTTGCCTTCTTTCTTTTACTAAATGAAGCACAAAGTGAAATAGTGATTTTAAACAGCAGTTATGGGAAGGCTGTTTGCAGAAAAAATAGCTGCAGTTTTGGTGTTTTGCTAATTATAAAACCTGAAGTAACATTGTAATACAGCAACCACATACTGCAGATAAGAGGGTTGATGATTACTGTGTTATGGCTACCTAGTAGGACCAATTTGTAGCAAAGCAGAGGAATTATGGTTTTCACAGCTATTATAGTCTCTCTTGAGCACAGCACATACACAACTGTGATGTAAAGTTTATTTTCCACATTAGCTATCCTTCCTTTCAGTTCATTAAGCTTGTTGAGGAGCAGCAGGGCAGTAATCACGGTTCACAGACTCACTCGCGCACACCAGCTGGCAGAGTTGTTTCAGAAAACTCAGAAAAGAAAAATCATTAAAAAAATTTTAAAAGTAACACACGGATACAGAATGCTTCCAGTCAACTAAAGAGATTCGTTCAAAGTCGAGCAGCATTATGAGTTTAGAGTTATTAACCCCAAAACCCACACGATAACCCACTTTTATCTTCAGTTTGTTTGTGCCTTTGATTAAGATTTAAAAAAAAAAAAAAACTGCTCATCAGCACTCAGATTAGATCCTAATCGCATCATTTCCATTCCACCCAGCATCCATCTCCAGTCTCCCTATCAATAACTTCCAGATTTGTTTATGCCCGACCTAATTGCTCACCGAGGTTGGATTGTTTGTGCCAAGTGAGAAATGCACAGCCCTCAAGCCAAACAAGCAGCAATCCTGACAAAGCAGACTGAGCACACATGGGGGGCAGGTATTGGCTCTCTGGGAGCTGAGAAGCTGTAAACATGGTAATAACTCATAACAAACAGGAGGCAGCTGACATGACTCAGCAGATATTTAATGGGAGATGATTAACATTTGGACAGAAAAAGTTTTCTCTCAGTACATTTAAATTGTCCTTCGGCAGAGTACAGTAGATGGAATAGTTGTTAACACTCTGATTTGTACTTTCTCTTACAGTACAGTGATACAAAGGTGCCAGATATTGATCTAATTATTAGAACACTACAGGCACTTCAAATACATTGACTCACTGATTTGACTTACTCCTTCATGACTTGTCAACAGTTTTCACTCTACAGTCATCATTTTGCCACCAGATTGTAGGAAAATTTGTCATTTTTGAAACAAGCTCCATCTCAAAGCCAAAAGATGCCCGATTTTTGATCTGTAGGCATTTGAGTGAGAGGAATGCCATCTAACTGCTTCACGGTACCTTTATAAATTTGATCAAGGGGGGAAAAAAAAAAATGACCTGTGTTTCCATGTCGCTCCCATGGCCACATTTTTAACAGTAGGATTACAAAAACAAAATGCACATCTATAAGGGAGCTTCTCGGAGCGCTCGCTTTTTAAAGTTGGTAAATATTAGTTACGGTCCGGAGGATAAAAGCAATTTTGCAAGAGAAGCGCCAAATCCATTTCAGAGAAATTTTGAGTTTGTTATATTCGGTCACACAGAATGCCGTCACCATGGTAACTAACACCAGCTTAACTGATACAGGTGGACGCAGTTGACAGTTGATGACCTGTCACTCGTTTGAAATTGATCGGTCTGATTGGTGGGTTTGAATTTCCTCTTGTTTTCTCAACATTAAGTGTGGGAAACAAAAACACATTTTTTTCGTTCTTTTCAGTCGTCTGTCCAAGACGGGGTCACATCACACTGCAGTTTAAAGGCGAATCATCCCAATTTGAAGTATTTAAGCTGTCATTCACAATATAAAGCTGCCCCCCCTCTTCTTCCTTCTCAAACACATGCACACACACTGCTAGACAACAGATAACAATCCCAGATCCTGATAGTGACTGTGACCAACAGGAGGTACCAGGTGTGTCAGATTTTCAATAAGTCTTCAGTTTCTTAATGGCAGACCAGTATGCTGTAGATTTAGTGGAATTTTTAAAAAAATAAAATCCTTAAAAGCCTCAGGATAGTAACAAGAATTGAACAGGATTCTTGAAAATCTCACTTTTTTTTAAAGGCTTTAGTTATTTATTGGATGTTATCAAGATGCTTCAATGCTGTGAAATATTCAAAAATAAAAGCCCCCATTTATAGTTTATCTACCTGCTTAAGGTGCCACATTTCCAAAATAAAAGCCTCTTATTTTGTTTTTCATTTTTTTATGCTCTTAAGTATCAAATGAATTTCCCTTCAGCTTCCTCGGCCAGTCTATTTACTTCCAACCTTTTAGCAGCAAATCACAGAACAAGTCCAGCAGTAGCAGCAGTCTCAGTGCAGTGATTTCAGTGCACAGTATTGTGCACTGAAATTACTACTACACTGAATTACTACTTTCTGATTTTCCCCACAGTGTCCAATGAATGTCAGTAAAGTGATCTTGAAAGGAAGTAATTACAAAAAAATCAAATAATGCTGAAAGGTACCTATTTAGGAGATTTTTTTTTTTTATTTAGTTACACTGGTATTGTGATGTGTTCTAGATCATTCGCATGCAGTGTATCAAGTATGACAGAATCCAGTTATTGTGGGTAAATTATTGTGTGTTATTTGGAAATGCCCAGCCTTATTACACAGTCTGTAACTTAGTATCCTGGACACACAAAGGTGAAGATATTAGTTACGGTCCAGAAAAAACGTGAATCAAGGACTGTGTCAGATATTTTTCATTTGAATGCTATAAAGTTGCTATAGCTCTAGTCATGAAATGCTTTAAAACTGCACTGAAAGACAATTCTGTCTGTGGTTTATACAGCAGACTGTTGTAGTGTTGTAATGCTGTATACTCTATAAGGTACTGCATCTCTGCCTCCACTGAGTTTGGCCTTGTTTAGACTTTCCATCGATGCTGCCGCGTGCTGCAGTGGATTCATTCTGATGCTGATTGTAACAGACAAAAAATCCAAACATAAACGGCGTGCACAGCTATACCTGCGCACACAGAAACATCCCCGCACTAAGTGAGAACTACAGTTCTCAGTGTGTCCCCGGAGACCTGACGATATGTCAACACATCTTTCCATCAACTGCTGTGTTACTGCCAAGCTTCAGAGTAATAAACCCAGCCCGCCTGATGGCACGCATTAAATTCACACTCCCGAAGGCTGACCAAAGCCCTGACCTGAGCTATTCTAAGAAGAGCCTCGAGACAGTTGGTTGTGCTCCAGAGACGTTTCCAACATGTTAGCCTTCACTAGTGCTAGGGGCACGGGGAGATGAAGGAGGGGAGGAAGGAGAGAGAGGGTGGGGGGGAGCATTGATTTACTTTCTTGAACTTGAAAAGCCAAAGGGAATGTGAGTTTGTGCCGTAAATGTCACTGGACATGAAGTGTTCACTTCTGAGCATCTGAGAAATTGCTTTTTCAACAGACCTTTGACATATTCTGAAGTATTTATTTATCTTATATATAAATATCAATTTATTTGTGGATCTTTAGATCACAGTCACTGGAGGGCAAATTATTGTTTAATAACAAGGTGAGGCTAGGGGCTACAGAGCAGGTACATCACGGTGAAAAGAAGAGTGATTAAAACATGCTGAATATCAGCACTGTTCTTTAGATTTATGTATATACTGTTATCTTTGTTTTCCGTTTTCTATTTCACTTAAGTTAATGAGCATATGCAGAGATTTTTTTTTATCTTTGCGCTCACTGAATACCACCAGGATATAACATTTGGTTTAAAAAAAAAAAAAAAAAAATCCATGCAAATTTTGATTGAGGGCTTTGAATGTGATTCATACTGTACCATGTTAAACTCAATTTGAGGTATTAGCAGGCTTGTTTGGGAATGTTATTGTACACATGACAAGAGCCTCATTGTGCCGCCCTCTGGTTCTCCCTTGTCTCCGCCTGCTGCTGTGAAGCACGACTAATTTTGAAGTTGTCAGGCAGATGCCAAATGGAATAATCATGTTACAATGACTGAATGTTCTTTTTTTTTTTTGGTTTTCACCTCTCTGTGTCTCTCCATCAGCCCGATGTGGACTCGAGGGTAAATGGAGTGTCCTCCCCCATCGTGCAAGATCGAGGGCCACTTACTGAAAACTCAGGTGAGACACTCAAACTGGAGAGGACTCAGTGTACTGTTGTTGTTGTTTGTTTTTTTATATTGGAAGATATCAGTCCTTGGGATTCAGTCACAATTGTTTACAGCATTTAGATAAAGTAAAAGTACGACCATTGCTCACAACAGATAGATCGCAATATTTACTTTTCTGCAAATGGAAACCATTCCTCACTGTGGTGCCATGTTAAAGTGTGTGTGGTAACTGAAAATCAGCGTCTCTGTGCCTGCGTGCATGTGTGTTCAGATGAGCTGTTGGAGTCCCACAACAGCAGCTCTGACCTGGCAGATGTAATGGAGCAGATTAACAACTCCTTCCCTGCATGCAGTCGTAAGTTTCCCAGTCCTCCTCCTCCAGTTTCCCACCGTGTCTTCCTAGTTTCTGACAGCAGATATTTGACGCATCATAAGGTCACAGGTCAAAAGAGGGAAAAGTACCAAGAGTCTTTTTAGCTAAAAAGCTCTTCACAGGGAAAAATGATGTGTAGCATACAAGATGCAGTCCGGTTTTTTGTATAATTGTCACACTTAAATGCAGTTTTTAAATAATTATGTTATTAAGGGGAAAAGCTATCTAAACCTATGTGGGACCTAGGACACGTATGGATGCGGCAATAATTTACATGACAGATTGATTACATGATAAATCCTCACTGTTGAGTAGCTGGGACAGGAGGATGTTTGGCATTTTGACTTCAGTCATACCGAGATGATTAATGAGTTTTCAGAAGTAGTTGCCATTTACAGTAATTGACTGCCATTTTACTGCATGGCCTTTTACATTTCAGTGCAACAAATGGCTTTTGTAAGCTTTAACATTTCCCTCTTTTATTAAACCATTTACATATTATTGTTGAAACAATATTAAACAGTATTTAACTGGTTTAAGGTATCTTTTTCCTACTGAAATGGTGTACACTTGCTTCTGCAGTAAACAGCAACAACAAATGAGAAAGAAACTTGAGGCTGTGGAGAAATGGTGGTACTTTTCTGACGTAATCATAATCTGCAATATCAAGAAACTCATCATCCGCCTTCTGATTTTCTTGCCGCCTCTCAATACTTGATATTAATATTGATCCTCGTGTCATCGTCCTCTTTCAGCCCCTCACACACTCCTGCTCCGTATCTGTCCCGAATCTTTCCTCATCTCATGCTGCCACTCAGCTTTGTTTGTGCCTGCTTTGTGTGTTTTTGCGTGCGCTGTTAAGTGTCAAGTAGCTCGAGCAGTAGCTCGTCCTGTATATCAAGTTTTCTGCGTTCAGATGGTTTTTGCAGTGCAGTCCAGGTTCCTCTGCATGCATTTGGCGCTTTGCGGTTTTGATTCTCGTGCCTGCTTAAATGCGCCGATTTTAAATACAGCCCTGATTGTTTCAGTCATTATCATTTAAATTTGATATTCGATCAAATCGGGAAGTAAACTTAACAGCTCATTGCTCCTAATAACTGAATCTGGAACAATATTCACCTTTGGGGATGTTAATCAAATAAAAAAATTAATTAAAATGTTAAAATATCGAGCTCAGTGATTTTTAAATTGTATTCCATTATTGTAGAGTCAAAACCCCCTAGGAGGGCTTTAGTTAAAAATCCATTGTAATCTGGCACACGCTCTAGCGTTATTAGAGTTTGGTTACAGCAGAGCTCCAAGACACTGGGACTCAGCCGCTCAGAGTGTGTGCATGAGCATGTGGGAGGTACCCAGAGGCTGACAATTTTGTGTAGACTTCTAAACACTGAAATGAACTGGAGAGTTCAAGTGTTAAACTGCTCTAATTTCTCTTTGTTTTGCCTCCTGCAGCCTCAAGCCTCTCCTCAAGACCACAGGTAAGAGGAAGTTCTCCCATACATTTAGACACAAAGGGACTCATTTTTTTTTTTTCTCTCTTAGCGGCTCTGGGTTCATTGTTTTTGTTGAGGGATTGACATTTTGGTAATTGGCAAAGGTTACAGAAGTTGGAAAAGAGCACGTTTTAGAGGTAATTACAGCTTCCACCTCAAAAGCAGTCCCCTCCATGTAGCCTTCACCTGCCTCAGCCCTCCACATTTGGTGGCCTGTGAGAAAGGGGCTGCTAATGGATCCCCGGGGAGTGCCATTAGCGGCTCCTCTTTTTCTCTCAGTCTGAGGCCAAGGTGCATTTTGGGACAGAGGTATTGTGAAAGCTGTTGCCACTGACCTCTTCCCACTGTAATTATTTACCCTGCTCTGGTGTCCCTTGGTTCTGCTTCACGCCTCCTTTCCCCTCAGTATCTTTTTAAGCTGCTCAGCTTGTCTCCCTGCACGATAAGCAGTACTTTTACATGCCAGTTAAACTGCCTATTTTCTAAGAATCAGACATTTCAGCTTTTCTCTCTGTTGACCAATGCAGTACAACCTATCATTTAAAGCAGTTTACATCACAAAATGCAAGTCTGATCAAGTACAACAGGAAACGATGTGACCGCAGCTCTCCTCATTGTTCTAACTGCTGCCTCGCTGTAGGTTCGATGTTAATGATGTGTTGTTTACTGCCTGCTTTGCAGTGCATTCCTCTATACAGTAATGCAATCTCATCTGCAGCAGTGTTACACAACACAAGCATTACCACATCAATTGAATATTAGATCTAATGAGTTCATTTCCCAAACATCTTCCACTCCTGGCTTTTTATAGTCCTCGGCGGACAGCGCTTAGTACACTTTCCTTTAGGTTTAACTAATTTCATTTCACAGGAGAGCTCTGATTTGTAAAATCTTCCCAGATTCATCCACACCCACCTCCTCCTTTTCCTCCTCACTGCACTCGTAATGGACTCTAACTGGCTTGAGGGACTGCAGTCCATTTACCAGCTTTCAAACCCGATTACTTTGTTCGAACTTCTGACGTTTCCACACCGTGATGTCTTGATGAAGAGAAATGAGGCAGGCTCACCTGCAGCACTCAGACTAACCAAAGTGATGCGTTAAATTCCGGCTTTCTGCGGGTGTGCGTGAACATGGGGACTGCTCTGCTGAACTATTGTTTGAAAATCTGTGGCTGATTCCCAGTGTTCGCTTTCTGTGTGTTCTCAGATGATGTAAGGACTGACTGGAGGATGGAGAGACCATTCCCAAACAAACGAAATCCCCTGTCCCTGAATCCCAAAGACGCACAGGAGCAGACAACTTAACTACTTTCACCACCTTGTCTTGTACTATGCAAACTGTACATTTTATGAACTGTAGATTGTACCGAATTGAACATTTGTCCTTGATTTTATTTAGGTATGCAGATGAGTATACGGACACGGGGCTTTGTATAGTTTTTTTTTTTTTTTTTCGGAGGGTGGTTTGGGATTTCATTCTCTTTCTGTTGACTTCACTGGGAATCAAACTGTTACATTTTTATTTGTCATTCCACTGCTTTGTACCATCGAGCCCCGATTTGCTACTGTTTGTCAGCAAAAGTAGGCCCAGACTTTGTTTGGGGAACACACACAGACACACACACACGGCTCCCGGTGGCCGAAAGGATCGTTTCCAAATTGTAAATTGTCACCTCACCGATCGCCTGGTTTGTTTTCCTATCTATCTCGTAGCATGCTTGATGTCAAGTTCCCCTTTAAAGCATTGATATGCCGGCAGACTTTGTCTCAGCTGCGATTTTGTTAATGTATACTTTTACCCCTTCTGTGCCTATAAAGTTTGTCGTTCCACACGTGGAAGACGGAGGCGAGTCGATGCATTATTGTGGGATTGTGTATAAAAGGAGAAGTTTTTGGAAATTATAGATTTAAATCTAAAGTTGTCCCGAATCTGGGTTTACGAGAGGCCCACCTTTATCATGTAGAATAGTTTTGTTTTGTTTTTTTTGAAAGAGATATATGTTCAGAAATCAGAGGAAAGCCATGATTGCCTTGCTACCTCAGACTCATAGACACAGTTTTGTTTTTGTGGTTCGTAAACTTGTCAAACAGTCGTGCGATCATTTACAAACATGAACAACCTGGTATAGATTTCTAAGCTTTAGCTCACTGTATTGGTGTACACTGCAATGAGGAGTTACCAAGTTTAAAAAAAAAAAAAAGTTACTATTACTGTACCACAATGGGTCTGTGGCCTGCTGAAGCTAGCCTCCCGTTATGATGAGTAGTATTTTATCTGTTTTTGTTTGTTTTTTTTTCCTCCACTGGCCTTCTAGCACTGGTCCCTCACTGCGTCTTGTTGTTGTGCTATATGCTATCCTGTAAAACTTGTGACAACACTACTATAACCTCCTCTGACTGTAGAGTGATGGTGATGATGATGGTGATGGTGATTTTTAATGATCATGATGAACCGTACCACGGCAGAACTGTGTCGCTTCTCCTGAGGTATGTACAATAGATGGACCACACTACATGTAATATGGCTACGTTGTTTTATTCGAAATAAAAAATTTTTATAACAAGTACATCCCCCATGTGCTCTTATTATTATTAGTTTTTTAAATGCAATTCAGATTAATAACCTGACTGATTCCTAAACACTAATCAGATTCAAAGCACACCTGGTTTAAGGAACACAGGGCTCATTACCGTCAACTCCTCAGCTGTCATCCAGCCACAGGCGTCATTATTTATCAAAGGAATTGATCACGCAGTGAGAGGTTGTATCATTATTGCATGTTTGCGGTGAGCATGCTGAGCTGTAGCTGAGAACTCAAAATGAATAATGAAGCGCAATTAGCCTTTTCATATTTTACTTAAGCCCTTCAGATCCTTTTTTTTTTTTTTTTCCTCTCCACTGGAGGAACATTACTCGTGCTGCACGCATTAGTTATTTCACTTTTCTCAAAGATTGCACATTTTGATTAAAGACATTTACCTTCATCTTGCCCGGCTGTTGCTTATTGCTGCTTATGATTTTTTAAAAAAACTCATCGGACGTGTGATGTCACCGTAATGGAAAGTCAGCTCATTTTATCAACCTGTCCGACTAAATTGTGTCTCAGCAGGAGATTGTCAGCACTCTTGAGTTATTAGACCATGCTAAACTTAAATTGCTTGTTTTTCTGTTTAACTGCTCCCTCCTCAGCTTGCAGTACCTGCTGTCACTCTTGCCTCATCACATCAAACTTGTATAATCCTGTCCTCTCCTGTATAGCCCAGAAGAAAAATTAATTGCAGGCATACTGATCTCTTATCAATTTAGGCTTTTTTTTTTTTTTTTTTAATTGTCACACCTGTACAGATTCAACAAACAAGGTAAAGAAAGTAGTTGATTTTCCCCATGCTGTATTCTTATTGGTATTCCCTGTCATCCAAGGTCCAGCAATTCCACACTTAATAATGTAAGAGTAGCCAAACGGTTGTGCACCCTAATTGGATCTGAGGCTACTACATATTCTGGCTCTGCTCGCATCCTTTGGCACCCCTGAGGTGCTGTAATTAGCCTACCACTCCCACATCTGTGATGCGCTGCAAGGATCGGCCTAAATGTGGAGGCAAAGAAGTTTGTAAGTTATGAAGTAATATGCATAAGGGAGATGTGCCAATTTACTTAACTGTCATTTTATTATGAGATATAGTAATTAATTTTAATCTTACAAGTGGGCTACGTGTGAAAGTGAATTTGGTTTGAATACTAAAATGTGCTGACGGCCTCATATAAAACCAGGATCGTGTGAGTTATTAGAAATCTTCCCAAAGTATACATTTTAATCCTGTTCGGCTGGAGCCGAGCCGTCTGCGCATCAGACTGTCAAATTCAAGTGAGGTGCAGTCTTTTTGCTAGACTGAGCAAAAATTACAGTTTGTCATTATGTGATATCAATTTAAGTAAGGTTCAGGCTAAATCTGGGGAAGAATTAATGGATGCAGTCTAGACTAAAACATCCTGTAACCGTGTCCCGTGGCTCTAATCTTTATTTCACAAAGGACTTTGGTGAACAGATGGTGGTGGGGAAGCTTTACTGTGAGGTGCAGTAAGATGTGCTAAAATGTTACTGTCCAAGTTGGAGATGAAATGTATTGTTGGCTACAACAGATCAATTTTCCCCTTTTAAATCTCCAAACAAGTTGAGATTACATTCATCCCGATACATTATAAATTACTGTGTAACAGTGAACTAAAGGTCTGGAGTTTGTGTTTGGGTATTACATCATTATTTATTTACTTATTAAGTTGCTGCGTAATTCATTTTTAAGCATGAGTTTACTCTTTGTGTTTAAGCACTTTTCATACATGAAATTTTTAATATGTACTATCCAAAAAATCCAAAGGATCTATGGTACAGTAATCATACTAAAATGATTTCTTTATTCAAATGAATTTAAATTGACATAAGTACAAAAGAATATGCAATTTTTTAAAAACTTTATTGCAACTAAGTTTCTATGCACCTATTATTATTATTATTATTATTATTATTATTATTAACACTTACTTGCTCCTGCACAGTGTCGTGGTTTACACATTCACCTAACAAGTGAAAGGTCCCTGCTTTGATCCCGGGAGGAGACACAAATCCCTTTAGGGTTGCATCAGGAAGAGCAACCAGCGTAAAAATCTGCCAAATCAAACGTGGAGCTACCTGCTGTGGCCACCCACTGTGAATAAGAGAAGCTGAGGGAAGCTTCTTTCTAAAACAATGACCTGCTATAGATCTGGTGGGGGGGGGGGTTATGAACCACAAACTTTAGAGTAGTCCTCACACACATTTATTTATGTATTTTAAGAAACTCTGTGACATGATCTGTTAGGCAATGGGTGCGTTTGTGCACCTTTAATTTTCATACACATTCTCATACAGCAGCTGCTAATTGTGTGAACACTGGACACCACAGTCAGGTAACATTGTTACTTTTTGTGTCATTTAGGTGACTGCTTCTTTTTTGTAATTGCTTCCTGTGAACTAACTGAACTTATTTGGTGGATTTGTTGAACACTGAAGCACACGGTGTTGGCTCATTTTGCTCAAAGTTTTACTGAAAAGAGATCTGTGTGAAGAAGGCAAGTGCCTGCAGATTCATTTCATTTCATTCAAATACACCGAGCAGTCTGAAAGACAGCACTTTCTTTCATCTCCAAAAACTTCAAACAACACTGATTTTGCTGCAGGGTGTCGAAGATCAGGCCAAATATGCATTAATGCAAAGTAAAGTAACTCAGCAATTTACTTCACCGAGGTGCAGATAGGAAAAAAAAAAAATAGGGTCCTCATAAAGAGCCTATCAATGAATGTCTCACATTCCTCTGTTAGTTCATGCAGGTTTTCCCCTGTCCTGCATATAAGAGCCTGCCACAGGATCCTAGGTAGTGTCTAATCTATCTGATTTCCTTGTCCCCTTTACTCCTCTGAGCAACACCATCTGTGATCTGCTAATTCTCTTTGCTGTGAGTAAAAACACACCACAGTGCCTCCAGGCTTTGGCCGTATGGCCTCAGTTGTCCACCAAAGTAGCCCGTTTTTCGGTGCTGCTGATGGTGCTGGATGGTTATTTATTTATCTCCCTGCACATTTCTCATTCATACAGCAATGCTGGCTTGCAGATCAGTTCGACAGCTGTCCCCTTTGATCAGATGCTTGGCAGGCAGCGGCATAGCTGGTATGGGTGTCTTGGTGGGTATAGCTGCCTCTGGCACAAGGCAGGGACAGGGAACAGATGTTGAGGGGGAGGCAGGACCTGTGTGGGATATAGGATACAGGCTAGACCTCAGACCTATAAAGGGATGAGCATGAGGCGAGCAAACCTAGATGGGAGACTCAAAAACAGATCAGGAGGAAAGCTGCTGTAATTTTCTGTTTTTTCATTCTTGCGATCATGTCAGCAGTGGAATCTCTTTTTATGCTGACACAGTTGTCCTCCATGTAAAAGCTCCATCTCACACAAACTTGAGTTAAACTTGTATCCTAATGAACCTCCTGGCTTTAACAGTTCCCTTGCAGTACTTATCTGCTGAGGTTTATTGTCCTCAGTGCACTTCAGATCCACAGAATATGCTGAGTGCACATGGTGAGTTAGCATTAGCTGCATATTATCTCTCTCGCTGACAATTAATTTTAAGTAGCTAACTGCGATGGACCCTCTGGCGGGGCATCGACCTAGGCTTTTCATTTTGGATGCTTTTGGGAATATTCTGGGCATTTGTCCCATGTCAGCATTTTCACATGTTGGCGTTAAAGCAAAAAGAAATAGAGAGCACAACCTGATATATCAAATATGCTTTCTTATATCACTTTTCAGTTTTTTTAAGGACTCAGCATTACATGTCACCCTCTCCTGCCCTTGCCTTTTGTTAAACCGCTGCCCTCACATTAATTTTCACTCATTTCTCTTTGCTTTCATTTCTTCTTAAGAATAATGTCATCCATCAGTCGCCCGTCTCCATGGTGCCCATGTTTCAAGGCAGTCATTACACTGTTCTTTACATTTATATCTCTATAATGGATGCAAAGTAGGTGCACCTGTTTTTACCACGTTCCCTTCCAGTCATGTTACTGTAACACGCTTTCTGAGGCTATTTAAGGTCCCTCATGTCTTTGCAACAGGCTGCAGGACTAATGAAGGGAGACAAACCCAAACTGGTGTGTCTGAAATGGGAGCGATGGGTGGAATGCATGGAATCAGTCAGTGTCTTCTCAGTTTCATTACAGCATGGCCCATTAGCTGCAGGCAGGTCACTGACATTCTGGTTCATGGTTTTTAGAGCTCTGCTGCCATCACACCAGTATAAACCAATCAGGCCTCTTGTAAACACAGAGGACCGGGCTCTAATGGAATTTGATAGGCATTTTGTATCGGTTCAGGAGTTTCTGGAGTGTCTGGAAAATATGAACTGGACCTTTGTTGCGTTGTGTGTGGGTAAAAGGAACAATAATCATAGCATCCAATCTGATTTGTGCAGACTGATGGCAGTTTGATTTCCCTGTGTGTGTCTGTGTGTGTGTGTGTGTGTGTGTGTGTGTGTGTGTGTTACAGTCACAAAATGTCTCAGGTGCCTCCCCCCCGCCACCCCCTTTGCTTTCATAACCCACCATCCTGCCAGGGGCAGATCTCATGCTCATCACACCTCTGCGGCTGACAGTTTGGTTAATGCGTCACAACACTTTGCCAGAACCCTGCTGGATTGTGAGTGAGAAACACGCTGAATTATTAAAAGATTGCTCTTGGTCATGGTGCACAGACGCACTAGCATATTGATGAGAGTAATACTGAATGTGGATGCCACCACGTTATAGTTCACGGTCCATATTTTGAAATCGGAGCAGAGAAGGAGCGCTGTGAAGTTACACAAAAAGAAGTCAGCGGCACCGAAGGCGCTGTGATTTTAATCACTCTTGTGTAGTGATTTGTTGTTGTTTGATATGCAGATGATGAGCTGAATTTTAAATGGGACAAAACCTTTGGCGTGGCAAATGTGCTCTCGGGTGTTTTTTTTGCTCATTGTCACGTTCGTAAAATGCCTCAAACAAGCGAAATGGAAAAAAAATTCACGCTTTACACAATGTTCCCCATGTTTGTAAAACAAAATGTGTCTGCCGGAAGCAAATTCAGCGCTGATTACACTGCCGTGCAGGACAGGTTCGGTTATTATCCTGAGGATGTGTTTTTGAAATGATATTTTGTCTGTCTTTGTAATGGCTCTCTGTAGTCAGCCTGTTTAATCAGCTTTATTCAACAACTAACTATACATACTGCTTTACAGACAGCTAGGTGAAAACGGATAATAAGCAAGGGGACAAGAATAGAGGTTAGGCTGGGACAATCGCTATGTCGCAGTAGGATATAATTATCTACTGGTATATAATAAAAAATAATGACAGAAGTCTACAGAGTCCATGCTGACTGGCTCCCTTTCACACTGTCATAGCTTACTGGGGCACTCCACATCCATCTATCCAGCCATTGTCATTGGTAACACCTTTGGTTCATGCTTTATGGAAGCTCTGGAAATAAGCTCAGCGTGATGATGCAGTCACATCAGATGATAAAGTCCACGCGGCATGACAGCGCAGCTTTCTTTTATCTCCTGTAGACATTAATATTTCTTCTGGCATGGTGCGAGCTGAGGCGAGGAGGTGTCATTTGTCTGTCTGTCGCAGAGATTACCCCAAACTACAAAGGCAAATTTCATGAATCACGGTGGAGAAGTAGGGCAAGAACAAACGAGGTGCAGATCCAGACTAATTTCTTCAAAATTGCACAGTATGGCTTTGCTCTTGGCAAACTCTGAGTTGACCTTCTTGTTCAAAATGAGGTGTTTTTTTTCTCGGTAGAAAAATGGGATCTGTTTCTGCAGCATTGTCAAAAATCAGCTGGATTAAGTCACAAAGTGCAGTTTCTTATGCCAATTAACATTACATTCATAAATAAACTTTTTCCTGGTAACTGTTCCACTGAGTAAACTTGACTTCCCAACAACTCTGAAAACTTTTCAGCAGCAGAGAGCAGACACAGGTGATTGACAGCTGGAGCTGAAGGATGTGTGAATGTACCAGCACACTGAAAATGCACTGCAGGGAGAGAAGCTGCTTTTTATTCCACTATTGTATTATATTATAACCCACAATGTGATATCCACATTATCAGAATCTTACCAGAGAACTGCTCCAAGTGTGATTAGTATTTGCACACAGATCATAAATACAGACATGCTTAGTGTCTTATGGCTCAGCCACACTAGAGTAAGAATAGGACGGCAACCTCTTTAAGACTAGGGGGAATATATATATATATATATATATATATATATATATATATATATATATATAATATTTTGGTGGTTGCCTGGTGATTGGTTGGGTGACTGATTTCTTGTAGTTGCGGTAACCAACTGTCCCTCTGAGCAACTGCTTAGCTTGTCTGCTACACATCTCTTTGCAACAGCAGGCTCAACTCAGCTGGCCGCCATCTGGTTGTATTCTGGTTATATTCCTAAATTAAAGCAAGGTTGCTGAGGTCCTACAGTACATGTATGTCATTTTGCAGTTA
Organism: Archocentrus centrarchus; assembly: GCF_007364275.1. Lineage (NCBI taxonomy): Eukaryota > Metazoa > Chordata > Actinopteri > Cichliformes > Cichlidae > Archocentrus > Archocentrus centrarchus. Next base: position 14,665,437 of record NC_044369.1, read on the forward strand.
AATCACCGTCCTGCAACAATGTCCACTATTTGTGGAGGAATTTCGGTTTCACATCCATAAGATTCTACCTGGATCCTCACTGTAAGTAGTTAATATGAATTTCCGTGGATGTAAATGGCACAAATAAGTATGTGATTTTTGCCAGTTTCTCACAGTTAATCCTCATATTGTAAACAGATTACATATAATTGCCTACTTGACTCCATTCAACTGCAAACTGATAGCAGACTGACTCCATCTTATTGGCATTTTATTGTTTTCTTGGTGCACCAAATTTGCTTTGAAGATGGCAACTGACTGCGAGTCGTGGCAGACCTGGTCCCCATCTTCAAAGCAACCTCTTCAAAGACTCGCACATTAATTTCTCACTGTTGCAATAATTATGGCTGTGCCACAGCCTCCAAACAGTTTTTCTTAGTGTGACTGTAGTGTGAGTGCGGTGTTTGCCAGCACAGCTGGCAGTGCACTGCTGCAATTATGTCAGTTCAAAATCTCCAACAGGTGTTCATTTGTGCTGATTGCCCGTGAATGCCACACCATTTGATTTGCATCATTTTCATACTATTCAGTGGGCCCTCATGCTGATTGGCATTGTGGAAGACACCGTCCCCCTCTGGATGAAGAAAAAAAAAAAAAGGTTTATCATTAAATAAAGCTGAGAGCAACTTTATATTGATTTGCAGTGACCCTAGCGTTACACACCAGGTCCTCCCACTGTAGGGGTCAAGAATTTAATGAGTAGGGACATCTGCAATAGTTGATTGCGCCTTAATTACCGTCAGTAGTCGCTGATGATTAAGCCTTGAAAGCCTCATAAAGCTTTGACAGTACAAACTCATGGAATCATGGAAACCATTCATGTGAAAATTAAATGGACCCTCTAGCAGCTTAAAAGTATCTGGTTCCTCAAAAAAAGTTGCTCCACAGAGAAAGGGGCTTCATCAGATACTTTTTTTCTTTTTTTTTTTTTTAATGATATGCATGTTCTTTATGACAAATGGGGAGCTAATGATCAAAACACAGCTCACTGAAGCCTTTAAAGAGCCTGTCAAATTCAGCATCCAGGCTGATGTGAGGAAAGGGAGCTGTCATGCGTCAAAAGAACAGGTAACTACGCTACCACCCGAGGAACAAGGGAGACGTCAGTGAATTATGTAGGTAGGAGCTTGTGTGAAATGTACTCATCTGACTTGTCACTAACGAGTGTGTAGTGTGTGTGTGTGTTTACAAAAAAACCCCCTCAAAGCTGCAATTTTGCTTTTTTGTTTGTCTTTCTTTTCCTTTTTAACTACCTGAAAGACTGTTTCTCAATGAGCTCCTGTGACAAACCTTCTAAAGACAAAGCTGTTGGGGAAACTTTTCCCAGCAACAGCAATGCAAGAATGGGACCAGTTAAAGTTAAGACAAACTCAATGCAAAACTGAAGAAACAGAAATACAGTAAAGACACTAACAATATAAGCAGAGATAAGGAAGTAACTAAAGCTGAAGAGAAAGACGGAGAATCAAGCGGACAGCTGGTGGCAGCCGTCTCTGATTCAGCCCCTTTCAATCAGTTCTTTTATGAATAACTGAATATCAAATCACTTGTGATTCAAATTCTTCTTTGTATTAGGCACAGTGTCTTCTTCCAGAATATGAGTAATGCTTTCATCGGTCAGAGAGTACAGCAGCTAACGCTGACCGGCCTTCGTTGTTTTTGTTATTTCCAACAGGAGATTCCAGCAGCTTCTAATTAGCAGTGATCCTGCCTTTCTTCTGCAGCCTCACTTGCTATATTCTGTACTGCCAAGGTCAATCAGTCTGTACAGTTATGCGTATTAACCTACATTCACACTCAAAATACTTCTCTATAGATCTGGACTTTACTTCATATCATTTTTTTTTTTAATGATGAGAAAAGGAGTGAAATTCAAAACATTATGCAGCTTCTCCTGCAGAATTTTACTTGGCTGGAGTACAGCTCTTCTGTAATATGTTGCAAATTAAGTTCTGAGAAAGTCTAATGAGCTTCTAAAAGTGGGAAATAATGATGCAATTCCATTTATTTTACAGCACAGTTCTGTTGTAATGTGTCACAGTCAGAATACTCTCTTAAGAAAGTATGAGTGTTCAGTGGTGGGAAATAAAGATCCAGTGGTACTTTACTCAGACTTTGGCTACTATTAGGCTGCTGAGGTACTGTATATTGTATCTTAACTTGTTTGGGAGTAAAGTGTTGAGGAATTACTGAGGAATTATGCCACAGAGCTCAGTGGGGCAAACATCATCCAGGCTGCCAGGGACGTGACCCCGTGACCCTGTGTTTTTAACTGAAGTTTACGGTACAGTTACCTTTGAATGATCAGAAAATAACCTCATAATAAAGTCAAAAAAGAAAAGCCCCCAAAAAACCCAAATCAAAACAACAACTATGTTTGAAAAGGGCCATTAAATTTTTCTCATTATTTCTCACTATTGGGTCATTCCATCTCAAATCTCTGTGGGCCTTTTGGTCGACCGTCTCTAATTTGCCTAAAATATTTATGGTCCAAAGTCTGGATATACATGATTGCTGCCAACTTTTAGCCTCATATATCAAATACTTTTCAAGATATACTTTGTTTGAAAAACGCTCCATCGACCCACTTCCAGCATGTTTTTTCGGACTTTGAAATCTCAGGCAATGTTTGAACATGAATATCTTAACAAAAAAAATTTTAAAGATAAAGTGAAATTTTCCCTGCCATTTCTTACCATAGGAATGAATCAGGAGCTGTAATTTGGGACAGGTACATTTAAAAAAAAAAAAAGGGAGAAAGTCCAAGTAATGGCTAGTTCACATATTGGGGGGGGTTAAAGACATCCTATAACGAAACAAAAATAATAATACTTTAAGTAAGAGTAGAGTATAAAACACACTCAGCAGATACTTTATTAGTTACAGCTTGCCAGTACTGGTTGGACCCCCCCCATCCCCCTTTTCCTTTAGAACTGCTTTTGTTCTTCGTGGTACAGATTCAACAATGTCCTGAAAACATTCCTCTGAGATTTGGGTCCATACTGACATGATAACATCACACAGTCGACTGCACATCCATGATTCATTCCACCACCTCCCGAAGGTGCTCTACTGGGTCTATCAGCCAAGGTGCCCAAAGTGTGCAAAGAAAATATCCCCCACAAAACTACACCACCAGCCTGAACTATTGATACAGGCAGGATGGATCCACACTTTCATGTTTTTATGCCAAATTCTGACCCTACAATCAGAATGTTGCAGCAAAAATCCAGTCTCACCAAATCAGGCGACATTTTTCAAATCTTCTGTTATCAAGTTTTGGTGAGCCAGTGCTAGCTGTAGCTGCAGTTTCCTGTTCTTAGCTGACAAGAGTGGCTCCCAATGTGGTCTTCTGCAGCTGTAGCCTATCTGCTAAGGTTAGATATGTTGTGTGCTCACAGATGCTCTTCTGCATACCTTGGTTGTAATGAGGGTTTTTTTGAGTTCCCATTGCCTTCCTACTGTATCAGCTTGAAGCAGTCTGGTCATTCTCCTCTGACCTCTGGCAGTGAGGGATTTTCTCTCAGAGAACTGCTGCACACTGGATATTTTCTCTTTTTCAGACTGTTCTCTGTAAACCCCAGAGATGGCTGTGTAGAAAATCCCAGCAGATCAGCAGTTTCTGAAATACCCAGACCAGCCAGTCTGGCACCAACAACCATGTCATATTCAGAGTCTCTTAAATCTCCTTTCTTCCCCATTCTGATGCTCTGTTTGAACTTCACCAGGTTGTCTTGACCATGTCTACATTCCTAAATGTATTGAGTTGTTGCCATGTGATTGGCTGATTAGGTATTTGTGTTAATGAGCAGTTAAATAGGTGTACTTAACAAAGTGGCCAGTCAGTGATACAATAAAGCTTTTAACTGGGCTCACAGTAGCTTTTACATGAAATGATTTAGTTTGGACCAACACTGTGCACGTGTAAATCTGTGACCTTAGCAAATCAATATTGCACAGTAAATTTACACCGCAGAGAAGGTATGGAGAGGTTCTGGACATTTTTTTAAACCTTTATTTTACCAAGTAAACTTTTTACAAACATGACCTTGCCAAAAGACCGCAATAGAATCAGGTCCACGACACATAGATACACAAACATATAAACATACCAAAAATGAACAATACTTCCTTTCACTCTACTACAAATTTACCCAATTCTCATTACAAGAATCATGGGAGAAGCTGCAGCATGACAGCCTTCAAAATAAAATGAAAATCTCATGGCTGCACTATCAGTTTCTCAGTTTCACCCCCTGCTCCCTCTACACGTCTGTATTCCATTATTCATGGATGACAGGCTTGCCAGGGAAAGCGTTGCCCCACTTTTCCCTCCCTCCCTCCCTCCCTCCTCCCATCCCCTTTTTCAACTATGTGAAGTAAAACTGAAACCAATCCAGCTTCGGGCCCCTCTCTGCGTTTCCTTGTAGGCTCTTTCCATTGCTGGAGTCGCATAGAGAATTAGCTGGGAATCCGGCTTAGATTGCAGTTGGAAAGCGGGTTATCCTTTCATAGGAAGGGGCTTGGGATGACACGACGCAACACCTTGTTTTTCCTGTTCCCAAATCCGCAGGTGAACAATAGAAGCTGTGAACTGGCATCAGCTGAACCAAAGCTGCCAACCTTGTCTTTGCTGCACACAGTTTTCTGCTGATGAGGGACAAGCGAAAGTGCAGAAGTGGAGCAGAAACAGGAAAGCAGAACAAAAAAAAAAAACCCTGTTTACTCCTCGGTGATCAGCAGCATGGCCCCGTGTGAGCGTGTGAATCCACCAGTGGAAAATTAATATATAGATACACACAGTTGTATTGGTTTATATGCGCTTTGATGTGGGGAGCTTTGTTTGGTTGTGTGCAGCTGTTGGCCTGAACGCTGTTTACATGGAAGTCTATAGCTTTGGGGTTGAATGCTTATAAGAAATGTGTTCATTCTTTGCATTAATAATTGACAGCAACATCTGCTTCAGAGAGTTCTTGTCAAGCACTGGAACTTAAAGCAGCAGAGGTTTGAAGAGCTGTTTAATGTGGGCACAACTTTTAGCCTTGAGACTAATACAAAAAAAAAAAGACAGACTAAAGGAAAAGAGGTGTTCCTGGTTCCCCTTCCAGGAGAATTTTCATTTTAACTCAAAATTTTTATGTCCCCTAGTAGGGAACTAAGAAAAAAAAATGTGTGGATGAATTCAATTTGCACATTAGCTGATAGTCTTCAAGGGAGAACTTTGATATAGATTTCTAGGGAGGGCTCTCGGAACATAATTTCGGCTTTGTAATTAAAATTTCATCAAGTAATGAAGCGAACCAAAGGCTAAATGAGCATAAAGGTTAATCATCTGTTCAATAGCTAGAAGGTCAGACTTTGTGTGTTTAGGATTATGCCTGATATTAAGTGTGTGTGTGTGTGTGTGTGTGTGTGTGTGTGCAGGATGCTAATATCAGCTGTGCTCTGACATGAAACTAATAGACATGTTAAGTTTGAGCTCTGACAAGCATTGTCGATTAAAGGTTAATCGTTAATTATTACAGCGTGCAGAACCACCAATAGCACAGCAGGAGGGAAACAACAATTGTTTATGACCTTGAGAGAGCGTGACTGTGAGCTTTTGTGAGAGACTGGGAAGAAAAGAGAAAGTGCCTGGACTGTCATCTGTCCATGCACGTGTCTCTGCATAGACACAGTCTTATTTCCTCTGCAGCGTTCTGCTGAACACCGTGCATCCACAGTGCCTGTATTTAAACCTCACTGTCTCAGGGAAACATTGCGGCAATCACCTAATGGTCCATGTCCATCCCCTACAATAATGAATCTCTCTCCATTCTCCTCACTTATGCTTCCCTCCACTCGCAACATTTATGCTGAAATTGTGTTAATCTCCCATTTTTCCTATCACTCTCTTCCACTGATTTCTTCCATTTCTCTCCTTTCTGCTGTTGCACTCCACTTTGTACCTGTTTCTTCCTTAAATTGTCTTCATGCCTTCCTTTCGCTCTTACATGCAGGAACAAAATGCTGACAGTAGTATCTGTCTGCTGAGCCATTCCCAGGGCATCCCATTCTGCCATTTTGTCAAAGCCACATGACGTCTCTCAGATACCCACGAGGTGTGCTGTGACACACGGAGATTAGGCATCAGTGAGATAGAATAGAATAGAATAGAATGCCTTTATTGTCATTATACAGGATGTACAATGAGATTGGAGGGCCACTCCTGTTCAGTGCCATGTAACAGAAAATCAAACTCTCTAAAATGAAAATAAAAATATTATAAAAATATTATAATCTAGTATAATCAATATGATCAAGAGATATACAGAAAATAAACAATGTGTAAAATATACAAAAAATAGAATGTATAAAAATATATACATACATACCTACATTGGTGTATCTGTACATTGTAAGAAAGTAAATGTGTGTATACATATAATAATGAAGATGATGAATATTGCACTTGGTGAATGAATATTGTACTAGTGAATGAATACTGGATATTACACAATATAGGAGTGATAGATATTGTTCAGTATGAATAATATAATATTGCACAGAGATGTGGGTGTTGCACAGTTACGGTGGGAGAGTGTGTGAGTTCAGGGTGGTGATTGCTCTGGCGAAGAAACTGTTCTTGAGTCTGTTTGTTCTGGCTTTGATGCACCTGTAGCGCCTGCCAGAGGGCAGCAGGTCAAACAGGTCAAAGCCAGGTGTGAGCTGTCCTTGATGATGTTCCTGGCTCTGCTGATGCAGCGGGAGGTGTAGATGTCCATCAGGGAGGGGAGAGGGCAGCCAACGATTCTTTGTGCTGTCTTGACTACCCTCTGAAGCCTGACCCTGTCTGCCTCAGTGCAGCTGCCGTACCATACTGTGATACAGTACGTCAGCAGGCTCTCAATGGATGAGCGGTAGAAGGTCAGCAGCAGGTTTGAGTCCAAGTTGTTCTTCCTGAGGACCCTCAGGAAGTGAAGTCGCTGCTGAGCCTTCTTGATAACAGCTGTGATGTTATCTGACCAAGAGAGATCAGCAGAGATGAGGACACCGAGAAACCTGAAGGTGTGGACCCTCTCCACACGCTCGCCGTTGATGTAGAGGGGAGCTGGGTCAGTCCTGTGCTTCCTGAAGTCGATGATGATCTCTTTGGTTTTCATGGTGTTCAGTACCAGGTTGTTCTCTGAACACCAGGCTATCAACTTCAGGACCTCCTCTCTGTAAGCTGCCTCATCTCCCTTTGAGATGAGTCCGACCACTGTGGTGTCGTCAGCAAATTTGACGATGAGGTTGTTATTGTGGGCCGGACTGCAGTCATGGGTGTAGAGGCAGTACAGGAGGGGGCTCAGCACACAACCCTGTGGGGAGCCAGTGCTCAGTGTGTGGGTGGAGGAGAGATGGGGGCCAAGTCTCACAGTCTGGGGCCGGTTGGTTAAGAAGTCCTTGATCCAGGAACATGTGAGAGGGGGGAGGCCCAGGGTGTGCAGTTTGGTGGTGAGAATGTCCGGGATGATTGTGTTGAACGCTGAGCTGTAATCCACAAAGAGCATGCGAGCGTAGCTCTGCTGCTGCTCCAAGTGGCTCAACACAGAGTGGAGAGCTACAGCGATGGCGTCCTCTGTGGATCTGTTTGCACGATATGCAAACTGATGGGTGTCGAAAGTGGGGGGCAGATGGTCTTTGATGTGCTGGAGAACCAGCCTCTCAAAGAGATGGATCTTTCATTACCATCTTTCACATATGGATGCTTGCAAAAGAGCCCTTGGCATCACATTTAAATGCACTGGATGAGCATAAGTTCATAAACCTTTTCCTAAAACTGACCATGAAGCTTTTACGAATAACCTAATCAAATTTTTGGCGCCTAAAGCTAGCCAATGAGGAAAAAGTAAGAAGTGAAACACAAACCCCCTAAATGGGACGCAAACTGCTGTCTCCTGGACTCTGTAGTTTGTTAAAAGATGACCTTTAACATTCAGCATCCAATATTGCTGCAGTTAATTTGCCAGAGCAATGACTCCAAAGGAATCCTACCTCAGCAGCAGTATTTTGTGCCCTGAGATGAGAAGGCATTGATTGGACTGTCCTGACATACAAAGTGTTTGTGGTGTTTTGTTTTTTTTTCTTTTTCAGTGGTCCAAAGCACATTGTGATCCAAGTAACTGATGATGTTTTCATAAAATTTTAATAGCCATTAAATATTCACTCTGGTCTGCCCAAACAAGCTGTAAATAAACTTGTAATTGAATAATTGACTTGTAATTCAACTTACAGATGCCTGGGAGTCTCAAATCTTAAATGTACAGTTATTTACTGAAGATCTTATTTGTGTTGGTTTCTTTTCCAGGAGCTCGAACTCCTCAGTGGATTTCTTTTCTTTAGGTATCTTTTTTTCCTCTCCTTTTTTTCAGTTGCGTAGAGGTGAGAGGAGAGCAGTCAGGTGATGCTCTCAAGTGGGAAAGCCTCCACATATGGACCGCTACTCCTCTGATGCATGAGTAGTTGTTCTTGATTGACATGTTCATTGATTAGCTGGCAAAACAGACTTGGCTTTGGAGGTTTAGGGTTGAGTAAATGTGGTGAACAAAAGAGGGCATGCATTAGCTGAAAGCCTTCATTTCTGAGATAATTCTGACTGCAAATCTGTTCATTTCACTTCAAATGGAAGACAACTGAAATAACACGCTGGTTTAATGCGCGAATTTGCGTCAGAGAATGTGAGCTCTTCTGTTAGTAATCTCCTCAGTTGTTACATAATAATCCACAGATTTCCCTCCCTGTCCCGAAAGCTAATTACTCCCCTTGATTTCGAAACAAAACCTGGCCAATCGCACTCAGGCAGCTCAGGAAGGAAGATGCCAGTTGCCTTAACATGCTCGCAGTGTGGGGTCATTATTGATTTGGGGCTAATCCCTCCCCATGTGCAGGATTATCTCCCGCCTGACACTGTACAAACTACTGTTTACCAAAGACAACAGAACGTATCAGAAAGCCCAGGTGAATTCAGTCACACCAGCGGCTAACACTGATCCCCACTAATCCAGCCAATGACAGGGTCTGTCAGAGAAGGCTGTCATGGCAACGACTGATATTCTGGGATGGAGAGGATAGCTTTTGTTAGGAGGGCAGTTTACAGATAATATTTGAGGCCATTTTGTATTTGGTCCAATATTCTGCTTATTTCTTTCTGGGGGTGAGACACTGTAAAAGAGCCTGAGGGTGTGTGTGTGTGCGCGCACAGATAGTTGTGTGCACACATTCTCATTAACTCTGGGGTGAATTTTTACACACAGACATATAGCATCCCCCCCTGTTTCCCTCTTGGCAGCCACCACTAAATGACAAATAGTTTTTTTCTTCTGGTGTCCCTGATGAAGTGAAGTACATTTCAGGTGCTGCCTCTGCTCATGTGTTTGCATGGTGGATTGTGCGAAGTCCACTGTGATGTGAAAACCTGCACGCGGTGCTGTTTTGTTTTCCAGCCAAGTTGTTGAACAGCACGGGGACTAACCCCGGTGTGTGTTGTGCGCTGGGCTGCTGGGAGCCCGCTGCTTTATTTCGATGTTTTTGTCGACAACTGTTCCATGCTAATGTGATGGGCTCAGGCCTCCTTACTGCCCATTTCACTGGGAGGGGATGAATTGATGTTGCACACTCTGCACCCCACACGTGTTTCATTCTTCTCCGGTAGAGGGGTGCCTGCGATGTAATTAGTCATTGTTGAGTACTTCTTTCTTTGTGAGTGTAATGTGTGGGTTTATTATACATGCGCAGGTAGGCCTGTGTTGTGTTTTGTGTGTGTGTGTGGTTATGAGTGCTGAATGCTACATAAAAATAATGAATTATTGTCATTTTTCCCCACTTCATTTTGCGATGATGCAGAATGGTGCTTTTTGCTTGCGTTGGAGAAAAATGTACTGCGCAGTGAGGTCTATAATTCATAATAATATTACATTGTGCCTGTCTAATCACAGGGAAGAGCACGGGCCTCGGGTGAATTAGCACTGGCATCTGATGCATGCACCAGAAAATAATTGCTAATTTAAAACATATCGTGTTTCTGTGCAAATTTTGATATTGCAGTCAGGAGTTCTGTGTGGCGCATCACGTTAGCATGCTTCTTAGCACTGTTGCTTCACTGCAACAAGGTCCTGGGTTCAAATCTGCCATGTGGTTGGGGCCTTCTTTTGTGTTCTCCCTGGATGGATAGATTTCTGCATAATCAGTAGCAAGAGCATAGGAAAGAAGCTACTCAGCTTCTTGTAGAATTTAGTTTTTATATGTGCTGCCATGTGTTCACTGTGTCACTTTTGCATTGCTCTCTGTGGAAGGTGTTGCAATAAGCAAGGCTTTTAGATACAAATATTTATCTAAAAAGTACCCACTGTCATAGTCTGTGCTGGTTATTGTGTTTTGGAGTCTGTCCTTCCTCTGAGTCAGGTTGTGAGATGGGCTGGCTTCCTGCTTCCTCCAGGGCGCAGTCTGGGTTCCCGCTCGGCAGACAAGTCCACCTGTTTCTCATCAAACTGCAATCAGCTACCAGTGCTTAAAAGTAACAGACTATCCGGTGAGGACTGAAGGCTCAAACTGGTCCTTGAGTGGTAAATCAGCTCCTAAATGTTGTCTGCATTAACATTTTTGTTGACCCTTTTCTAGTGATGGTCAGATAAAGCCTCACGAAGCTTTCCATCCAAATGGTTCAAGAAAAGGTTCATTTCTCGAGGCTTCATCTGCACACAGCCCGACATGACATTTATTGTCATTTCTGCTATTTGTGATGGCCTCAACAGTGTCAGCGTGGGAATAATCACTGCCAAGATAAGAAATAAAAACACCTTAATTTGATTTTGTGTCATTCATTCATTCATCTGTTTTTGATTGTGTGGCTGATGGTAACAGAGGTCTGTCAGTGTCAAAAACCTTTCAGTATGATTTCAGTCCGTGTTTTAATAAATCCAATAAGACACGAGATGTTTATGTTAAGACTGTTGCAGTGTTTTCAAAAGATAAAAGACTTCCTGGTTTTCTCGACACACACTCTGAAGCCTCGCCACAGCAGTCCCATCCCTACCTGTTTCCAGTTCAACCGTGCCTGTCTCAAGAGCAGATTACCTACCAGTACACCTTAGCTGTCTTAGTGGAACTGGTCTTTCTCACCTGTACTCAGTTACCGGCCTTCAGCTTCCCTGCTTGCCCTCCTGGAACTCACTCCTTCATGTACAAATGAACCAGCAGCTCCCCCCCAAGGTTGGACTCATTCACCCTACCAAGTAAGCAAAAGGTTCTCAACACCTTCTCTGGATCTCTGGAACAATTGGATGAAGTCCCCTCTCCTCTTCCTTAGCATCTTTCCTCTATGTGGACTCAGCAGTTAGTTCCTGTTTTTCCTGTGACCAGCATCTGTTGTTAAATCTTGTTGTGCAAAATAAAGACTCTGAATCTTGTAGAGCTGTCTCAATCATGTCTGCATTTGAATCCTCCATTTTGCTTCAGTCCGTGACACCCATTTCATTAGGCACACCTGTTCAACTGCTCATTAATGCAAATATCAAATCAGCCAATCACAAGGCAGCAACTTAATACGTTTAGTCATGCAGACATGGTCAAGATGACCTGCTGAAGTTGAAACTGAGCATTGGAATGTGGAAGAAAAGTGATTTAAGTACCTGTGAATGCAGCATGGTTGTTGGTGCCAGAGGCGCTGGTCTGAGTATTTCAGAAACTGCTGATCTGCTGGGATTTTGCTACACAATCATCTCAAACATTTACAGAGGATGGTCAGAAAAAGAGAAGATATCCAGTGAGTGACAGTTCTCTGGGCAAAAATAACTTGCTGAGGTCAGAGGAGAATGGCCAGACTGCTTGGTGCTATTAACAGGCTGCTGCTGGTATAATAGTGTGGGGGATATTTTCTTGGCAGACTATGGGCTGCTTACACCACAGCCTACCTGAGTATAGTTGCTGAACATATCCATCCCTTTATGACCACAGTGTACCCATCTTCTGATGGCTGCTTCCAGCAGAATACCATGCACTGTCATAAAGCTCAGATCGCCTCATATTTCTTGATGGATTCCACAGTCTCCTTATTGCAATCCTTTAGAGTACCTTTTGGGATGTGGCCGAACAGGAAATCCACATCATGGACGTGCAGCCGGCAAAACTCCGGCTACTGTGTGACGCTGTAATGTCACTATAGACCAGAACTAGCAGGGTGTAACTAACGAAGTGGCCGGCGAGCGTATAATCAGAATTTTTACAAAAAAATAGGAAGTCTTGGTGTTTATTGTACACATGCATGTTTGAGCGTCTTCACGCTCAGTGAGGCCTTTTGGTCTTCCGCATACCAGTGTGACCAAATCTATTTCTCATCTTCATATTTACACTCACAAAGTTTCAGTGCAGAGACATATTGAATGCCCCTTTCTTTGCTCTCCTGAGATTACCTGTCAGGCTCGTCATGGTTGGCTGAAGTGGACATTGTTCCAATTCTTTCTTTGAGTGCGATATGTGTGTTTGGGCACTGCAGCAATCATAGCTAGGTCACATTCTTTATCTACATCTTCAGACAAGTAGCTTGGAGCTCCCTTGGTTATAGACCATGAATAGATCCTCCCACAGTAAATCCTACCCTGGTTACACTGCACAGCGACTTGTGGGCTGTATAAATGATGGGATTCTGCTTCTGTTTATCCCTGAAGTCAGACTATCTTGTGCTTGAATGCACAAGAAACTGCAGACCATCTTGTGATGGGATCACACCACCGTAACGGCAATGAGTTCTCGGACACATCCATCTCTTTGGAACTATCACATACACCACATACCTCATATGGGGAGTAGCAAATACATTAGCAATTAAAAAGACTGTGTGACAGGAGTGCCATTATGATATAGATATACACATAAATGCACACTCACATAATGTAAAGACAAAATCAAACACACTGTTCCACCTAATAGCACACGAAACAGGGGAGGTTTAAATATTCAGCATAAAGAAGAAATGTAATGCTTTAGCAGCCTCCAGCTTCAGTTTCCTGAGGCCTGGTGTCGCTCAAGCTGAAGCTCCGTTTTCAAGAGGGAATACAACAGAAGCACTTGACATGCACCCCCCCCCCCCTCCCCCGAGCTTTGCATTTCCACTGTAGTGTGTCATTATGTATACCATAATGACACACTTATCTGGAGAGAAAATCAGAAGGAAGGAATTCAGTTTATCACTTTGGAAAACAAGAGATTACGCTGATTAGCTAATAGTGTTTGAAGAATAGAACAGCCGCAGTATAGCAAATCATCCATTTTAGGACTCCCAGTACAAGCGTAAATGCCAGTGGCAGCTGTGTCGATTGGAGAGATCCGGTACCACTGGCTTGCCTTAACAGTCCAATTTAGTCCTGTGGCAAAATGCCAGAAGACATCACTTTATCTTTTGGATTTCCCCGTCTCTTTCCTTTAATGGACAATTTATCTGCAATGTAGCCATTTCAGGCCTTCTTGATGCTGGATTGCTATTTTATTTATAAAGGAAAAAAAACTTACATATATATCATTTATGTATTTACCTACTCAGCATTTTACTCTCTGTTGGCATGTGGCATTAATGATAGGATGTCTTTTGTAAATTTGCCTTAATCATACAATTATTTGAAATAATGCTTCAATCTGAAAGGTGAGATCTAACGTTTCTTTTTGCATTAGGAAAAATTGTACTAAAAGAACAGAAAGTGGAGATTTCCCCCCCCCCGCCCAAAAAAAAAAAAAAAACCCAAACAAAAACAAAACACAAAATAGCTCAGGATATATACTCTATTTCCAACACACACTAAGACATTAGATCATTCCTACGTGGCTACAGTGAGTGGTATATAATATTATAACAATGTAGCAGTAGCCTTGTGATATATTATTACATATTAATAATGCAAGTCCAACAAATCAGAATCCAAACAACACATGGAGAATCAAAAAGTCACTGGAGGAAAGCAGCACAGCAAAAACAGAGGGGAGCATAAAAGACACCTGGATGAAGAACAAACGTAACAAAACTACTGAGGTTTCTCACGTGTCTTCATGTGCACTTTACTTAAGATTTGTCTGCCAGATTGGATGTGATACAACCACCAGTTGCTAGGGCAAAAAGTGTCTTCCCTGAGTAGTTGGCAGTAGTTTCTCAAGGTTGCTGGCTCTCACTGAATGAAACTGGTTGCAGAGCAGGTGCTGCACCAACAACCTCCTAGTGATTGCTTTGGTTGCTAGCACATTGCCATGGTTGCCTGTAGTTTTTTTGTGTTTGTCTGCAAACGCTCTCTAACTACCTGCTGAACAGTGGTAAAACTTGAGAAATGTAGACGGTTCATCTTCAGAGTAAAAATTGTGCATCTGAGCTGCAGCCAACATGTTTCAAAAGGCACAACTTTTTCAGCCATTTGGTTGGGGAATTGGGGTCACTGATTGGTCTCTAAGCCTGTGTAACTGGGGCTTGAGCAATTATTTTCCAAGCAACTGTCATCCACCTACAGCATCCAGTTGCAGTGGGTTAGGTGATAGCCACTGACCAGTCTCTGAGCCCGTGTGACTTGGACCTTATTCGCTTGATCCTACGTTGTCACCATGATTGTCATGGACTCAAAATGGCCCACAAGTTAATGTCATGTGGTTAACGGTCACATGTCTGCAAAACCGCAATACAGTGGGGACAGATTTGGACTGTGAAACAGGAGCGGAATGAGATGCAACTGAAAACAATAGAATCAGTGAAATGAAATAAAATCAAAACTGGAGTCAAACTAACTGATCAGAATTGTAGAGCATTAGAACAGCAGATAAAGCAAACAGAAATCAAAGCTCAACAAACAAAGAAACACAGGTATGTACACAAAATGTACGACAAAATGGAAACCAATGGGCTGTAGCTGTGTAATATTTAAAATCTTTTTTGCAGAAACACCACAATACTTGATTTTTGATTGCTGAGATATCTGAAAAGTGTTCCTGTCAAAATGAGATTCCAGAATTGCCAGACTATTTTATTTATAAGAAAATAGCAGCGCATAAACTGTAGCCCTTCATGATAAGGCGTATGGGATAACCCTACAAACATATGCTACAGACCTTACGTTGAGGGAAAACAGTCCTTATCACATTTAGGTATTATCTGAGTGCAACTGAATAGTCATACAGACCAAAAATAATTCCTATTCAGAAATAAGACTGTGAGGTAAAGCCTGTTCTGGGGGGTCTGTGCACCTTGGAGTACAGCATGTTTATAGTATAAACTGGGGAAATATTGTTTGTTTTCATGCTGAAATACGTTGCTTACAGTATAATTTGTTTCTTCTTTCCTATAAAAACTTGAACCATTGCCCCCTTGTGTTATCATGTCTAGTAAGTATTTATAGGTAAATAAATTTACACTGTATTTTCAGATAAAATTCCATTTAAATCTGGGGGAATTACACCCTTAGTCATTGCCTATATTATACAGTCCTACTACAGCTTTTTCACTCAGTAACAGCACACCCTAAGTATCTTACTTCTTAAATTGTTTTATTAATCCTGGTATATGTGAGTCTATGTGAGTAGTACATGTATAGTCCATACTGCACAAACGTGTTACTATTAAAAGGACAAAAGCACTGAATTTTACTGAAGGTCAGGGCAGTTTGCACGGTGCACATTCTGTTGTGTTTGTGACATTTTCATCTTCTAAAACAAAGAACATTTTTAAATGTATTTTATGCAATCATTCAGCACAGAGGCTGGTTTCCAGCCAAAATAGCTGCAGTGATTGTTTCCTCTCATTTCCATTAAAAATGCCACTGCCTGTTAAAAAAAAAAAGCATGCTGAAACAGGTTGAGGTTAAAAAGCCACCATGAATTGTTTACACTCAAACAAATGGCTCAAAGCTTTGTTATTACTTTAGAGTTTTTAGAGTTTAAAGAACTGAACCAAAAACAACACATACGGGTTTAATACAGGAGTGAGTTTTTGTAAAGAGCATCCTATTCATTTTATTCATCCTTGCATGAAGCCCTAACAGTCATTTCAACTACTTTAGAGTCAGACAGATTGCTTCCATTAAATGTCATGAATAAGTAATTGGAATATGATTTCTGCCACTGTTATGGGGGAAAATTATGAACAAATTAAATTAGCCTTAAATGAAACTTGCCTGTTTTTAATTACATCCATCTATTGTGTCTGAGTCATCAGCCATCCTTTAGGCCACAAGAGGGAAATAAATAAATGTGATGGGATTGGCCTTTTGTATCATCCACCTACAAAATATTCCCAAAAATATTTGCTCATCTGCCTTCACACATATGTGAGCTTGTGTGACATCCCATTCTTAATCCATAGAGTTTAATATGATGCTGGCCCAGCCTTTGTAGCGCTAACTACTTCAACTCTTCTGGGAAAGCTTTCCGCAAGGTTTAGGAGTGTTTATGGGAATTTTGGAGCATTTTCCCACAAAGTGCATTTGTGAGGTCAGACACTGATGTTGGACGAGAAGGCCTGGCTTACAGTCTCCGCTCTAATCCATCCCAAAGGTGTTCTATCGAGTTAAGGTCAGGACTCTGTGCAGGCCATGCCAAGTTCTTTCACATCAAACTCACTCATCCATGTCTTTATGGACCTTCCTTTGTGCTCTGGTGTGGAGTCATGTTTGAGCAGGAACAGGGGTCATCCCAAAAATGTTGCCACAAAGTTGGGAGCATGAAATTGTCCAAAATGTTTTGGTATGCTGAAGCATTAAGAGTTCCTTACACTGGAACTAAGAGGCTGAGCCCAACTCCTGAAAAACAACCCCACACCATAATCCCCTCTCCACCCACCTTGGCACAACACTTGGCACAATGCAGTCAGACAAGTACTGTTCTCCTGGCAACTGCCAAACCCAGAATTGTCCATCAGGTTGCCAGATGCAGAAGCATGATTCTTCACTCCAGAGAACACATCTCCACTGCTCTAGAGTCCAGTGGCAGAATGCTTTACACCACTGCATCCGAGACTTTGCATGGTGCTTGGTGATGTAAGGCTTGGATGCAGCCGCTTGGCCATGGAAACCCATTCCATGAAGCTCTCTATGCACTGTTCTTGAGCTAATCTGAAGGCCACATGAAGTTTGGAGGTCTGTAGTGATTGATTCTGTAGAAAGTTGGTGACCTTTGCACACTATGCGCCTCAGGATCCACTGATCTTACTCTATGATTTTTACGTGGCCTTCCGTTTTGTGGCTGAGTTTCTGTTGTTCCCAATCAATTCCACTTTGTTATAATCCCACTAACAGTTGACTGTGGAATATTTAGTAGTGAGGAAATTTCACAACTATACTTGTTGCACAGGTGGCATCCTATTATGGTACCACGCTGGAATTCACTGAGATCATGAAGGTGACCCATTCTTTCACAAATGTTTGTAGAAGCAGTCTGCATGCCTAAGTGCTTGGTTTTATTCACCTGTGGCCATGGAAGTACTTGGAACACCTGAATTCACTGATTTGGATGAGTGAGTGAATACTTTGGGCAATTTAGTGTACCTTTGCCCTGTGAAGACAGGAAGGTGCTACTTATTACAATTGCTTTGGAGTGCTCACTTCAGACATTACAGTGGCCAATAATGGCATTCCTCAAACCCTCAGCAACCACTCTAAGGGCTGAATAGAACACCAGCCGGCATCCGCCCCATTAACAGCCACAAATAGGTTACCAATGCCACTTTTGGACAATTTAATGAGATTTTGTCAGACTGGGCCAAACATGGCCAGCCACCCGCCTTCACTTTGTGTCTCTGCTGAGATGAAGCGAGGCGGCAAAATAATTGCCGGTAAAGGTTTCACAAATAGAATGAAACATTTTCACTGCAAACAGGAGCTGCTGGTCAGAGCAGGACTAAATTACAATGCCAAACCATGGTCTAATAAAGTGCCCTCATCCTCACAGATGTCCTTTCCCCCTCTATTTCTAAATAAAAAGTTAGTTCCACCCACTGTATGAATCATTTTAGGGATGCTTTCACACTCACCGATCCATATTGTGCTAAAACAGTCTCATGAGAAATGGTGCGAGAGGAACATTAAGTGCCAGCAAGCTGCTGCTATAAATTGCCAAAGTGGATGAGTCAATAATGACCGGAGCTTTTGTGAAGTGAAACAACTAATATTTGTTATTGAGATGTTCTTTATAACTTTGTAACTTGTATCATTGTAGGGCCTTAACCTTACAATATAAAGCACCTTCAGGCCACTGTTGTGTGAGTTGCTGTGTATACTATATAAATAAAATGGAATTGAAGTGAATTTAACTTGTATCTAATTAGATATAACATATATGCAAGTTATTACCATTTAATGTATCTTCACATTTTAATCCAACTTAGTAGTGCACTTTTTCTAGTATGTTCTTTTATGGGATCAAAAGATGAGTGTAAGTGAGGGAAAACATCCATCCATCCATCCATCCATGGTCGCGGGGGGCTGGAGCCTATCCCAGCTGTCATAGGACAGAAGGCAGAGTGCACCCTATACAGGCCGCCAGACTGTCACAGGGCCAGCACAGAGAGACAGACAACCATTCATGCTCACATTCACACTTATGGGCAATTTAGAATCACCAATTAACCTAATCCCTGTAACTGCATGTCTTTGGACTGTGGGAGGAAACCGGAGCACCCAGAGAAAACCCACACAAACACAGGGAGAACATGCAAACTCCACAGAGAAAGGCCCGGGCCAAGGTGGATTCAAACCCAGACCTTCTAGCTGTGAGGCAACAGTGCTAACCACCATGCCACTGTGCCAAAATAGTAAAGTATAGAAAGCAGTAATACATGATTTGATTATAATGAATTATTTTTTTACTACTCTCCAAACAGGATACGTCTCTGCATGTAGCCACCCTTGGAAATCATTAACCGTACTCTAACACCAACTCCTTGCATTCACAGAATTTTAAACTTTCATTCTGAGGCCAAATATTACGGAGGTGCACCTCTCCTGTTGTGTCCAATTCCAATTCGGAGTCCCTCTATTTACAATGGTAACCAGGCACATAGTTCACCAGCCTAGGAAATTTACTATTTTTACATTATTTTGGTCCACAGACTGCATGCACATTGTGTTCAGACCTGGCTGCACAGAAATTTCCAGGTGACCCAAGTTCATGATTTCCTGCAGAGTAAAAGTAGACTTAAAGTTAAATTTCAAGTTTGCTTCATTGCAAGTGACTGGATAAATTGCTTATCCTTGCCTGGCCTGAGAAAAGGATTGCATTTATTGTAAAGGTCATTTACTACCAGCATAGCTATTGGATTTCACTGAACCTTGCCCTTTTCCTTCTCCTCTCTCACAACAAACACAACAAAATGTACATGTTCGCACATACACGTGTCTCAGACTGGAAAAATACAGAAGCATCCTGTCCACTGCAGTCATATTTGGAACACACAGAAGTCTGCAAGGAAAATGTTAGCGTTAGGAGGTACAGTATGTGAAGAAAAGAGGTAGCCTGGCCCTTTTGCTGAAGAATACAGAAGCTGCCCGAGACGGAAAGTGGGCACGTACAGCTGAAGTTGTAAACACTGACAAGCACAGAAGGAGGAATCAAAGAAAACATTTCATGCAGAAAGTGTCTGGAGGTGCTGATTATACAGGAGAGAAGAGTTTATGCCTCTATAGCGGCAGCAGGGCCGGGCAGTAAAGGACTTAAAGATCTACAAAGAGTCACAGCATTTCTTCATGACTGAATCACCCCTTATGCTGTCATAGTAAATTTGAGCAACACGTTACAATCATAACTGTGTGCAAAACAAAAGAAAGAAGACAGACACATACTCGTCTGACATTTCCCTCCCACTGAGCACCTTGTATGGGGTGTGTGAAGGGGACAACCTCTGCGCTCATCATTTAACCTTTTTTTCCAGAGCTTATCTGCTCCTAATGAACACAGCTACTTGTTAATTCTTGACAAATGGACACAGGGTTGCCTAACAAGCACAGAGGCACATCTATTACCAGCTTCACATATTCACCCGGCTAACGATAATAGGAAGAGTGCTCTAATGAGGGTTGTCTTGACTTACAGAATGTTCTACTGAACCTGGTGCAGAATTTATAAAAAGTTTTCTCTTTCACCTGCGCACTTTCTCTGTTCCTTTCAGTTGTATTCATGATAAACACAATGTGCCTCTTCATGCTTCTCCGTTTTCAGCATTCTTTCCTCTGGATGCAATAATGAGTTGCAAGCTTGCTTGAGTAATGTTAAATGGGCCTTGCTGATGTAACGGGGGTAATACAGGTTCAATTACTGCACGAGGTGCTCAAAGTGAATACTAACCAGACATCTTATTCACGAGCTGAACGAGAAATACTTTGGAAGACGGAAAAATCAATGTGTCATTTATATCCAGACCGAGGCCTTATCTGCCACATGCAGCAATTCCAAATGAACCAATTTACCTTGATATTTGAAGCTGAAGTCAAATGCGTATGTCAAACCATTTTCAAAGTCTGCACCTCCATGGTGAGCTTTGACCTGTGCAATTATTCAAGGTGGAATGGATTCAAATTGCCCTCTGATGAAAGTGGCACAGGCTTTAAGCAGAGAGGGCAATTGTAGGCACAGAATGTGAAACCCAAGTAGGGCAGCAGCTGGGTGCAAAGAGAAGAGGATCCAAGCGGAATAAAGAGATCCTATTTGTGGCCTGAGGGCGAGAGCAGAGCCACTGTCCGGGAACAAAGGGGCACTGTGAGGACACCGACACGCTCGCTTCTGCTTTCATTACTCCACGGTTGGAGAGAGGGGTCATGCGCATTAACAATCAGACACTTGTGGAACAATTAGCAAAAGCCTTCACTCTACTTTTTATTTCACTGTCTCCACTGACCTGCGTTCACATCTCCTCCTCCACACGCAAGCTGAAGAAAACACTCCCACACTTTAAATTTAGGCAGAAGTCTTATTTTTACGAGTCATGATTTCTCTCAATCTGCAATGCCAGTCATCTCATTGTAATGTTGTTTGTTTTCGACATCTGGGAAAACTGGTCACTCATTCTGAGCAAAATGATTGCAATTAAGAACAACCCTGTTTTTGCTGTTCCCTATTCACGAGCCACTGAAATGAATTTAGCCATGCGGTGTTTCACTATCACCCGTGTTCTCCAGGGAGAGCATTCAGAAGTAATCTGGTCAAAAATCATTATTTTAAAATGATTTTTTAAACGGATACGGTCGCATGCGTGCAAGAGGTGTACTGTGTCATGGGTATCTGACAATTACCACACTCTCTCAGACCAGTGGAGTTTTACTCTCAGTGTGGAGGACACAAAAGATAACTTTAATAAACTTACTGGAAATAATATCTGAAGCAAGCTGGGCATGGCAGGATAAGTAAAGACAGCTGGGGAGCCCAGGATAAAACAAACAGCATCCTGCAAAGAATAATAAGAGCAACGCAACACAAAAAAGAAAAAGAAAAAAATCCAACAGGGGCATGTATGAATAAAGGGGAAACACAAAGTGACAAAAAAAACACAGGACAGGAGCCCTAATAGTACACAAACAGACACAAACAGATGACAGATAAGGACAGAAACATAAATACAAAGGGACAAATAGACTAAGAGAAAACAGGTGAATGTATGCAACCACAAAGGAAGGAAAACTCACAAAGCAGCAGAGACGCAAACATCAAAGTCAAACAGGAAAAGGCTTCACTAAGTAATATAGAATGGCATACTGATAGAGAGAGACAGGCAGGGAGACACAGGAAACACAACAGAGGAACAAAAGAAAAACAGCAGACATGGCTGAGACCCTGACAACTGAGGTGTTCATTTTTTAAATAGCAACGTTGCAATAATGATGAGGATGTGATCGTGGTCAGCGATTTCTATGCTGACTGATGTGGTGGTCACTGCATGAAAAGTTACAGTGAGCTATATGCAAGATAAGATGGAAAGAAACATGAAAGACATATATAAAGAATTAGGACATTTCATAAACTACAAAAATATGTTTGTAACGACCCTGTGATGCCCAGGATGAATTAAGTTTCAAAAAATGTCCTAAAAAGATAATCACTATGTGATTTTCACATAAAGCTTAATCTGCCAGACATAGTGTTAACAGTATCTCACACAGTATGTCTGTGTGTCAAACATAACCTATGCATTATATATTATAATGCAGGAAAATTCATAGCAGAGTGTAGTAGAGACCTCGTACTGCCACATGGGCAGTTCTCTGAAGCCATTGTTTAGAGCTTCAGATTGTATAAATCACATACACACATAACTTCAGGGATTCCAAAATACAGCCAAAGCATTAACACTGACATCCAGTGCCCTTGGTACTAAGACGGCTGAACATGTGGACAAACAAACATATATGTTTGTCATATATCAAAAAGATATTTCCAAAAGAGACAAATTTCCTCCATGTCAGTGAATTGGTACTCTGACTGGATTTCTGGGGCTTGCTGATTTAGATTTAGATTAAATTTAGCAGTACAGAATTGCACAGCACAGATAAGCATCTGTGGAAAAATGAAACTCTGCATTGAGTCACTGATGATATGAGATAGATGTGGCTTTTGGATCATAATGATGAGCAACCATTGCTTAAGCTTCAGAACTGCCAGATCAATGCTTTGCTGGCCTCAGCCAGGCCTCCTGCTGTTTGCATTCACTGTGGGGCACGGAGCTGATGTCCTCTCATTAAAAGGAAAGATATGGGATGTCTACTGCCAGTATAACAGCAGCATCCAGCATCAATTCCTGGAACATGCTCGGAATCGGGTCTGATTTCCTCTTTGGAAACCATAAAATATGATTTGTCATATCTATTTTTTCTCTTCCACCCCGGTTTCCGCAGAACATGATTGAGTATTTAAAGAGCCTGGGGATAAACAACAGGCTTGACAAAGACATCAGGAATATGCATTGCTGCAGAGCTCTGACTGATAGGATGCACCAAGCGGTGATTTGTCCCAGATGCCAAGATGGAGACCGTCTGCCAAAATAAATTTCTTTGTCATATCCTTTAGAGGAATGTAAATGTTAAAATATGGAAGCATTAAAACTGGCAGCATATTTTAACAGGCTGCACATGTAGGCTGTTATCTTTTTAGTTTTTGAAGGCTGAGAGAAAACACAAATGTTTGTGTGACCCCCCCCACCCCCACATATTTTTATTTCTTTTCTAAAAGGATTTTGAAATAAGGATTCTAAGCATTTGGTCTTTAACAATGTTGAACTTCACAGAAGTTAAATTGTCTTTCTTTTGAAATACTTTTTTCCTAAACACTTTATCTCAGTCTCTTTCTTCTCCTCTAAGCTTTAGCTGTTCTATAGTTCCAGTGGCCCATCCTCTGCATCACTCGGATTCAGACTCTTTGTCAACCACTCATATATTATAATAATAATTATAATAATGATAAACGTTATTTATGTAGCATCTTTGAAAACAGAGTTTAGAATGTACTTTGGCCGTCAGGTAAAAACAGAATACTCAAAGTATAAATTAAACAGAGAGCCAAGCATGAAAAAATAAATCACACAAAACAGACACAATAAAAGAGAAGTTGGATTCATAGTTGGATTTAACTGTTGGCACCACCTGGAATATTTAAAAAAAAAATGTACAAGATAAAATATTGAGCTTTAGTGTTACTTCTGTTGTAATTCTGCAGTTTTTCCTGTCATAACAAGACGCTTGTTTACTCATGATCTGCTTTTGTTTTTGCGTTTTTTGTGGGTTGCCTCAGATCTGTTACACTTACTGTAAATGAGCAAAGTGTAATAACTAAAGTAAATGCAATTAGAAGGATCTTGAACAAAATAATGTACAACAGCATTGTTTGCTTCCTGTATTGTGTGGCAAAAATCACAAAGGCTGAAAAAAATGAATCCCTGCTTCTGCTTGTACCAAATGTTTGCATTACTATGGTGAGCAACAGAAGCTACAGATACATTCAAGGATGATATGCTGACATTTTCACATCAGATTTTTTTTTTTAAACATTTACTGAAGTAATTATAATAAATCTTGCCCAAGCTTTAGTTTCACAGCATTCATACATTCACTGAGATTTTGCTTAGGAACACTTGAACACCCTCTCATACATGATATCATCCAATCAGCCACTATGTGACAAATATGCAATTCATAAAATTCTGCATATACTTGAACAAACGAATGAATGACGAATGAATTTGCAAGGAGGCTACCCATATGCCCAGAATAACACTGCTGTAGCAAAAACATGTTACAATGGAATTAGTAGACCATGGAGGGAATGTTGAAAATTGGATTCTGGCTTCACTCAGGAAGAAACAACCTCAGTCTACACAGTATTTTATTATATTTCCGTCATCTGGACCAGCACTCAGTTGGTCTATGCTGCCTTTATTTTGAAGGTAAAAAAAAAAAAAAGATTTGAAGGATAATAAAGTATGAATATTTCTACAATATAAATAAAAAACATTTTTTCCTATGTATTTGTTCTATTTATTATTATTATTTATTATAGTTCAACTTTTTGAAATTACATTCTGATAAAACAGCTCTTGAAAGAAAAAGTCAGCTATCACTTCAAATACTTCATTAAGCATGACTTTCCCATGTCCATAATAAATGGATGCACTCGATTCTTGTCAGGCTCACAAGCTGCTGAAAACTAATAACCGAATTACAGGCAATTTATCATCTAAAAAACACATTATCAGGGAGAAGAATTTACTGCTGCTCCTCATGTTTGGCGTAATATATCTGCTCTAAAATAAAATAAATCCTTGGTGCAGAGATCATGAAGCCAATTTTCAGCTAATTTGTATATTATCAGTCTGAGTAAGGCACTTCTGTCTGTTTCAGTTAACTTTCATTCATTTTAACTTCTTAAAAGTTTGAAGGGTTATTTTTAGCACACTGATCAGCAACAACAGTAAGACCGCTGACAGGTGAAGTAAATAACACTGATTACAGTGCAGTGCTCTGCTTGGAAATGTTAGGCTCTGGTTTTCATGTGGAGGTCACTTTGACACACACTGCCTATCTAAAAATTGAGGGAAATGGCAAAGGACTCGAGGTGCCACCTTTGGTCTCCAAACTCCCCACATCCCATTCAGACTGAACATCAAGCCTGATGTTCCATTCCACAACCCTCAGGACCCTCATCCCAGCATGCACTGGACAGACACCCTGTACATCACTGAGCTAAAGAAGTTCCAAAATATATTTATTATCTTCTCTTATCAAATACAAATAAACAGTGTTTTGGATGCCAGATTAGTTCACAGTGTGAGCAGGTGACCATATACTTTAGGACTGAAAGTCAATGGTCGAGTCTGACCTCTTTCTCCCTACTTTCCTGTCTACTCTTCACTGTCGCACTATCCAATAAAGGTCAAACAACAGAGTTTTACTTTTGCACCAGTTAAATGTGTCCTGTAGGTATGTTTAGACATTATGTAATACAAATTAGCAGTGTGCTCAACTCCAAATCTTAAACATGTATCAGGTGCCCGATCCTGACAAATATGTTTACACTTCAGTTCACTGCACTGTGAGCTTTTTTTGTGAAAGGTTGTCAGAGCTATGACATTTCACAGGTCACCAGCTGCTCTACAGTCTGACGATGATATATATATTTTTTTGTTGCTGTTGTTTTTTTTTAAATCATATAACATGAGCTCTGGTGCCTCTCAGCTCATTTGTTCTCTGTCCTTCGTGCTAACAGATAGAAACAAACAGTCATGCATTCATGACTTCAAGGGATATGATATCAACTTAGAGTCCTGTGCAAAAGTCTTGAGCCACCCCTCATTTCTTTATATTTTGCGGAAGTCTGTCAAGGAGCCAGACTTTATGAAGGCTTTATGAAGGCCTTTCAAAGTTTTTCTTTGGACATTGGCTGCTTTTCCACTCATTTTCAGTCCAGTCTTTGTACCTGACCATTTTCAGAGGAATGCTTTTTGGCTTAATGCTGATCTATGAATCAATTAAGAATGAAAAGGGCACCTAACTCAGGGGATGAAACAGTGCTGTGTCTACACATAATACAACTTAGCAAATAAAAAAATTAACGTTATATCTTATAAAATTATATTCTCAGCACATTGTTATTATCGGCCTGAAGCAAAAGCACATTTCTTTTTGTTCCCATTTCTTTTGTTGAATGTATGGAAAATGCCAAAGATAACATAAGTAAATAAGTCTGACAGTTATAAAACAGAACAGAGCAAAAGGCAGCCAACATCCAAAGAAGAGCTTTGAATGTCCTTCATGAAGCCTGGAGAAATATTCCTGAAGACTACTTAAAGGAATTACAAGAAATCTGCCTAAGAGAGTTCAGTTTGCCTTAAGGCAAACTTTGTTTTTGTCTTATATACTGTATTTCCATTTATGTTTGCATGTTTCAGTAAATCATTGCACCTATTTCCAATTTTCCTGACGAAATATAAAGAAACAAGGGTGGCTGAGGAATTTTGCACAGTACTGTTGATGTATTTTCTGGAGACTTATTTTAACCTAATACTTACCTAACCCTAGCTTTCATCTAAAGCAACACGTCTTCATATGACTGTGTAAACCAATTTAGGTTGTCACAACACGAGTACAATCAGGGTCACACCCACACACGTTCTCCCTTACATTTGATAGTAGTGATTCAAGAAGTTCTTCCAGCTTGTGTCCAAAGTGGTGTATTAGCTATGGGAACTGGCTGCTGATAACAAATGGGACAGATGCTTACCATCTTGGCACGCTCAGTAACCCCGCTCTCTCATCCATTGTGTTCTGTTGATGAAAACAGCCACTAGATAGATATTAAAGCCTGATGCAATCGCTGCAAGGCTTAGCCATCACATCCTAAGAGGGCTGAAAAGAGAACGACACTGGTGGAAGGGCCCCAAAAACACTTGAAAGAAAGAGCAACGTGAAAGGTGTGCAGTTGTTACTAAGATTGCTAGGATGCAGGTGCTTTTCAATGAAAGAAACTTAAAAATGACAGGTATCTTCTGTGGGTAAACTGTATGGCTGTAGCATGGATGTAGCGTAGTGCTAAAGAAAAAGTAATTTATTGATAGCGAGCACAAGTCATTAAAACATGAGCTGGCCTAGACAACAAACACACAAGTTTACCATGTTGCGGTAAGGTAACACATATGACTATAAACCCAGGCAGCTGTAGGTGCCTTTGTGTCTGTTTGTGACTTTGTATAGCTTTCTGAGTATATACAAACATAACAATATTAACATTTATGTGATATAAATGTTAATATTAAAAATCATTTCCAATGCATTTAGGGATTTCTAGCAATTACAGTCATCTAAATGTTATGTAATGATTTTTCCAACTTCTTTTGTCATTAATGTGCCTGTTTTTAGCCTTTGCAAATTGATTTCCTGCTTTCATTCTTCCCACTTTCTATTTTGAAACTTCTGCTCATCAGTCAGATATCAGAATCTTCACTTAGATGGAATTGGCCCGACAGCTTCGGGACCGAGCACAATCACTATTAAATCAGCCCACTCTTCTCACTGATACGTCTCTTCATTTCCTCCCCGCTCACTCTTTTGTCTCTTTGCCTCCTGCCAATCAGTGCCCAACATCTTCTCTACCCCCAAATTACAGAACTCAAACCAGGGACACTTCTATGATGAACTCCTGAGTCAATCTCTCTTTTTTAGCACCATGCAAATGGATAAATCCAGTCTCACGTCGCCGTGTTGCAAACACTGTTGAATCTCCATTTTATCTCCTCAGTGACCATCCTCTCCTCATCAGTCTACAAATTGCATTTGAAAAGTGAAGTATGTGGTTTCTTAACACCCCCCCACCCCCCAGCAAATTACAAATTTATGACTTAATCTCAGAGAATATATTAATTTTTTCTGATACATTTACCGCTTTAATCTCAGCGAATGTCAAAATTGTTTTCGTATCATTCCCCCAGAATATTACCGCCCCCCCCCCCCCCCCCCCCCACACACACACACCCCCTCCTCCTCATTTATTTATCTTTTCTCAACAATGGTCCTGATACAACCTCATAGATATCATTATGTCATGTTTTTTCCCCAGTTTCCTGTGTAGAGAGATTACATTATCCAGTAAACAGTTATCTTCCTTTTGGGAAGTTGTTTTTATGAACTATCCTAAAGTACTTTCAGAGTTCCCATAACTAACTTCCTGATGGGCATTAATTAAAATGTATGCAGTTTTCCTGTGGTGATTGCTTTTCTCCACAACCTCACATAATTAGTGTTATACAACCATTAATCTTTCAAATTAAACTCCAGTAGGCTCTCAAAAATTGCAGTCATGAAAGGGCTATTGTTGTTTACAAATCATACAAATCTTAGTAAAGTTATAATATTTTCTCAGTAGGGAGGGGGGGTGGGGGAGGCTGTATTAATAGAGGCCCAAAACAAAATCTTCTATGCAACTGAAAACAGCAAGGTTACTGAAATGGAAGTCCTGGTTTGCTGAAACAAATTCAATAGTCAGGGAACAAATCATAGCTGCGGGGAGAGGAGCCTTTATGTAGATTAATTTAAAGATTAATTTAAAGAGCACTACAGATCCAGTGTTTGGGGTTTATATAAATTAATTTACACTGTGTTTTATAGAATACTCAATCTTATTTCTCTTTTACTTGAAGTGAAACAGTTCTGATTAATGACCATGTTCATGACCCCAAACGGCTCTCCAGAACTGCAACTGTTTAGGGAAATTCACTCAAACTTGCTTTGTTGCCTGCAGGATATTTTCAAGGCTGCCACTCAAGACTATTTATTCAATGAAGCATGAGACGGATGAGATTTTTTACTTAAGAACGCAAAGCTTTGAAGCTGTTATTGACATGCTCAAGGTGATAAAAGCGTGTGTTGAAAAGTCAATTTGATGTAACGATTGTGAAATGAGTGTAAAGACCGTACTGTATGTATTCAGTCTCTGCTTACTCCTCTCCGTCTGGTTCTTTTCAGCCAGATAACTTCCTTTCTGGTGTTGAAATGGGGGAACTGTTTGGCAGGACAGTGTGCACCAAGCAAGCAAGTGCAGAGATGGACATATTGCACCAGCAGGAGGGCTTAAGCAGCAAAGGCAACCTTCTTGGTGGGCCAATGAGGCGGCTGTCAGTGAAAGTCAGTGTTAGGGCCAAGTATCCTGACAGCGTAGTGCGAGGACTGAAGACCAGCCTTGGCTTTTAGGGTTGACCCACCAAACATGATTACCTGAGAGTCCTAACAGTGATGGGTGCTCTGTAGCCAGTTGGAACTGTTTGGAGTTTATCTTTTGATGTAAACCTTTTGGTTTTAAATCAAAAGAAATAATCACAAAAATAAGGGGGAGGATATTTCTGCTGTGTGGAAATGAGAGATTGTGCGGTGAGCGGAACTTTTGAAAGACAAGTGAAGTGCTTCAGAAGTCTGAAATACAGAACACTGTATATACCTCAGGGCATGACAAATCTTCTGAGAAAACACCAGCGTACCTACAGCTAAGATGAATGCTGTCTATTTGTTTTTACTTGTCAAGGACTTTTCAAAATGGTGCAGTTGGTTTTCAACAGTACTGGCCAAACATTTGTAAAGAGAAGTACAATGTACCTGTAAATACTGCTTTCACACAGAATGATTTGTCTTAATAATGTTTTTGCAGCATCATTGCATAAATTAGCACGCACACTCCTTATTAGGAGGAGACCAAAGGATACAATTTCCTCTAATTCCCTTGTTTCTTTGTTTTATATGAAATAGCCGTGTGGGTCGAAGCCATTGTATTGAATTACTAATCCCCCCATTCATTTTCCTCTTCTCCTTACAAGTCTGCAAGTTCAAAGCATTCCCACTTTTCTTGACAAATTGAAACAAATATCAATACAAAAATCTTAAGTTTTTACATATAAGTAATTGTGTGTGTCGGGTGGTGGTGGTGGGGCTTTGAAGGAAATGGTGGCAAAGTTCATATTAGACATTTCCAATTTTCAACATGTCAAGATGCCAAAATAATTTAAAGGCAGACCAAAACAATGAATCAGTGTTGTCAGGTCTCAGCGGTATAAGTACAGTAAAGATGCATGATATGAGGAAATGTAAAGCTGGTGGAATAGAGTATGAGGTTCACAGGCTGTAGGCGACCCAGATTAGATTACAACCTCTTTACTTTTAAATGAGCAAGCTGAAAAAAGAACAGCAAAAAAAAAGAGAGAGAGAAAAATGATTTACAAACCCTTTTGGAGAGATCAAAGGATGAAAGAGAGTTGAGAAAGTGTGTAAAAATGATGCATTGCTGTTTCCTTCTTTTTCTTCTTTGGCTCCTTTTAGGGGTCACCACAGCGGGTTATCTGCCTCCATCTCACCCTGCCCCTAACATCTGACACATCAACCCTCTGCATGTCCTCTTCACTACATCCATAAATGTTCTCTGTGGTCTTTCTCTTTTCCATTATATCCACTATCCCTCCTCTGCACATATCCAAACCATCTCAACCTGTCTTACTGTTCTCGTACATGTCCTGCAGCACCTTCACATACTTCTCTGCTGCTCCTGACTTCCTCATTCAATACCACATTTCCTCTCTTGACACCCTATCATATGCTTTCTGTATTTCCACAAAGACACAGCGGACCTCCATCAACACCCCCGAAGCAAACATCACATCTGTCATGCTCGTTTTCAGCATAAAGCCGTACTGCTGCTCACTGATTGTCACCTCTCTCCTTAACCCAGCTTCAACAACTCTTTCCCCTTCATGGTATGGCACATCAACTTTATCCCTCTTACTACAGCTCTGCACATCATCATCCTTGTTCTTGAAAATCGGCAGTGCATTACTGTTTCCTGAGAGCGAAATTTATATGCAGTTATGCTCTTATAGTAGAGACAACTATTAGAGACATTTAATGGCACCTGGCAGAAGAGAAAACAGGAAGACATTGTTACAGGATGGTGAATTATTCAAGAAGAATTCATGTCCCTGTCACACATCAGCAGCAGTTAATATTTCACGACATGTTGATAAGTTTTTACATTTGCATAAAGCTTTTATTTTTCCCGCAGCGCTGAAAATGAAACATGTCTGCTGCTGCCTTAATTTCACATTTAGGTCTGCTAGTTTTACAAAAATGGGTTTGGAACAGGTAAAGATAGATGCCTTCAGATTTCTGTAAAGAAGACTGGTCTGGAGATCTTACAGCTCAAATTGAGTGATGCTATTCCCCGATCTGGTTCCTAAGATACTGTAAGTTACCAAGATAGCTGCTAGAGAGCCAACACACAGGACAGGGAGAGGCAGGGTATACAGTCTGCCTCATCTCCAACAATAAAAAGGATGGAAAGATAGCTCAAGAGGACTTTTATTTTGAAACCCCCCCCCCAGCAATTGGTAATTTTTTACTACACAGGTGGAAACACAATCACAAAGGAGGAAAAACAAAGACAGGAAGAAAAAACACAGGAGACACACAAGAAAAAGCAATTACCAAAATAAACAGGACATGACAATCGGGAATACAAAGGCACCAACACATAGACAAGACTGAAAGACTGAGGAAGGCAATGACAGGAAAACACTGGGGACACTGGGACTATAAGAACATTAGAAACACTGAAAGAACATCATGAAATCAAAGCAGGAGCCCAAATGCAACAAATACTAAACAGGAACCCAGGACCATGACAGAAATGTTTGAACAAGAGCCAAAATCATGCTGATTTTTAATTCACAAACAATTTTAAAAAAGCAGGGATTTAGGAATTAGATAAAGTAAATGAATCCAGTGATGTGAATAGGTACCACAAGCACAAATAAAGGGCTTACATGTCCAAAGAAAATGCACAAAGAGGATGGAATAAATCAGGCCTTTGTGTGCTGACTCACCCTGGATGATATTAAATGAGAAAAGTTGCTTGGAAACCTTGTCTAAGTATTTCAAGCTACTCACTTGCCACTTGCAGTGTATTATTAGCAGAGGCAGTAAAACCAGGGAGGCAGTATTCAGGGAAACAACCAATTTTCATATGCCTATGCTAATTTATAAATGGAAAAATCCCCCTCAGAAAAATCTTCATAAAACCGTCTGTATTTGACGAAAAGGTGCACTGTGACTTTGCCTTTTCAGTCAGCGTGTGCTGTAGGCTATTATCCGTCCAAAGAGACATCCGTTTGCTGGAAATGTGACATGAAATTACCCACAATCCCCTCCTGCCTTCCCATCAACTTGGCAGTTTCACAGGCCCCCAGAGTTGTAGGATAATTTAGGTAGAGATTTCATGCGAAACTGTGTATATATATATACGTGTGTGTGTGTGTGTGAGAGAGAGAGAGAGAGAGAGAGGGGAGTAAGAAAGAGATAAGTTGTATACTCAGGTTGTAAGATTGACACTGAACAGAATGAAACTTTCTTTTTTGATGACAAAAAAAATACATGTGAAGTCAAACAGCGCAAACTTCTTTCTGTTGATGCTTCATTTGCAAAGTCATTATAAGCCAGTCTTAGTTTGCATGATTTGACTGTGGAGGTAAATTCTTCAAATGGCTCATTAACTACTGTATGAACTCCACCAAAAATTCCTCCCTTAATATGTCAGCTTTTTTAACAGTATATGACAACTTGCGGTTTAATATTAGCCTCCTTTGCAAAACTAATTTGCCTCTGAATATTGCCTCAAGGTTTTGCAATCACATTCTGACTCAACAACCAGACACTGATGCCTCGAAGGTGCTGCCTAAAGGCCCTTACTAATATCTTCTGGGATTTGATTGCACAAATATATTCCTGAAGTAAGTTCGGAACACCTGGCTAAATCCCCAGAATAGAGACAGGACTCATCTACTTTCCATCTGTCCGGCTGTGGGGTCCAGATGTGCTGAGAACAGTAGATCAGTAATGAAGGCAAAGCAGAGGCAGAAAAAAAAAATCAAGAGAAGAATAAGCATAATGAAGAAAGTGGGAAAATATACGTATCTTTGATTATATTAAAATAAAGATGTTGTTGCAATTGTTTTAAGCATGGGAGGCTTACTGTAGTTTATAGTTGAAGCTGTAGCTGACAGTGTTTTTCATCATGGTCTTAACGTATCCATACTGGCACGCATAGTTCATGTTGAACACTGATTTTCTTGTAAATATAAATTCTCCCGCTACTTTAGAGAGCTTATATACAGATGGGCAAACCAATCTTCTCTGATAGGCCTGCATTCATTATCCGTTGTCAGTGGTGATTTATGAGTCTGGCGGACCTGCGCAGTGGCAGCCATATGTCTCTGCATTCCTCCACACAGGACTGTCTATTAATGGTTTTCGGATTCATCATCCAAAGGCACAATGAACACACCAAATGAACTTTTGATGGTACTGACAGCACCTGAGCTTTTCCTCTTTTCACCTCCTGGCTCGGCTTAACAAGTATGACTGCAGGCTTTCATCTGGGAAAGAAAAAGCCCCACAAAGCAATTTTGGTTTCCACTGAAGGGTGTTGTTGCCAAACACAGACAGAGAAATTACCCTGCAAGAGTTATCTATCAGGCCACATGGTGTAACACTGAGAAGGAGGAAATAACATCAGGTCCAAAGATGGCCCATTAGCTGATGGGTAATCTTAATTTGCTTCCCATTGTGAGAAGTGAGCTATCATCTAGTTAGCCTCGTAATACCATGTACAGTATATGATAAGATGCACATCACCAGCTTTCAGCACACTAAAAACCCCAACTTTATACAATCACCCCCCCCCCCTCTATTAAATACCATAGGGAAGGACCACAACCCTAAACAAGAAGCAATATTTATTGATAATGAAGATGACCGATAAATGAGCTAGCAACGAGCTGGGCCTGAGGCTGCAGTTTGTCCTCACTGCGGACTGCAGCAGCTTTCAGGTCTGGTAGATGCCCTGATAGCTATGAAATGACAAACAGGGAAAAAGGGAAAGAGGGTGGTGCACAGAAATGAGAACATGTATGAAGACCAGGTTGGCATTTTTTAGATGTTTGTCAGGAGGAGGAGTGTTAGAGCTGTGGTCTGTTAGATCCCAGTGACCCCCGCACAGGCGGTCTGGACCCTTTAAAAGGGTCTGAGTCTCTCCTCCTAAAGGGTATTATCCTAGTAGGAATTGCCAGAAACTTGTTTCTTAGCTCTAGCTACCTGCATCTGAGTGCCGACCCTGCTTCCTCTAGTAATGTACCTAACCAAGTAGCGCCACTAGTTAGATACAGTTACCAGCCACACCCGTTAATGGCAGCTCTCCCCTTAACAATCTATGCACTTGGTGTCCAGGAAAATAGACATCAAGCACCTTTTAATTTACAGGCTAAAACTAGAACCATGAAAAAGATGAACTAAACCTGCTCACTGGCAGGTTTTCCTCAACAAATTCAGTCTCTCTGACTCCTCCCCTCCTGCTGCACCTGAACCACCTGTCTGACACTTCATAAAGTTGCCGTCAAAGTGATTAGAGGAGCCAAAAAAAAAAAAAAATTGCAGATGTTTATGTCGGTACAAGCATTGAAATCCCAGTTAGTTATTTTTTTGTATGTAACATGAACGCTTTTACACTCATTCACTTGTCGATAGGGTGTATAAGGACTGAAATGTCACAGATTTATAATCATGTCAGAATCAAATCTATAGTCTCCATCTTCCTAACTCTGAGACTCTGTGCACAGTAATGCAGCTGTCAGCCAGTTTCTTTGAAATATTTACTGTACGTTACTGCAGCAATCACTCTGGCACATACTGCATTACTGTTTATTCTTTTGGCACCTTTGATCCACTCCGCACTTTACATCTGTTTATTACTTATACATCCACTACTAGTGGATGCAGTGTGTACTTATTGAGAACAGTTACCTTTTACTTTTTTCTATATAGGTCTATATTTTTTTATGCAATTGCATCTTTTTTTTTTTTTTTTATCTTTTTATCCTACATGTTGCCTCATACTTTAGCTGCTGTGACACCTGCATTTCCCCCCTGAGGTTCAATAAAGGAATATCTTATATCAAACTTGTCTGTATAAAGCTTTAGATGCATAACACATTGATCAATGATCAATCATTTGCCGTGTTGTAAAAGGTCACTGATGGGAAAATGTCTGGATTCTGGAGATATTGAATATTTGGCTGAAATGATTTTAAGATTTGAAAACTGAACTAAATGTATTTAAAGTGACTTAAATGCATCAACATTTTAAAGGTTATGGTGCCTGTAATTCAGCAAAGACTCAACATATTTTTCACTGAAAATCATGTAAATCATTCTCAGTGGGCTGACCCAGAACCGGAACCGCCTGAAGGGATCAAAGGCTCCATAACGGATCAGCAAACCAAGGATGCAAGAAGGATCCAAAACAGATCAGGATCAGGGATTCAGAGCGGATAAGGTCCAGATCAACAAGGCCTTTCCCAGCTCATCTGTGCATTTGCCCCTGGGGACTATTGCTGTCTGGGTAACTAATATCACAGGTTCATCAGTAAACTGCCTCATCTGTTTCTCCAGATTTTCATGTTCAGTTTCTGTCTCCGGCACTTTGCCCTATCAGGTTGCAGCTGAATAATTAGATTTAAAAAAATAAATAAATAAAAATGTAAAATTAGGATTCCTAATCTAATGAAATGATGACAAAAGACATTATAAAAGTAAATATATATTTTATATCAAACTTTTATTCGATCTATGATGATGACAGAGTCGACTAAGCTGATTAAAATGACTCTTTTCTTCCCTCCTGTTTTTTTTTTTTTTAAGATAAATATGATGGTCCACACTGACTCCTTACCCATGCATCTGCTTAATACTCAGAGTTGATTGAACTAACTCTGATCAACTGATTTGGAACAGGAAACTCAGAATTGCCAGTCACAGAGTTTATTTTTAAACTCAAAGTTCATTGAACATACGTACTGGAATAAGAGCCCAGGTACGTGGCTTGGGAGAGAGGTCTTGCAACAGGAACGCAACTGGGATCTTAGAGAGGAGTGGCCAAGGTGAGTTCAGATGGATCTTATGATTGAGCCTTATTTGTTTGTGGAGTAGGAGCAGGTGCACAGGAGGGGTTCCAGGCAGATATTCAGAATGGCAAGGTGAGCTGAGGCAGAGCTAGTGGGCAGGTGGGTGAGTTATTGGTAGGTTGCTTCTTTTGCAGACGCGGACGATGGGTGGAGGGCTCAGACAAACGTGGCTGGTGGTGAGAGCAGAACTGCTCAGGAATGAAATGGATGAACAGGTTTGCAAGGTGAGCTTCGAACAGGCAATTAGGAGGGAGACGGAGAAACAGGGTTAGCAGACAAAAACACAGGAACTAATAGTTATCAAAGAGGACCTCATTACCACCATAATGGCATTTATGATCTGACAGAGAAATGCAGTGCCACCCAACCTTTAATTACCAGAAGCTTGACGAGCTCAATCAGAGCAGGTGTGGGAAGGATGGCCTGAGTGAGTGAGACTCCGCCCACAGGCGGACCAGTGAGGAAATGCCAGCCCACAATTCCACCTAATGTCATTGGACTTCTCTCATTGACAGTCATTACAGAATGGTGATTTTTACTAATTTTATTAAATTTCTTCATTCTAAATAGGTGGATTATGCCTTGTGGATCTCAACCGCTTTGACAGGTCCTGCTCCTGCTGCCTCAAGGCGACAAGAGCCTACAATAGTTCAACAATTTCTCCATGTAGATATATAAGAATATGCTCAGTGATGAAAAGAGGGCATTTGGAGTGTGAGTGTGTGTGTGTGTGTGTGTGTATATGTGTGTATCATACTTTGATTCATCTTGCGTGCTTGTTCTCTGCTCTGTAGTTAATGTTATCTGTTCTGGCAGTGAATCCATGTCAAACAGTGAAGATGTGGAGGGTGATGAAGCATGCTAGAGTCACACTCTGTCCCCTGTCAACTCACTTTAGGTCACCATCTTTCTCCCCAGTGGCCTTCTGGCGCTCTCTGATTATGACCAACACAGTGGGATCAAGGGAGTCTCTTGTAGGACCAATAATGCATTCACAGATATGGTTTAGTCAGCACTCCTATGAGGTCATAAATAAGATGTTGGAAAAACTGTGTGAGATTAAATTTGCTCTATTACAAAAAATATATTAAAATGAGTTGTGGCTGAAATCAAAAGATGCATACGGTTATGATGTACAGACTAATGACTGAATCTGACTAAAGTTAAGGAATATTTCAGCGTGCTAAACAAAACAGCCAAAGCATGACAATTTGGCATCGTGATTTGGATTCTCATTGTGAACGCATAATTCATCTTTCCGCAGGAGCAATTCTGCTTACGAACATACAAAAATGAATTAAAAATTTTTTTTTCAAATGCATATCACATGCTAACCTTCTCCATCCAGAGACATGCTAAAATGATTGGCATAGTCTTTCAATGGATCATTTAGTGCTCATTGATCTCATGATTAACATGCTAACTGAGCTGTCAGCTCAGGCATCTGGCATCACTGATTCAGGCGCGGTTATAGAGCGAGGAGGCAGACCCACTTATCATGCACGGCCACACAATCTCTAGTCTCTCTCTCTGAAGGCTTAATTATGTGCTAAAAACGTCTTCAAACGAACTCCTTTTAGATGGTAAAGTGTACCTGTCCAGTTTTATTTAGTCCAAACAGACTGACAAATAAGCATTGTACAGTACAGACACACCTAAACAGCACATTCATTTCTGACACGTCATCGCAGTTGTTCACTGCAAAGTCATAGCATGGATTAGTGGATCAAAAACACAATTTACCAAAACAAACTAAATTAACAGCATTAAATATGATTTGGAAAGCGTAAATAGCATTATTGCTTTGCCAGCTCGTCAACGATGTCCATCTACCTTGAGAATTAAGTAGAGATAGAGAAATGGTGTTTTGAATGAGACCACCAACAATGGTTTAATGATACTATGTCTGCCAGTCTGAGGCTTTAATTTATTATGCCATAAATCTGCTTCAGAGTACTAAAAAGAGAGAAAAAAATGTCATAAGTCATTTTGGCATAAATATTTTCTCAGGTCTCCATTTGCATTGATAGTCTAATCAAAATCCTTTTAGTTGATTAGAAAATAGATATTAGTTAAGCAAGTAAAAAAATAACCCCACTCAATTTGAAAAGTGCACTGGAGTATGGTTTAATGCACTGCTAAGGACTGTTTTAGCTCTTGCCTGCAACAATGAACCATTTTTAGGCTGTCAGTTGTTTTGCTATCATGAACAAAAAGTAGAATTTTGTCCTTCGTGGTGCAAATCAGTCAAGACCAGTATTGTTGTAGTCCTTAAATTATGCACCTATGGAAAGAAAAGTACGGACCTTCTTTTGCTATGAGTAATTTAAATGATATATAAATGATGGCCAAACTTCTAATTTCTCATCTCATTTCTGTTTCTTATCCAGGTGAGTTCTTCAGTTCACCTGCACTGTTATCCAGTCTGATCTCAAACACACACAAAGTACACAACAGCTGCCATGCATCTGCTGTTGAAAGAAAGGATTTACAAAATTTCTTGTAACGAGAGCATCCACAAATCAGCTAACAGGAGAAACATGGATGAACACAATTGGCTATAGGTGACAATAATCAGGGAATCAGGGGAGGACAGACAGGAAGCAAAACTGACATGGGACAGTAAAGAAAACAACCAATCAAAGTATGACAGCAAATAACCAAGGAAGACATAAATACAACACTAAAGATACATGAGGCAAGGGAACAAAAGGGAACAGGGCAAGAACAGAATGAGACAGAGAAGGGCAACAAATGGAAGATGATGACTACAACTACCAATCCTGAAACCAACTCATCAAAAAAATACAGCAAAACTCCCTATAATAGACGTAAGCCAAACACAAAGAAGTAAGAAAGTAAGAAGTAACAAAAGCATGTAAACCAAGGGTTCAAATTCACCATAGAATAATCAGGCAGCACACTGATGCAGTGGTTAGCACTGT
Organism: Archocentrus centrarchus; assembly: GCF_007364275.1. NCBI lineage: Eukaryota > Metazoa > Chordata > Actinopteri > Cichliformes > Cichlidae > Archocentrus > Archocentrus centrarchus. The sequence goes on from NC_044369.1 coordinate 14,704,422, forward strand.
TGCCTCACAACAAGAAAGTTCTGGGTTTGAATCCACCATCTGGCTGGGAAGTGGAGTTTGTATGTTCTCCCCGTGTCTCCGTGAATTCTCTCCGGGTACTCCGGCTTCCTCCAAAGACGTGCAATTATTGAGGTTAGGTTAACTGGTGAGTCTAAATTGCCCATAGGCGCAAATGGTTGCCTGTCTCTCTGTGTTAGCCCTGCGATAGACTGCTGACCTGTCCAGGGTGCACCCCGCCTCCCGCCCCATGGCCTCTTCAGGCTCCATGTGAATTTGCCTGCTTGTAAGTCCTAGATCACAGGTGCACTTTTGTCATGGTAATGCCCCATACCACGATGTGGCTATCCAGGGTAAGAGGCTATAGATGAGGAAAAAAATTCCACACAAAGTAACTTATGAGTGTGGTGGAGAAGAACTCCAGTTTGTGAACTGACAACTGGTGTCTATGAGCAATGTCTTCTCCTTTTCAGGGAACTAGTTTCTTTTGTTCTTCAGCTACCGTTTTGTTTTGTAATCAGCAGTTGTTCACTGATGTAAAACCTAAGCTCATGGCATATGTCCTCTCCAAAATGCTGTGAATGCTTCTAGACTTTCAATGATTTCATTTATTTTGATTTTCAGAGTGAGTCAGCGATTGTGACATTTTTATTTTTCAGTTGCGATGGTCTATAGTCCTTATGTCTTTACTAGCTGTTGGACTTGCCTTCCACTTCCTTCTTTTCAGGTCCTAATCGATGGCTCCTCCGACCTCAGACCTGCAGGGGCAGCGCTGGGGGGAGCAATCGCAGAGATGGGAAACACACAAGGGCGGGAATTGAAGTGTCTACAACAAGAAACAAGGTTAAACAGCAGAAATAGCTCAGATTGTGTACTTGCCCACATTCTTCCATTTTAATTTTCTATGGCCTGTGACCCTTCTCCAGAGCTGTGTAAACTCTGAAGAATGGTCTATGTGCATCATTTGTCACTTTCTCCTAGCAAAGGAGGTTTTAAGAGAGCAATTTAGTCCATGTCCTTGTAGCTGCACAATGGCCTCTAGATTGAGGAGAAGCTCCCAAAGAAGTGTCTTTTCTTTTTCTTCCTCTTTTCATCCTCATCTCAAAATCACAAGGACAACAAAAATGTGAACGGTCTTAATAATTTGGACACCAGTAAGTGTTTCCTACCGGGTCGGGTGGTAGTGCATACTGTGTGCTCCCAGTTCTGTCTTAAAGTCACCAGTTTCAAAGGGAAAGGAGGATGTTCACTTTCACATAAACACACCACGTCACAATGTGAAACCAATTCCACAGTAAAATGTTGTATAATTTCCTGTATAAGAAAAGAGATATAAAGGAGATTGAAATTCAGTTCCCAGGCAGGCCTGTGACCCAGAGCAGAGCTGCAGGTAACAGATGGGATTTATTGACTTGGGAAACATCTCTATCAGCCAAGTCCAAGGTCAATGAACGTAGTGTCTACCTGTGAAGAGCTGTCAGTCTTTGCTGAGCATGACAAATGGCATCCTATCTATATAGACCTGAAGAATGTGACACATCCCTGCAACATTTCATGATATACATAAAAACATCAGTGTTTGTTCAGGGTTGTGCACAACACACAATTCAGTCACTCGTGTTTTTATTTTTTTCTTTGCTTAATTTATTTCTTTTTCCTATGACACACCATCTCTTTTGTTTTCCAGTACAGCAAAACAGCTTTGTTTCCCTTCTCCATGTTCACATTGCAATCTGTCCAGCTGACACTGATCAATGGCAGCAGCAGTGTAACAGACCGCAAGAACAACAGGGGTATTGACAGCAAAAATGGATTTTACAGAAAGCAAGTCAGTACAGTAACACAGTGACTGATTTCGGTGAGAACTTGTCAAAGCAAATTACTTACTCCTTCCATTTCTCATCTTACGTCATCCGACACCCCTCCTTTCTCTCTGATGCACAGTGATGTCCTTAGACTGAGTGCAGTGCCCGAGTATCATAAATAGAGGCAGTGATTATAGCCACTAATATTCCATCATCAAGTTGTGTCTAGAAATCAAAAGTCTCTTTGCAGTGCAGCAACAATGAACAAGCTTGGTGCCATTACTTTGAATAACTCCAGATAGGCACGTAATGAGAGAGTTCTTTGTCAGACAAAGAATAGCCTTGTCAAACCTCAAACACAAAGCTGTATTTATCAGCCAAAGCTTTTAAAAAATCTGGCTAAATAACCTTCCGGCCACGGAAACATGATTTTTTTTTTAAAGCAATCATTCAATTTATCCACAGCTGTGGTCAGAAGCTGACACACACTCATCATGGGCATGAATGTCATGGTAATTTTGGGCCTTTAATTAATTAATTTTTTTTAACTAGGGTGGAATGATTGTACAGTATACATTTTTAATTGTTGAAGTTTAAATTTGTCTTGGATTTACTTTAACTCAAACATGCAAAGTCTGAACTCACACAACACTGTCTGCATCTGCCAGAGCAGCTGGACTTCTGCCTGGGGGGAAAGTTAAGACCAAATTATTCATTGCTAGATTTTTCTCAAGAAAACAGTGAGCCCAGACTATGCAAATTATATAGCCGGACTTGGAATCTATTAAATAAATTGACCAGGGGTACCCGGACTGATGTGATGAATATTTGTGGCTCTATGTATGCGTGACTTTGTAGGCTTGCTTGGGCATTTGGAACAGCTTTCCCTCTATGGTAAGTGAATGCAGAATGTTCAACTTTATAGAACTGCGTTGAAAATGAATTATATACTTTTCTAAGGACAAAGTTCACATTGAAAAAATCATGCGGCTTGGAGGACCAGAGTCTTATCGAAAAAAACAGAAAAATTTGAGGAAACTGGAAGAGTGGTGGACAAAAGTGGCAAGCCTAAGAAACTACTATTACAGCAGATAATAAGCAGCAACAACATCAAGTAAGTGGACCTGAGAGCCGCAACTGGCACTGATTGATCCATCTACTGTTTGCCAAAGAGTGGCTGTTAAGAAGCCCTTCTTAAGGAAAGGGAAAAGGGAGAAAAGACTGAAGAATGCCAAATTACACAAGAATTTTAGGTTATCCAGCCAGCTGTAAAACAAGGCAGAGACTGCCATGGTTTTGGGGTGCATTTCAACCAGTGGTGTTGGGCATTTTGTCAAAACTGATGGAATTATGAACACACAAAATTACTGTCAAAATAACATCTGAAAAGCTCCTGATCACACATCCCAATCAGTCATGGATTGGCCTCCCCAGAGCCCAGACCTACCTCAACATTATTGAAGCAGAGTGAGATCATCTTGACAGAGGATAGAACAAAGGGCAAAGGCAAAGACAAAAGCATTGAATGTCCTTCAAGAAACCTGGAGAACAATTCCTGAAGACTACTTAAAGAAATCACAAGAAAGCTGCCTAAGAGAGTTCAGACTGTGCTGAAAAATAAAGGTGGTCACACCAAATATTGACTTTCAAGCTTCTCAGAATTGTACATCTCTGTTTTTACCTTATACACTGTATTTCCATGTATTTTTGTACATTTCAATATGTTTCTGCACCTATTTCCCTTTTTCCTAGTAAAATATAAAGAAATGAACCTTTTGCACATCCCATTGTATTCTGATTACTCTACAATATATTTAGAAGAAACAACATTGGTATATGGCACAATAAAAACACTACACAACAAAATTGTTTTAAATAAACTTTAAAAAATCAGAACATTAAGAATAACTACAGCAATAAGTACAGTTTTGTGTATAAGGATTTCTTGATTGTTTCATGATAAATGATAACATGTTAGAATGTGACAGATTCAGTTGTTTGTCATTTTTCCCTGGTGTAATTGATCAGGACCCAATATGATCAAAGATCTGCAGGATTCACCCAAACAAACCCAATTCACAGAGGCCCCAGACTGCAACCCAGAAGGATCTCCTGCCAACGTCGCAACAGAGCAAAACCCCAGAGGGCTCCTGACTGCATCCTAATGGGTCCAAGCTGATTTGGTGGCACATTATGTGGGTGGTTTTAATGCTGTGGCTAATATTGGTCTATTTCACTAGAGGCATAAACTGTGACTGCACTTCATCAGTGTTCAGCTTCTCAAGTCATCCGCTGCCCTTTCAAAATTTGAAGGCACAATGAATTAAGATTATTAAACTGCTCTGAAAGAGCTTGATTTCAAGCTGTTGGAGAGAGTTATATTTAACACTTAATCTTTTCCAGTTTCATTTCTTTATCACGGTGACAGCTCAGGTTATTGTGAAACTGACAGGATCAGTCTACAGTCTTTAGTATCCATATACAGTTTAGGTTAATGTTTTATAACTTGCTGCAATGATGTGTGTGGAAGTTGTGTGAAGTTCTGATTTTGATGCTGCTAGCATTATAAGAGATACTGAGGGTAATTGATGTCTTTTAAAACATTGCTGGGAATAAGTTTCCATAAAAACAATGATGGGATTCAGTCTTCACTGCTGGTAAGATCATTTCAAAGTACCTGGGCACAGCTCAGGTATTTTGGTTTCATCTTACTGGCGCGTCTGTGCTTTCAGAACGTGGCGCTCCAACTGATTAGATTTCACCAGTCGTGAAAGCCTTTGATGCGTAGCATATGAAAGAACTTGGAAAAGGAAGAAATTCAGTTCTTTCTGTTAAAAATCAAAATATCATAATGTGTGCCCAATTAGTTTAAGTACGGGCCCATCCACTGATCTGCCTGCCTTGTTGCAGCTGCAGGGGTATCCTTAACTAGATCCTTTTATGCTTAAGTCAGGTTTACAAAGTTGTGACTGCGTAGATGTGACTGGACACTTGAACCCAACACCAAATCACCACAAAAATAATTTCAAGACACTGCATACTGTAAAGTCAAGACTGTACATAATTAGAGATAGAAACATTCCCCTATCAGTAAGCTCATGGTAACACTGGGGGGAAGAGAAAGAGAAGAGAGAAAACCAGAGGGTAAAATGTGGAAGGAAATGTGAAGAAATGACCCGTGATGCTTCAGCATGGCTGTAAAAGATGGAGCAAAGAGAATAAATGCAAGCTGATGGCACAACAAACGTGCTAGCGTACTGGCATTTGATTTGTTTTTCCTTCATTAAATGTTCGGTGACAGTTGCAAAGGCTCTCTAATATTCTAATTTGAATGCAACTAAATGTGGCAACCTCAAATCAAATGGTCTTCAAATGCTTTAGAACATCAATCACTGACAGTAATCCATTTGAATGAATACAGCATGTTTATCAGCTACTCTGACATCAAAGAAATGACAACCCCAACACCCACATACTGTGCATGCAATAAGGTACACACTGACATAACATATAATTTTCTCTCAAACCAATATTGCTACTTCTAAAAAGGAAAAAAAAAATAGAAAAAAAAATAGAAAAGCATTTTATTTTTTCAAGTTCAGTTTTGTGAATATATTTAGATCTTTAGAAAACCATAATGATTCACTTCCAATAGCACAGGTGCTTAGCGCTATCCACCCACCCATCCCCGCTGATCCCCTCATTATGGTGCTGTCTTCTGTAGGGACTCGCAGAAAAGTAATATAAAAAGTATACAGATTTGTGCTCGAGGGAAGAAATCTTTCATATTCTAATTCACTAATTTTCTTAACAAAAACATCTTCTGAAGAAAAGCAAAAGTGGCATCATTACAATAAAGGTGTAGTGAAATGTTCAGAATTGACAACAAATAATGTTCCATGTCTTAATGAGCTGTTATGTATGCATTAAAATGGTCTAGAAGAGATGTTTTTCTTATTTAGGAGATCATTGGAAGAGCATCTGTCAGGTAAATAAAACATGAAATGCTATCAAGCACTCAGAGAGAAAGAGAGAGAGAGCGCGCTATATTCTTTGATGCCCGGGAGCTGAGTTCCTCTCTTTATGAGAGGCATTACTGATATATTAGTTTTAAAATTTCATTTGTAGCTTTAGCACAGAGCATCATTTTCATGCAGCATTGAGTCCCCTCTCCAAAACCTGGGAAATTACAAATTTCCTTTCTGAACAGAAAGAGGGGAAATGACAACAACAAAACATACATTTCTATTTCAAAATCTCACTCTGCACAGTTCCTGTGCTTTTGTTACATTCACTTTTTAGACGAGTATCTATATGTTTTTCCGCATGGTGCTTTCATTCATTGCAGTTTACCCTATCAGCCAAAAAGCTGCACATTCAGAACGTCAACTCTGTTTATTGATTACTACAAAAAGCATTAAAAGAAAAAGCCTTTACAAAAACCCACGTGGACGTGTGCTGAGTCCAAGTGCTCAGTTTGCAAGTGTATTTTTCTAAATGGCAGCGTTAAAACCATTAAAGAGTGTGGGGGGGAAAAAGACAGATCTCCTGCAGCTCTCATCTCTCTCTAAGCTCCTCCATCCACATGAACATAGGTGTATACACAAGATTCATACAGCTACAAATTAATCAGTGCAGGAAAATCTACCAATTGAACCACCACATCTTGCTTCCTACATGGATTTATTACTTTACTCCTTTTTTTCTTTTTTTACTCATTTTATTTCACCTGAAAAGACTTGTGATTGGCTAAAGTATCCCATAATGGACTAGATTTTCTAAAGCCTGGAAACAGAGCCCAGTGGAGGAGCAGGAGTCTAGTTTCTTTTCAGAACACTTGAGTTACAATATGCTGAAAGTCTATTATGGATTATTTGTCCAGTGACGCCAAAAACATGTTGCCTACCCAAGCTTTAAAAGCTCACACATCAGTTAGATTGATTGCTTGCAACGTTTCTGCTGGCAGCCGCCAGAACTCTCTCTGCTACTTGGACATCACATTTCCACAGCTACTCAGCTGAAGTGAGTCATTTGCATACACTGTATTAAAATAGAAAGACAGATTTTTTTTCATTGTGCATGTCAAGAATCATTTTGGGTTTTATTCATTTTACTTCTCAAAAAAAATCCAGATGATTCAGCTTCAGATTTAAAGCATGAGGCCACTCAGATCTCATGTTTCGGGATAAGACATAGATGATCGCAGCCGGCCAAACTTCTGGAGGAAGTCTGCCTGAGCTTGGACTAAAGCTTCCTCATCAATGTACACTGCCGGTCTCCTTGCTGTAACAAAGTACTGCACTTTCCTCAGGGTCCACCCGAGGACATACATGAGCAGACCACACACAGCTGCTGTTGACCTCCCTACTCCAGCATTACAGTGAACATAGACAGTGTGACCATTTTCCAGGAGACCGTAAAGCAAGAATACAGCCTGAGGAAGCATCCTGATCCGCCCTGCAGAAGAAGACCGCAACATGTAAGGAAAAGGCTTTCAATATTGTGTATTTTTCCTTATCCTAGTTATTTCAATGAAAGGACCAAAACCTCCTCACCTCTCAGTAATTTTTGACTTGACTGCAGTCTGTAGCATTCAGCTACAAGCCAGCTGATTCCTGCTGGATTAAATCTTTATATACTTTGAGCTAAGCAATGTTCCTGTGCTGCAGGCTGTGGTTTTTAAACAGACATTACTCAAACAGAAATAAACAGTGCGTCTGCTGGGGGCATTTGTGAGCTGTAATTACTAGAGGTGCATGAAGAAACACTGAATGCAATGCCATAGCTCAAATGTATTTTTTAAGGTTTTTGTCCAACAATGGAGGTCCATGGATTGGTAATAAATTTAAATTAATTAATAAAAACATAGTTTGTTAGTAAATTGTTTGGCAATTGAATTTTGCCGGAACAGTTTCAGTGTGCCTGCAACTCTAATGGAGGGATGGATCACCGTTTTTCCAAAAGATAGTCCATCATTTGGTGTTTTGATGATGGTGATCAAGAAATATGCCAACTGAAGATCCCCCCATAGGTGTTCAATTAGGTAGAAATGTCATGACTCTGAAGTCACTTTCATGCTCATCCAACAATCCAGTGACCACTCATTTCATATGAAAAGGTCCCATCAGATTGGGAATGTTTCATCATGGGATAAAAGTGATCTCTCAGAGCAACTCAGCATCTTAGAAAAACTGAGATCTGGAAGGGATCAAGGATTTAGGCATGTACCTTTGTTCAGGTGTATGCCACACACACACTGGTTCATTTGTCTAGAATATGCTCACGACTCATTTAACCGTAACACTTTAATACATCTGCAGACCACAGGTATAGTTTTTGCACCACTGAACTGTCAAGCAGCATCTTCATTTGTAATGAAGGGTTTCTCCCTTTCATGCCTTCTGTAATATCCCTCTCTGTAATTGCTGGTGGACTTATACACTCTGTTGCCAAAAGTATTCACTTGTCTGCCTTCACATACATATGAACTTGAGTGACATCCCATTCTTAATCCATAGGGTTTAATATGATGTCAGCCCAGCCTTTGTGGCTATAACAGCTACAACTCTTCTGGGAAGGCTTTCCACAAGGTTTAGGAGTGTGTTTATGGGAATTTCTGAACATTTGTGAGGTCAGACACTGATGCTGAACAAGAAGGCCTGGCTTGCAGTCTCTAATTCATCCCAAAGATGTTCAGTCAGGTTGAGGTCAGGACTCTGTGCAGGCCAGTCAAGTTTTTCCACACCGAACTCGCTCATCCATGTCTTTATGAACCTTGCTTTTTGCAATCGGTGGAACGGGAAGGGGCCATCCCCGAACTGTTCCCACAAAGTTGGGAGCATGAAGTTTGGAGGTCTGTAGCAATTGACTCTGCAGAAAATTGGTGACCTCTGCGCAGTATGCACCTCAGCATCTGCTGATCCCGCTCTGTCATTTTACGTGGTCTACCTCTTCATGGCTGAGTTGCTTCCACAGTTGACTGTGGAATATTCAGTAGTGAGGAAATTTCACAGCTGGACTTGTTGCACAGGTGGTATCCTATCACGGTGCCACACTGGAACTCACTGAGCTCCTGACAGCGACCCATTCTTTCACAAATGTTTGTAGAAGCAGTCTGCATGCCTAGGTGATTGATTTTATACACCTCTGGCCATGGAAGCACCTGCATTCAGTGATTTGGATGGTGAGTGAATACTTTTGGCAATATAATGTACTTGCTCACACAGTCTCTTCTTGTTCTGCACTGACACTCTCAGACACCTGAGGAAGGGTTCCTCCTCTCTGTTTGTCCTCACATATTACTCCACTGTACAAGTATCATGGCCAGCAAATGTGTATTTCTACCTTTGTAAATCAAACTGTTTAAAAGCATAAAGACTACTTATCAGACATGGATTAAATCTAAACTAAAAAACTTTTTTTACTGGACACTTTCAGCGAGTTTTTCTTTCAGTCTAGAACTAGGCTTTATCAGTCTCCCCAAAGCTGTTACTCAGCCTCTCAAGTGGAACCTGTGAAAGATGGCTTTATGTGTAACTTTTTATGAGGGCTAACTAGAACACTCTGAACCCATTTAAGAGGTTCTACCATAAATAAAAAGAACTCTTCTGCAGTGGCAAGTCAAAAAAATAAAAGCTTTAATGGTTCTTGTTGGGTCTTTTTTTTGTGTAAACACCATTATTACTGAATTCAGTTTTGTATGACCACAAAATTGTCCTTACCCTCAGTGCTCATGTCCGGTGTGGGCAGCCACACGTACACAAGGCCACAGTCTTTGTACAAATGCATCATGGTCTCTGGGGTCATGGTTTCGTCAGGGTTACGCCGGCAGCCATAGGAATTGCTCACCACATCCCACTCTGTCTGGAAGTTCATCACTGCAGTGATGCCCAGTTCATACTTCATCTTTACTGTCACATGTTCGACCTGTCGAGGGCAGCTGCCCAGCCAAATACGTGGCAGCACCCTGGGGTCAAAAAAAAAAACAAACAAAAAAAACCCCAGAAATACATTGATTCTTTATTTGTATATTTAAGTGATTATTATATGCTAATCATTAACCTTATTAAAAAGGCATTTTCATTTCATTTTTTAGGTTAAAAGGGTTTGTCTGTGTTTCATTGTCTTACCTTCTTCACACTGTCCCTCATAGTAGTGATGCTTTATTGACCTCTCATCTGCCTAATATTCATCCTGAGCACTTTGGTTTGAGGCAGATGCCGCTGGTGTTCATTAGTATGCATAAAGTCAACAACCAGGACGAGACAGGCAAAACAAAGGTGAACGCTGTTAATACCTGATGTCCCACAGCGGCGCTGCAGTGGAAGTGTCTGAAGCTTAACTTACTGTCACCTGTTCACCTTTGTTTTGTTTTTTTTCCTCACATAAACCTCATGAAAAACAGTTTTGTGATGTGTCATATGTGAATGAATTGTGTGGAGTCTGCTTATTTTCCCTGTGCCTGCGATAGTTTCCTTCCACAGGCCTAAGAAAATGGCTGTTAGGTTAATTAGTGATTCTAAACAAATAAATCTGCTCCTCTGTGTTAGCCCTGTGCTGCACTGGTTGCCAGCCCAGGATGTACCTTGCTTCTGGCCCTATCTCCTTCTTGTAGGCTCAAGTCTTCTGAGACCCTAAGCTGGATAAGTGGTAGTATTTTTACCTGCTAGTTTATCTTGAAAGTGGGATACAAGATACAGCGGAAGATTCTAATGGAGTTCGTGAGCTCATTCACATAAAAGTGCAGTAATATATTATCTTATGAGAAAGATGTCTGTTTTGCCTCTAGTGTTTAGTTATGAATCAAAGTGAAAAACAAATGTCTCAATCTGTCGAAATAAAAATGATAAACATCACTAAAAATAGCTGAGTAACCCTAAGGCCTCCTCTCTAAATATGAGCTTGACAGATGACTTACTAGCTAAAAAGTGAGTAGTCTCACTGCGAATGTTATAATGACTTACTGCAGAGTGTGTATAACACTTTGGGCTATGTGGATGCAAGGTCTGAGAGACTAATTTAAAAAGCTATTAACAGGGAAGATACAAAGGCACAGTGCTTCCTATTCAACACGGGTCCTTGACATAAGCCTTGTAAGGTCTTCGGACACAAATTAAAACCTGATGGCACAAGCCAAGCCAGCTCATTCTTATGCAAGTTATGTGCTTGCTGCCTCAGGGGTCTGGTGCTAATTTCTGCAGTGCCTGGTATACCGTGGCACCCAGTCGGTACCTTACAAAAAGAGGGCATGCATCGGTAGGTTGACTTACTGTACTGTATGATGGATACTGTGTGTGACTATTTGATATCAGCAATTTAAGACCAATATGTAGCATTTATTGAAACATGAACATTACTGTGAAAACATCTTGAGCTGCCCCACGTTTCTTTATATTTTGCTAGGAAAATGGGAAATAGGTCCAGAAACGTATTGAAACATGTACAAAGTACATGGAAATACAGTATATAAGTCAAAACCAGAGTTTGTACTATTCTAACAAGCTTGAAAGTCAGTATTTGGTATAACCACTTTTATACTTCAGCACAGCCTGAGTTCTCTTAAGCAGCTTTCTTGTGACTTCTTTTATGCTTTAATAATTCCATTAATTTTGACCACATCTCCAACACTACTGGTAGAAATGAAGCTCCAAGCCATGACCAAGCCTGCACTGTCTTTTATAGATGGCTGTAGACACTCAGTGTTGTAACTCTGTCATGACCTCCTCCATACATACTGATGACAATTTGAACCCAAAAAAAAATTTCACATTGGGATTCATTACTGCATAAGACCTAATTTTCAGTCCAGTTCTTGTGTAATTTGGCATAACGCAATATTTTCTCTGTTTGCCTTCCGTAAGAACGGCTTCTCGACAGCCACCCTTCCATTAAGACCACTTCTGATGAGGCTTCAGTGGATATCTAGTTTCCTCAATGTTTTTTAAGGACACATCTACAACACTGGTTCATCCCTTGAATTAAGTGTCTTATCTATGTTTAAATGGTCCACAGGTTGGTGTTAAGTAACTTAATGGTGACCTATGAAACTGAAAATGAGTGAAAAAGCAGCCAATGTCCAAAGAAAAACTTTGAAAGACCTTCAGAAAGCCTGGAGAACTATCGCTCAAGAACTCTTTAAAAAAATTACAATTCTGGCTTTTTAGAAGCAAAATATAAAGCTATGAGAGGTGGCACTAAGGCCTGAATTATGCTGGGTCTGTGGGACCTATAACATAACCTACAACGTAATCTGATGTGCACCTCTTGAGAAATGTAACTACTCGTCGGGTTGGTGCTCCCCTCAAAGATTGTGATTACCACGTAGGGTTCAGAGGGGATTTCAGGTTACAAATGTAGGCCCTGCAAAGACCTGAGGCAGAAACATAATTCAGGCCTACTGTAACTATTAGGCAAAGCACATCCACAGCAGTTTCATTTTCACTGGCTACAACCTGAATATGAAATGATTACCAAAAGATAGAAAATATTTCTTGACACTGATTGTTCGGTGTTGTGATCTGATTTTTATACCCCATTTGACCCAAAGAAGGTGATTCAACACTATAAAATTAAATTTTTGGTTTCCATAGGTTTACTAGTACACTTGTACAGCTGATCTTTTCTGGCTTTTACACCTTTAAATGATCTTGAAATCCAGTTTCATTCAAGAGAATGATGCGTCTTTTAATCTCAGTCGAGTAGAATCAGCAGCCAATACTGCATGCCTTAGAAATGAAAATGAATTCTGAATGATGCCTTCACCTTTCTCTTAAGAACCCAAGCAAGGTTAAGGAGGTGATAATACAACTGCTAGTGGTCTACCTTTTTTATGGGCAATAATTTTAAAAGTGACAGAGCAGTTATAGCTAAATGAGGAACAGCAAGGTTAAAAAACAAAGACGTGAACCAGGCTTGAGAGAGGCGGCTGTGGAGGCTTTGTTTGTCCTGCAAAGAAGGAACTTTCATTAAGAATCACTGAAGTACTTCAAGGAAATCTTCTCTGACGGTTTAATGTCAAAATGGAGAAGAAATTTGGTGTGCATGGACAATATAGGCTTGTTGTGGAATATGCTTAGATTTGAAACTGTAATTTAAAAGACAAGACGGTGATGCAGTCCTCAAGGTTGTTTCAGAAACTGTCACACTGGGGTATTTGGTGGCCTAATGGGTAGGGCTCATGCCACATAGTTGCAACGTCTGATGCTCAGTTTCCAGCAGGGGGACCTCCCACCTTCCTTTTTTTGGCCTTGTTTTAATCTCTCTTTAAACTGTAAACTGACAAATAAAGGCAACATGCCAAAATTTTATTCTGAAACAAAGTAAACAATCACACTTGAGCATGGATATTAATTGGCCCCAGAGGAGCTAATTAATTTTTTTAGTATTATTAGGCAAAATGGTAGAAAACATTCAAAAACCATTGCATTTCATTATTACGTGTGTGTGTGTGTGTGTGTGTGTGTGTGTGTGTCTGAAGCGGGAGTGGGGTGTCGGGAGTGAGATGTGGGGTGGATCTCCATTTGTTATTTACTCCAGGCTACAACAAGAGTGGCAATCTGGAAGTAGCAGACATGGTGTAAAGAATATATTAATGTCCAAATGGCTGAAAAAAAAAATCACAATAAACCCCCCAAAGGAATACTTATACATTTTTGAGAACATGTTTTATTCACTTAGTTGCAGAGAGTTTCCTGAAAAGATATATAAATCATTCCCATGTCTGTATAATAAAGATGGAGCTACTTTCAGTGAGGGGAGACTTGTTTAGCATTAGAACACAGATGGAACACAGGCAACTGTAACAAAATCCACCTACCGACACCCCTACGCCTCAGGTTATAATGTTATAAAATACACCTCACTTTCCATTTAGGCTGGGGTGTCTGGGGTGCTAACCTAACCTACCTACAGTCCATACCTGTCATCAGCTGAACAACCTTGGCATATTTTGAAAATGTCTTGCAGGTTTCTGCCTCAGATCCTCAGGCAGAAATCTGTTAACTGTTCCCACCACACACTTAACGAAGAAAGGCGATGGAGCGTCTGCTGTTAGAGCTCCTCGGTTGTGAGATGAACCTGCCTCCAGCTGGCCTCAACAGTGTCTTCTTTTAAATCACTGCTCATTTATATCATAAAGGCTTTTTTATTGTTGTTGTCAATTTTGGTATAGATTTCATATTTTTTTTAAACATTTTTAGCTTCGCTAAATGTGATAGTTTCAGCTTCTAGATTCTTATGTTAAAGTTAGTCATGATAATGCACTTGTCTTGCGTGGTTTATTTTAATGGAAATTTTTTTCTTAGAATTTCTTCCTGGTTTGTTCTTCTGTTCTGTGCTGTAGAAATAAACTTTAATGTTACTTTCAAAACTGTAGCAGTTGATGTCTCAGATCCCGCACACTTAAAGAAATGATGCAACACAGTGTAAAAGAAGTCTGTTTTAAAATCTTGAATGCAGAGTTATTAACTTGTTGCTTAATAATAAAATATTCATGATATAAAATAATAAGTTTTATTACCTTGGATGTTTATTTTGGTTAGGCCCTTTTTTACATTGTTAGTTATTTGGTTAGGTTTTATTTCTTGAACATTTTTATTTTGTCTTATTTATCTTTTATATTTTTAAGATTCCAGGTAGTTAGGGAGGAAAAGAACAAGTGTTCACTGGAGAGGGCTTTTTTTTAACCAGTGCAATAAGCACAACAGAAACTATGACTCTCTATTCTTTGTTTGCTTGCCGTGGATAAAATAAACCAGTAACTTGCAAAAGTTTTATTTGGAAAATTAACTTATTTTCTTCCTGCGTACCTTACTCACCTATATCTTATTTCAGCTGCTCCCTTTAGGGGCCGCCACAGTAGAAAATCTGCTCCATCCCACCCTCTCTCTAGCATCCTCTTCTGCCACACCAACCCTCTGCATGTCCTCCATTGCTACATCCACAAACCTCCTCTGTGGTCTTCCTCCTTTTCTTCTTTCAGCCTTGCTTCTCTAACTTTGTCTCCAGACTGCTCAACCTGAGCTGTCCCTCTCATACACTCATTTCTAATCCTCAACATTCTGGTCACTCCCAGTGAAAATCTTATCTTCAAATTCTGCCACCTCCAGCTCAGTCTCCTGTTTTTTTGTAAGTGCCACCGTTTCCAAGCCATACATCACAGCACGTCTCACTGCCATCTTCTAAACCTTCCCCTTCACTCTTGCTGCTATCCTTCTGTCACAAATCATTTACAGCACTAATATCACCAAAAAGAAAAAAACAGCCTTTCCTGACTCACTGAACTGTGATCATTATGGAATTAATTATTGTGGGTGAGAAACATTTATTTTACATACCTAAACTGCCAGAAGTGTTCAAACACATCTACCTACTGGGTTTGCTTCCAGCTGTTTATAGTATAATATCCTCTAAGTTTATAGAATACCCACACCTCTTCTGGACCCCTGTGAACGTCTCTAAAGCGAGAGACTTGTTGGCATTTAGCGTATATATGTGACACGAAGTATATTCATAACTACTGAGTATTTTCACACACAGACTCACAGTTATATCATCTGTTACAGCCTGGCCATCCTCAGGTTGAGTCACAGCTGTTGAGACTTTCCTTGGTTTTTATATTTAAATTCCCAGTGAAAATGATTATCAAATGCTGCAAAGTACCCTACAGTTACAACTTCATGCAGAACATGTGTATGCTGTACTGTGTTACCTGGAGAAATGTATGGCCTTCTGACCAGCCACACTGAAGTAAAAGTTGGTGGTGTGTCTCATCTCATCTGTGTGCCCCGCTTCTTCTATCCAGTGGCCAATCGGGTGGCAGTACACTCCATCCACCACATTCTTCTCATCATATGTACACCATCTGTCATGGCTCGGTCCACTCCCTGGCAACAAAGACGACAAGCAGGTTAGTGAACAAACTCCCATTTTAGGATGCTTTAGCATGCATACCAGAATTTTTTTTTTTTTTTTAACAAATGGCTGATTGTTATTTTAGGGACATATTCATTCTAATACAAATAAAATAATAAATCTGATTTCTTCAGTAACAGCCAGTGGTGGAGTGTTCATGCAGTTGCTAAATTAACGTCCCTTCATCCATTTGCATTCAATACAAAATATAACATTAAATATCGTATACAGGTTAATGAAACTTTCACAAAAATCCAGTATTGCAACATAAATCATTTTAAATTTGGATATTTTATGTACATTCATTGCATGGATGCAGATGAATTACAAATTTTAGCTGTAAATCGATATTTTTAAATGTTGAATTGCAACTGTCAGTACTTACTTCCCTTTTTCCCGAAAAAATTAAGTTACTTAAGTTTGCAGATACAACGCAATCTGTGCGCCAGTGAACATTTAGTGTCACTTTACCGCCATCGTGCGGCACTATGAACGCAATGCACAATACGAACCAAAAAAAAAAAAATGGCGCAGTTAACATTTCTCTCTCCTCAGAAACGTTACAGTAATTACAGCAATTCTGGGTGACGTTTCGAAAGTAGTTTACGTGTGAACGCGGCCAAATCTGATGCACATAAGCCGGTAGCGCATAGGTACCTTCCCAGATAAAGGTGCCCCTGACTCTTTGGATGAACTTGAACCACAGTGTGTCTCTGTACGGCTCGGCTAGGTGCACGTCGCCGGTCCACAGACACGGTTCAGCAGGTGACGGGAGTTTCTGTGTGGCTTTCATCCGGACCGCCCTGCTCGGGTCCCAGTTCCCCATTTCAGCACGAGAACCCAAAACAAAGAGCTCGACCTCCGCGGACTCCGGAGTGAGAATGACGCCGAATCTGAATAACATGATTGCAGGCTCTCCTAAATCTGTTCAGTCGATTAGTATGGTGAGGTCGGGTTAGTATAGCCTATAGCTCTTATATAATATTCGTGACGATGTGACTGTATGGTGTATGTAGTCTAAAAATAATCGGGTGCAGTTTGGGTAGTTCGGTTTGCAACAAAGAGCGAAAGAGAATGAGGTCCCACTCTGTCAGCATTAAAGGGCACCATGCCGCTCCGAACTGGTGTTCAAAATACTGCGCCCCAGAAAACACATTGAAAGGCAACAACCAGTATTCTGGCTGAAGGGGTGGGGGGTCACTACCAGACAGACGTTAGTGTTCTTCCTTGAATTTTATTTCCATGACTTGTTACTACTGTTAAATATATTACTTTTTCATTTTGTTACATGTATCAGATTTTACAGTCACTTTGCTGATTTAAATTAAATCACATTTTACTAAAATGCCTGTTAGTAATGTGATCCAGCAAACCAAAATCTCTGCGTGGCACATGGAAGAAAAAAAAGAAAAGAAAAAACTGCAATGTAGCAGACTGGGGAAAAAATTTCCCCTCAAAAGTTCTTTGATGTTAACAAATAATGTTCACCATCCATCCATTTTCTTCTGCTGCTTCTTTTCAGGGTAGGGTGGGGGGACTGGAGCCTATCCAAGCTGCCACAGGGGGAGAGGCAGGGTACATCCTGTACAGGTCACCAGCCTGTTGCAGGGCTAACACAGAGACAACCATTCACTCACGACCAATTTGGATTCACCAGTTAATATAACCCCACTAAGTGCATGTCTTCGGACTGTGGGAGAAAACTGGAGTACCTGGAGAAATCCCACACAAACATGGGGTGAACATGAAAACTCTGGTTAAAATTAAATATTGATGAGTCCACCTGAATGATATTAACTCAGCTAAATATTTAATGTATTTAAATGAGTCACACAATGTACTATAGTTTGCCACATGTAATTTACACCAAAATGTTAATTTTAAACACACAAAAAGCAAAGTAAGTTGTGCCTGTGATAGTTGGCAGGTAGTTAGGAATTCTCATTCTCAAGTTTGTTAGGTTTGCAGTGCTCCAGGGTTTTGGTCACATTCCTACTCTGAGATTAGTCCATAATGTGTGCATTTGTTCATGTGGTACAGCAGCTTCATTAATAGGAGTACAGGCAGGACCTGACTTGACCCTAAATGATGACTTGTGTTCTTGTCATGTAATCTGTCACCATGCATTTTATACTGTATATACACTGTTTCTAACACCGTACATACAAAAATAAAGCATAGAGGCAAAGGAGTGTAACTGATCACTTCTGGATTTATTTTGTATCAAAAGTAATTTTAAAACCCAACAGGCAAGGATCTGTTAGTATAATAAAGAGACTAAACAACCCTAAAAAATGCAAACTTGGTAGCTTCGTATTTAGTGACAGTAAGATCAGGAGTTATCGATAAAGCCACAGTGGTTACAGATGTGAAGGACACTTAAAAGAAAATAAGTGATTTACATACACTTGATTTTTAGGTACAGAATTCATGACTTTCCAATATACCACATTTTAAAACAACCCATCTCCTGCGAATCTCAATTTGTAGCCCTTCTTTCCAGATGAGTGTACAGTGAAATTCAAGGTCTCAAACACTGTGACTAGTCAATAAAAACACTAGGAAAATATCTGGGTTAAAAACCACAAAACACACAAACATTTTGACCTGTAAGCTTACTGGTTAAGTTTTCCTTCTTGTAGTCAAGTTGCTGCTCAACATACAAAGAGCGCATCGTTTCCACACAACAGAACCCAAACTGTTTTGTTTCAGGGTTAAAACCCTTCATTAAGCATCTGACGCCTACTGTGTGAACTAAACGAACAAACCTCCCAGCATCCAAGTCAGCCTGATATCACCAGCGGACACCTTTGTTAAATAGTTATGCTGTTCTCTATTTTAGCTGGGTTCAGATATGTGTAGGGTACTTCTAGCTGGGAGTTTCTCGCTGCAATTGCAGTACTGAGGCTGATCAGCTGTGCTTTAAACCCCTCAATCATCTGCTTTGGGGCATCCTCGTCAAATCGTTCTTCAGGGTACTGACCCAGGACAACCTGCAAAGTAACATATTCAGGTTTGGGCATCATGAAACTGGTAAAATGGTCTGAATGGACTTCCAAGGTGCTCCTAACAATAAACCTACCACGTTGGTGTACTTCTGAGAGAGAAGCCGAGTCATTCCTGCAAATTCGATCGTCTCTCCAACATTTGGGAGGGTCTCCAAAATTGTCTGCATGCTTGACTCCCCCTTAGTGGTTGGAGGAGGTTTGCGCAGTAGGAGCGAGCCATTGGGCACCCAGGAGTGGTAGTCAAACTAGATAAATGAGTTTTGAATGACTTCGTTTCACAGTTTTCTGCCGAGCACAAGTCACTGCACTTTTTTTTTTTTTTTTTTTTTTTTAAATTAGCTTTATATAGAATGTGATGCAAAAATTCACAACCTGTATATCAAAAGATGGATGTCGCACCAGGCTCTGAAAAACAATGCTGTTGTGTGTCTAAAAACCCACATTAGTAACATTAATTTGACCACAGTTAACAAAATTAAAGTTTCTCAGTCAAGATCTTTGGATTGCTCAGTCTGAGGCCTCAAGATGGGTAATTTAGCTTGTACACCTGACAAATGTTTCACACATTAATTGAAAAACATTTTATTCCCCCACCTGTCCATTGTTATGTGCAGCATGTTGAACTGTCACGGTGAAGATCAGCATTGTGATGAACTTGATCACTTCCTCCACAGTATTAAAGTGTGCTGGAAACCCTGTTAACAGTACAGTCATGAGCCACAGGAAAATGTTGTAGTGTGGGCTATTATATCACAGTGACATAATAAAATTGGAACATTTGTATTTTACCAGAGAGTTCGTTTCCCAAGAAGCCATGAGTGAATATCTCGTGGATCCAGTCCTGAAGCTCCGTGTCATTTTGCACATCACTGTCTGACAGATAGTAGTACTCCACCATATTCTTCAAAAAGCTGGTTAAAACATATTTTGGCATTCAATTATTGAAATCATTGCAGTATTTTCAAATTGATCGCCACACTTGCAAAGACATGTGAAACAGTTTATGATTTCATTTGTAGGCATTTATGTAATACAGTGCAATTTCCCTTGTATCTGGTTTGAATGATTTCCTAAACAGTTTCACCTTGGCCTTTAATGCTATTGCAAATTGCCAAAATTAGGACATTGTGTCTGAGCGAATCAGAAGAAGTTCCTTTATTACTCATGCACTGGACCATTGCAATTCCTCGCCATCAGATTTTCTTAATAGCTCCATGAAAAGTCTTCAGCAGATCCAAAACACTGCACTGAGACTAACAGACTCCCATATTAGCTTTTCTTCATTGGCTTCCAGTTAAATCCAGAATTTAATTGGTTCCCAGAGTTTCCAAAAGTAGCCAGAGCCTTCAGCTATTCACCCCCTCTATGCAACCAGCTCTCGGTTTGGGAGACAGACACCCTCTCCATTTCTAAAACCAAGCTTTCATTTTTGATGGATCTCAGATCCTCAGCTTATAGCAGTAAAACTTGACCCCTCTTCACTTCACTCATGCATTTCTCTCATTTGCATGCAATTACCCTTTGTCTACTTTTTCCAGTAGCTTTGTTTTCCTTGTTTTTGTGGGTCTCTTTATGCTTTGTTTCATTCCCCACCACATGACACTGTATGATTGCCTCTTCAAGTCTACTCTTGCCAGAGGTCTTACTGTTAAACTTTTCCCCACTTTCACCAAATGCATGCTTCTTCGCTTCTTGTGAACCACATAACTGAATTACTATAAAAATAAGCGCTTAGACTGGCAATTTTCATACAGTAAATTTAATTCTGACCTGTTGATGATGTTCCACAGCTTCAGACCATCATCTCTGTAGTAGAAGTTGGGGATTGACTCCAGTCCTCGTGCAGTGATGTTCTCTGGCAGGCAGAGGGAGCTGTAGGTCATTCTAGAGAGACCCCTTCTCATGAGCTCTTTAATCCCCTCATATCCAAGTGAACTCTATTGGTAATCAGATAGCAGCAGTTAGTTGAAATTTCAGGAGCCCTATCCAAATGGAAAGCATAAATGAATAATTTTGAATAGTTTAAAAAGGAATCCATACAATCCTTAAAGTTCCATCAGGTCCAAAAATAGAGTTGCGGGCCACAGTGTTTATGTGCAGAGTGTAAGAGAAGTGTGGGATCAGCAGCTGAGGATAAAATACCAAAGTAAAAATCAGAATAAAATTCAAAGTCTTGTTAACAGAAATTCACATAATATAGAAATAGGTTTTCCTCTAGTATATCTTACCACATCTGCCTATAGTGTAATTTTACCTTGTAGAGTGGATGAATCACAGGGAAGCTGCGGAAAGTAGCAATAGCAAAGACCTCTGCCAGATAGTGAGTGCCCAAGAGGTGACAGACTGCTTGATGTTCCATTAGATCTCCGCTTTTAATAAACAGCTTGGCTAGCAGCCAGTCCGCCTCTGGGTCACTGGGCAGAAAGATGGGGTTCTGCTCAGACGGCTGTTGATGCAGCTGTAATAATAAATATGTTGTAAGATATTGTACTGATGCTTCTGAAAACAAACCACTTATGATGCATGTGTTCACTGCACTGACTCCCCTGCATTTAAAATCCTGTTGGGAGACCTCTGAAAACATGATTTTTATTTATGTTAGGAAAACTAGTGTCCACACATCACCACAACTGCCCCCTCTATCTTCGGCACATGACAAGTCACCACCGCATCACATCCTGCACACCATGAAACAGAGCCCTTAATGAGAATATCATTTGCGCTGTCAGTAAAATACCTGTATTGCAATTGGCATCAGTTTGTTCTCCGGGTTCATGTAGAACAAACACAAGCCAGCAGTCATGTGTAACGGCTGACCATCATACATCCTTGTGGGTATTCCATCCATGATCTTCTGGTCACAGATGAAGATGTTTCCTTTCTGACAAAAGAATTTTATAAGTAAGATGCAGAAGAACTTGTACAATTTTCTTTTCAAGTTTATAAATCAAGACATGTTAAGGAAAAAAAAAAAATGTTATTGAGCCACTACAGAAATTAAGGTGCTTTTCATTGTCATAGGGAGAAGTCAAACTTAAAAACTTACAAGTTACCTTCAAACCGCTTCATTCATACCTCCATTTCCTGCTTCAGTGAGCTTCCATCTCTCAGGAATTGCTTCACCATCTCCTCTGTGACTGGAAAGTTTGGGGGAAGCTCGGAGCAGCGCTTGATCCCATTCGGGTTTGTAGCATTCAGGAACTGGAATCCAAAGAAGTCATCTTCCTTCCAGTGCTCTATGACATACTCTGGAAAGTGTTGGCAGATGGTCTTGTAGGATATTGGTAATTACTGACTTTCCAAATAACCACAATGATTGTGAGCAGTTAAGTACCTTTTATGCAAGATATTCTGCTATTCAATTTCAATTTTTTATTTATTTTTTTAATAAATTAGTGTCTTAGAATGAAGAAAATAAATGAGCTCTCCTCAGGACAGCTGCCTTTGTAAGCGCGGTGAGTGTAATACATGTAATCTGAACTTCTGCTGGTTTTAAATGGATTAGATTCTATGCTGTGTTGAAGCTGAACCAGAGTAGATTGTTGTACTCAATAAAGCCTCCCTCAATTACACACTAGTGTTCAGAGTATGTCACTCGCCAGAGCACCACTCAGATGTACGATGATGGTACTTTGTACTTAATCTCTAGGTCTCCATTAGGTCAGGAGAGAATCTGATGGATTCCATTCCTTTAATATTCACATGTATCTAAGGCAGTTGTAGCTCATTAGTTGACTGCAATTCAAAAAGGTAGGCTTAACTATGTGCAAGTTTGATACCAAGTCCAAACATTAATGCAAACTACAACCTAACAAATCTGTAAGATTGTTTGCAGCCCAAGAATTCAAAACACAGAATGAAGTAAACTCTAGAATGCACCTAAACTTTAGACCATCCTACTGTAAGAGCTCAGAGCCAAAGAATTTTCCAGGAATGGTGATGCCATTTTTCAGAGAATGGATCAGTCAGGCAGTGATTTCATACCTTTTTAGTGTGCAGCATAAGTTACTTTATCAGTACTCCCTGGTAAGTGACCCACCTTCATAGTACAGAAACCCAAAGCTAACTCTGAAGTTACCCAAATAAGACAGACTCCTACTTTGCAGTAGGAGCAGTTTGAGCCTCTGGTTTATGTGGTTGCATAACCTTGTATAGGAATACAAACATCCCTTACCCAAAACCAGTACAAGTACAGGGTTATTTTTAATTTCCTTTTAAAATCTGTTAGTACTATTATTTATTCATTTACCTGTTTGCAGTTGCTGATATTCAGTACAATCAATTTAGTTTTCAAATGATTGAGTTTTAGTTTTACCTGATATTTTAGTCAGTGACCAGAAGACTGTTCTTATGTCCTCAATTTTTTCCCATTGTTTAGTAGATTCAGCCAGCCCCTTGAATGCCAGTTCATCACCACTGAGAACAGAACATACATAAGTGTGTGTATGTGTGTGTGTGTGTGTGTGTGGGGGGGAAATATGTACCAATGTTGATGTACAATTTCTGACTCACATTATCCATTTTGTGTAAAGTTTTTCATTTAATTTGGACATAGAGAAGCGTAGTTCATCTGGAAACTCTGACACGTCTTTGAAGGGACTGCGATGTGGCAGCTTTTCATCAGTCATCTCCCATCTAAAAAAAGGACAATCACCAAATAAGAGCTTGAGACAGTTTTTGTTACACAGTACAGACTGTATTGTGAAAACTTACAGGTACAATTTTTTTTTAGTCATCAGTTCCATTTCCCGGTAGTGAAGCAGCAAGGGTTGGGTCTCCTCAAAAGGCTTCACAGCTGAGGAGTTTGAGAGTTTAAAAAAAAAAAAAAAAAAAAAAAAAAAAGCAGATTTAAAAAGACACCAAATGCAAGTTAAAATAAAAATGCATGAAGGAAAAAGGAAAAAAAATTATCCTTCTTTGATAAAACATGAAGTCACCTCGTCCTCCTCTGAGTTCCACCAGTGCTCCTCTGGCAATCCATCTGTAACAGGGGAAAAGAATGACCTCTTTTTCTGGAGTTGTCACCAGTATTTTGGAGCAGTACCACTCATCTTCTGAGAGAACAGAGAAGGGATCTTTCTCCACCTTGACCAACAGAAGTTTCCCCCAGAGAAAAAATGGTTTTTATGGTGTAGTTCCTTGTCTGGAAAACAGATTTAATAAAAGATATTAACCCCTAGTACAACATTTAGAAAATCATTTTTAAGTAATCGATATAGCCTGTTGTGTCATTTGTTTTTGCTGGAAATTAAGCTAGAGGCTCTCAGTTGGGCTGGTGTAGTCATTCCATCACAGACTCCTATGATAAATTTCAGAACATATGAAGCTGGTAAGGAGAACCCCATCTCACAATTGCCTAAACCCAGCGATGCAGGCATCGACACAGAAGGGCACCACGTCCTTAATTTGGAGATGGTAGCATCTGATGCTCTGCACTGGAAACACCTTCACAGCACAACAGACCGTTACACAAAACCTGCTGCAAAAGCACCCCAGGATTTTTTTTTAAGGCCCATGCACAAATGCCCTTTCTGGCAGGACACGTCCTATTCCATTTATGTTTTTTGATTTAATAGGTGTCGTATTGTTACTAACTGCACTTAACCTTTCCCCTCAAACAGTTTTAAAACTCTCCAACAGGCTATTAGAAAGAGCATTGTTGCAATAAAATATCTAAAGGAAACCCTGTTGAGTTAGGTTGTTTACTTAGATGAGATATTTATTTTTAAAGTATATCACCAACTGTCATTTTTTAAAGAGCAAAAGAGAAATATTTTCCTATCGATACACACTTTGAGAGTCTCCTTATAAATAAGGTTTCTCTTTAATTCAACTTGCCTTTGAAGTTGTTAAGTTGATGCCAGAGTTGTCCAATGTAATTCGCTTACTCGTCCCTTCAGTTCCATACAGGGTAAAGTACACATGATCTTGAGTCCCTGCATTTTGTGTGCTTCCTGTTGTCACCTCTAGTTTGTATTCAGCCATGGTTGCTTTGGGTAAAACTAAAAAAACAAAGAAAATAAATCACAGGGTTGTGATGTCAGACAGCCACAAAATAAAATACTACTAAGAAAAACTAAAGCACGAACTAGGAAAGCTGACCGACAGGTACGCCTTGAAAGAAGACCAGAGAAGGATACAAATGAACTGACAAATAGCAAGGAGAAGGGCGGGGACAAAAAGAACTAATTGAACACAGGTGAAACTTATAGAGGAAGGCAGGAAGTAAAAGCAACAGAGAGACCCAAGATAAGTGGTTAACAAAATAAAGCAGGAAATAACAAAAATCCCAACCCATCAAAAAATAACTTAACTCCTGCTGGATGACCTCTGGAATGTGAGGTCATCCAGCAGGAATGGGTTAGATGTGATGATTACACACTGGATTTTGAATCTGAATGATTTTCTCCATTTGGTGAATTGAATCATGCTTAATTAAAATGAGATATTAGAACTGAGTCGACTCATGTTGTTCAGAGAGTTAGAACAACATGAGGGTTAACCCTCAAGGAGCTGAAACAGGTGAACTTGTGGTTAACTCAGATCAGGGTTAAAACCAAACCTGATTCATTTTTGTTTGCTTCATTGTTTTCTGTTTATTTTATTCTGGAATTTGGATGCATAAATTGGAAGATGTATGTAGTTTTCTGTGTCATCTATTTCCTATTAAAACAACTTAACAGAACACTCTTGTCATCCATCTGAGACTCCTGTGTCTTAATGATAGAGCTGAAATTGAATAAATCTAAACTTACACAGTCGGCAATTTTGCAGGTTTCCTTTCTAGACTTCAAATAGGCTAAACCTAAATAATATAGCAACTCTTTCCAGTCTTACTGACCAAAGCACTTAAAATGCTCACACATTCAAACAGCACATTTAATACTACTCTGCTGTACAGTGCTTTTCCTCCCACACACACACTGACGCCACTGATTTGTCTGTGTTGCTTTCTTTCTGTATTATATGTTTAACCACTTCATATTTTCCCCATGGTGTCGGTTTAGCTTTGTTTGTCAAATCAGCCTCTCTGCTGCTAGTACACTCATCCATAATTGTGACTGGTCAGATGCTGCCAATGCCGATCCTTTCATGTGGACTGTGGGGGAAACCCTGGGTTAACTTAGAGAGTTCATAACCAGCTTTGTGTGAGTGCTCATCATGGGTGCTGATGTTTGGGCAAGTGAATCCAGATAACAGAAGGATAACCTGGGAATACTGAACTTGCTCTGTAGTACAGGCCTCGGGTCAGGAGGAGAGCAAGGGTAGCCTCAGACACAATAATATGTAGAAGATGTCAAATTTTGTGTTAAAATTTGTTGTAAATGACTGTATAGCTGCGAATTCTGACAGTTATACAAAAAAAAAAAAAAAAAAAACTCAGGAAGGGGACACATACTTTCACTGTATTGTATTTGTCGCTGAATAGCAGCTACACATTCAGTCCAAAATATTTAATGAAAAAAAATGTAGCCAAATATTTAAAGTGCACAATATTGTCATGCAATATCATGCCGATAAGATAAAACGAAACATGTTCATGAGGCAAGTTTTGCTCCAGGTGTGGTCTAGACCCACCTGGAGCAAAACACCTGGAACTTTTGACAGGAATATAATGTTACTTGCAGTACTTCTATATAATGGTACTTACTTACACTTACAGTGTATAAAAATTTATTTTCCTTGATTCATTTTGAGAATCACTATCTTAACAATATTCAACTGAAGTTAACTTGTCTTACCAGTTGTAAAGTTGATGCCAAGGTTGCCCAGCTCTGTTCACTCCCTCCTCCCTTCTGTTCCAAACAAAATGTACTGAATATGTGGTCGAGTGTCCCTGCATATTGTATGTCACCTCTGGCTTGTATACACCCATGACTACTTTGTGGAAACTCCAGAAAATGAAAAAAAAAAGAAAATAAAATCAGACAGGCCAGACAGAGGTTTTTAGAGGGTTTTATTAAGTTTTTTTTTTTTAAGTAGTCTCAGTAAGTTGTATGGTTTATCAGGTTAGCCTGCGGGCAGGTCTGTACCTGTATTATTGTTATTATTATTATTTTTATCTTGGATTGTATTTTTCTTTTTTCTTTTCTTTTTTTTTGGACTATATATTTTTCATGCCCCATTTTTTTCAGGAAAACAGGAACTATGTAACTATGTATACACTATATGTCTATCATGAGTCTCCGTCAAACACTACAAAGAAAAAGAGTGACAGTGATGTGCTCTGGGGTTAGATACTAAAATGTGCATGCTGCTTTCAAGTTTATAGGAACAAAATATATTAATTGTATACGTCTTTATTAACAAGCATCAGATTGTTAATAAACATTTCTTGAAGTCTGTAAATGACTATTTAAACGTTTGAAAAACATTTTCTCATTCACTTAATAAAATTAGTCTAGAAATTAAAACTGCGGTATGAATGCATTAGCTGAAAAAAAAAAACCCTCCCATGTTCACAAACTGCTCTTTTGAAGAATATTTTCACAATATGTAATACACAGAAGATACAAAAATGTACAAGTACTGTACCACAGGCCCACTTATCATGAAACAACTGGCATATAACACCCGACTAGTTGCTTCCACCACTTCATTTGCAGCTATATGTACCAAATTTAGAGTCTAACAAAGCAAGACAATATATTGTTGACCACAGTTAAATTAAATGGTTATACTGCTCTCTATTTCAGTCGGGTTCAGATATGTGTAGGGTACTTCAAGCTGAGAATTTCTTGCTGTAATTTCTTGACTGAGGTAAGAAAGCTCCGCCTGAAATTCTTTAATCATTTGCTTTGGGGCAGGCTCATCGAATTGTTCTTCAGGGTACTGACCCAGCAGAACCTGCAGAGAGCAAAGACACATTTGGTCAAATGAATAGTATTTTATTTGTGATGCTCTTTTTCAAAGCACTCCATAAAACATTAATAAGTCATAAATGTTATATTTTTGTTAGGAAAAATACATACCACGTCTGTGTACTTGTCCGAAAGCAGCCAAAGCATTCCTGCAAACTTTACTGTCTCCCCAATATTTGGAAGGGTCTCCAATATTGTCTTCATGCTTGACTGCCCCTTTGTGGTTGGAGCAGGTTTGCGAAGCAGGAGTGAGCCGCTGGGCACCCAGGAACTGTAGTCAAACTAGATCATAACAGAAGTATTTGTAAATGATTTGGAAATTTGGAAATAAAGGCTAGACATCTGTTCTCATTTTATCCACTAAGAATTTTAAAGCTACAGCAAACGTAGCCTTTCTTCTGTTATGGCTTTCTGATACATAAAGTATAAGGAATTATGGTAGCATGAAGCAGATCTTGTTTAATACAGTAGATCTAAACGATAAGTGTGGTCTGAGACCTTTGTTGATTGTAATATGTTGTATGCAGTATGTATCCTTCTCCACAAAGGTGCACATCAGAGGATGGAACATGGACCAGAATGCAGTGGTACTTTTTCCTGGTCAGGATGAAGCTGAATCAATAATTTACTGTATAAATACCATGACTTCTTGTGTTCCCTATGTGAATTATGACAGTTTCAGGATAGTCTCAGAGCTTTGGACCTCACTGTACTTGATCAAACATATTGTATTGGCACACCTGTCCGTTATTGACTGCAGCATGTTGAACTGACACTGTGAAGATCACCATCGTGATGAACTTTATCACTTCTTCAACTGTATTAAAGCATGCTGGAAACCCTGTTAACAGAACAATCACAATCACTAACAAAATATTTTTATTATACGATAGACTATATGTGAAAATTATGGTGGGTATTTATTATTTACCAGAGAGTTTGTTTCCTAAGAAGCCATGTGTATATATCTCATTGATCCATTCCTGCAGCTCAGTGTCCTTGCACACATCACTGTCTGATGGATAATAGTACTCCACTAGATACTTCACAAAGCTGGTTAAAAAAAAAAAAGAAAAGAAAAGAAAAAAAGGTTTTATATTATAAAAATTCCCACTCACCCTGCGGGCAGTCTTTGTCCTTCAACCTCCCCCCAGTTTGGGGTTACTGCCTCAAGCATATCCCATTTTGACCTCAATACTATGCTGGCCACTTGGTTATGTCATTCTATGTATGCTCTGCCTGCTAGCATCTTGCACCCTGCTGTTATGTGCTGGATTTTCTCAGGGGCGTCTCTGCACAGCCTGCACCTGGGGTCTTGCCTGGTGCAGTAGATCCCAGCTTCTATCAGTCTTGTGCTTAGAGCTTGTTCCCATGCTACCATGATTAGGGCCTCTGTCTGTCAGCCCAGCTTTGTCCAGCCATTAGTAGGATTTTTCTATATCAGCCACTTCTTCTATCTGCTTGTGGTACATGCCATGCAGAGGCCTGTCCTTCCATCATGGCTCCTGTTCTTGCTCCTCCTCAGTGTGCTGGACTTGAGGTGTTTTCTTGTCTTGATGTCAGTGGTATCTCCTCCTTTGGCAAGCTTATTATCCCAGCAGGGTGTCTGATGGCTGGTGAGGTGTAAGTGTTGATTGCCCAGATCTTGTTCTTGTTCTTCTCATTCAGCTAACTCCTCAGGACTTTCCTTTCTCTCTGCAGGTCTTTAGCCAGTTGTGTCTTTCATCATGACCTCTTCATGGTTCTCATTTGCCTGTGGGATTCCAAGGTACTTGTAGCTATCCTCAGTGCCCACAGTGTTGCCTTCTGGTAGTGCAATCCCCTCAGTTCTGACTACTTTACCTTTTTTTTGGCATCTGACTACACTTCTCCAGTCCAAATTATATTCCGATGTCACTGCTGTAGATCCTAGTGGTGTGGATCAATGAATCAATGTCTCGTTCACTCCTGGCATACAGCTCGATGTCATCCACGTACAGGAGGTGGCTGATGTTTGCTCCTTCTCTAGTCGGTATCTATAGCCAGAACAGCAGTGAGGACAGAGCATCTCCTTGGTAAATTTCACATTTGATGGTGACTTGTGCAATTAGCTTGAAGTTGGCCTTTAGTGTTGTTCTTCACATTGAGTTGTTGATAAAGGTTCTTAGGGTCCTGTTGTTCTTGTATAATTCTGGGCATTCATCCATGTGTGAGGCACTGAGTCATAGGCTCTCTTTTCTTTTTCTTTTTTTTTAGTTTTCAGATTCTATTTTATTAAAATCTTTAAAAAGTAAACAAAGACATCACCGAGACACAAACAGGACATTCTACAAGTCAGATTATATAAACGTTACAACAGGAAACACACAACAACTTTTATTTAGTCAGGGGGTCAAAGGTCATATGAAGGTGAGGTCAGAGGGGATCAGGTGCAGTAGGATGCTCTGGCATAGACTTTGCAGACTTTTATGACTCTGCTGCTCAAAGAACTGTCTGATGACATCAGATGTCATGGCTTGTCCTCCAGCTGGAGTCATAGGCTTTCTTGTTATCACCCCAGGGTGTGCACATGTCAGTCTGGTCTTGAGTGACTGCTGTATCTACCAGTAGTTGGTGGGTATTTCTGCCAATTACTTTCTGGGCCCCGCTCATGTGTTGAGCAATGTGCTTTTTCATCTTAGCTGATATAATGCCTGACAGGAGCTTCCATGTTTTGCTGAGGCAGGTTATTGGCCCGTAGTTGAATGGGACTGGTCCCTTCTGGGTATCTTTGGGGATCAAGACTGTCCAACCCTTGTTTAGTCATTCTGGGTATGTCTCATCCACTAGCGGCTGGTTCATTTGTGCTGCCAGGCACTCATGGAGTGCAGTTAGTTTCTTTAGCCCACAGGTGTAAATCATGTCAGGGCCTGGTGCTGTTCAACTCTTCATATTTGAGACTCTTTGTCTCAAACAGCGTCTGCCACTGTGATGGTTACTGGATCTTGTTCAGGGAGGTTGCTGTGGTCTGGTCTGGTCTTGTATGTCTGTGTGTGTGTGTGTGTGTGTGTGTGTGTGTGTGTGTGTGTGTGTGTGTCTGAAAATACATGATTTAAATTTGCATTGTCAAACCATGGTGACACCAAGTTCATTCAATTAATCATTGTTGTAATTGCAAAAGGATGCAATCTTTAAAACTTAAAATCATGCATCATATAGTTAATTTAATCCATACCTGTTGATGATGTTCCACAGCTTCAGACCATCATCTCTGTAGTAGAAGTTGGGGATTGACTCCAGTCCTCGTGCAGTGATGTTCTCTGGCAGGCAGAGGGAGCTGTAAGTCATTCTAGAGAGACCCCTTCTCATGAGCTCTATTATCCCCTCATATCCAAGTGAACTCTGTTGGTAATCAGATAGTTGCAGTTAGTTAGGTTTCTGGAATTTACAACTATGGAATTATAAAATACAAGAACCATGTGAATGTTGAGATATGTGTATACATACAGTGCTCAAAGGCCCATCAGGTGCCAAAAGGGTGTTGCGGGCTCCATTGTTTATGTGCAGAGTGTAACGAAAGTGTGAGATCAGCAGCTGTACAGATGGAGGATAAAATACCAAAGTAAAAAACTAGAATAGAAGTCAAGGTAAAGTCTTGTTAACAGATATAAATTCATTTATAGAAACAGGTTTTCCTCTAGTATATCTTAGCACATCTGCCTACAGTGTAATTTTACCTTGTAGAGTGGATGAATCACAGGGAAGCTGCGGAAAGTAGCAATAGCAAAGACCTCTGCCAGATAGTGAGTGCCCAAGAGGTGATAGACTGCTTGATGTTCCATTAGATCTCCGCTTTTAATAAACAGCTTGGCTAGCAGCCAGTCCGCCTCTGGGTCACTGGGCAGAAAGATGGGGTTCTGCTCAGACGGCTGTTGATGCAACTGGAATTATAAGAAAATATTTTTTAAGATATTGTACATATAATAACCCCTTCACTACAGTCCACAATTACACTGTGCTGCTGGACTGTGGAACATGAAACAGAGCCCATAATGTGAATATCATTTACTCTGTCAGCAAAATACCTGTATTGCAATCGGCATCAGTTTGTTCTCCGGGTTCATGTAAAACAAACACAAGCCAGCAGTCATGTGTAAAGGCTGACCATCATATATCCTTGTGGGTATTCCATCCATGATCTTCTGGTCACAGATGAAGATATTTCCTCTCTGACAGAACAAGAAAGGACAGAAGTAAAGAAGTTAATAAGATGCAGCAAAAACTAAACAAAACAACCCCCACCCCCACAAAAAAACAAACAAACAAAAAACACTTTTTATTCATACCTCCATTTCCTGCTTCAGTGAGCTTCCATCTCTCAGGAATTGCTTCACCATCTCCTCTGTAACTGGAAAGTTTGGGGGAAGTTCGGAGCAGCGCTTGATTCCATTCGGGTTTATAGCATTCAGGAACTGGAATCCAAAGAAGTCATCTTCCTTCCAGTGTTGCATAACATACACTGAAAGAAATAGACAAATACAATTCGTCCCATAATCACTAATGACAAAAAACAAAAACAAGATACTGACTTTCCTTTATAATCTTTATTGACTATGTAGAACTGCTCCTTCAGGTTTAGCTGCTGACAGTTATTGATATCGGCAGCTCTTGTTAAATTAAATAACACTGAGATGGTGTTTTTTTTGTTACCTGATATTGGAGTCTTTTTGAACCAGAAGGTGTTTTTCATATCATCTGTGCTTTTCCATTGTTTAGTAGATCCAGCAAGTCCCTTGAACATCAATTCAGCACCACTTTATGAGGAAAGGTAAAGAAATAAATATGTATAAAACAATATACATGACCAGAAATGAATGATTCAAAGCAATCTTTTGCCAGTTTTTTTTTTTTGCAGTTACAAATAATGCACAGATTCAATTACTAACTCACATCATCCTTTTGGTATGAAATATTTCACTTGATTTGGCCATAGAGAAGCGCTGTTCAGCTGGGAACTCAGAGACATCTTTGTAATGACTGTTGTGTGGTAGCTTTTCATCAGTGATCTCCCATCTAAAAAAAAAAATACAATCAAACAAAAAACCAACAAGAAAAAAAGGAAATAAATTACAGTCGAATGCATTAATTGTATAGCCCAATATTCAGTGTTAAAAACAAGAATGTAAATATGTGTGTAAACTTACTGGTACAATTTCTTTTTATCAGTTAGCTCATTTCTCCGCTGGTCAATCAGCAGAGGATGGTCCTCCTCAAAAACCTTCACAGCTGTGAGGTGAAAAACAGATTTTAAATCAAAAATGAATGCAAATAGTCAAAATCAAATAATGTTTGAAAGAAACAAACAAAACAAAATATTGGCAGCACTGATTTATAATGAATTCATTTTAGCAGACCTCGCCCTCCTCTGCGCTCCACCAGTGTTCCCTTGGCAATCCATCTGTAACAGGGGAAAAGAATGACTTCTCCTTCTGGAGTTGTCACCAGTATTTTGGAGCAGTACCACTCATCTTCTGAGAGACGAAGAAAGGGATCTTTCTCAACCTTGACCAGAAGAAGTTTCCCCAGTGACAAATTAGTTTTTATGGTGTAGGCCCCTGTCTGGAAATCCAAGTAAATATGAAACAAATGAAAAAAGTAAATACATTTAAAAAATAAACAAATAAATGAGCTTAAACAACATGAAAGCATGGACCCATCTTGGCTTCCATCAGTGATTTGGGCTTCTTCTGGTGGTGTAATGGTGTGGGGTATATGTTCCTGGCACACTTTGGGCCTCTTAGTACCACCTGAGGGTCCTTTAAGCACCACAGCCCACCTGACCTGACAATGTCCATCCCTTTATGACCACAGCGTACACATCTTTTGATAGCTTGCGACAAATGTTATAACATTCAAAATGTACTTTTCTAGACCAAGCTTAAAACTTATTTAATAAACAATATTATACTAAATAGAACTTGCCTTTCCAGATTTAAAGTCAATGCCTGGATTGTCCAACTTTGTTCGATCACTCTGCCCTTCAGTTCCAAATAGGATGATGTATATATTGTCCATTGTCCCTGCATGTTTCATGTCACCCGTTGTCACCTCTAGCTTGTACTCAGCCATGGTTATTTCTTTGAAACTGTGTAAGCAAAGAAGAAGCACGGGTCTGTGTTGTTTCTTTCTCTTTCTCTCTTCAAAAAGCTCTTCACTTTTGTACTCAAAAATATTAAACATGCAAAATGCTTAAACCTAATGCCACTGAATATTAGCCTGGATACATTATTAAACCTAAAATGCAGTGATCATCACCTATCATAGCTAGTAGACAAACCTTTACTTTGGAGCTGTGTGTACTTACCTCTCAGCCTTGAAGCAGTGCTTTGTGATTTGAATTCAAGTAAGTGTTACTGTACCTCCTTTCTGTGTTTTTACATACAGGCACACCTGGTTAATCAGGTTCACCTGAGGGAAATTCCTTAGATGATAGATAAAGTCTGTATCTGAAAAAAAAATCATTGACACTTTTTCATATCCTCAGTGTTTGCCTGTTGTTTAGTAGAGCCCTTGAATATCAAATCCATGCCAGTATGATTTAAAAAAAAAGGCACACAAGTAAATGCATATTAAACAATATTGTATGCATATACCTACATTAGTGCAATAGAAATGTGTTTGACCATTTTTTTTGGAGATAATTTATCTGATGTTCAGGAACAGGACCACACCCCAAACACGTCTCACACATTTATAAATACCTACTTTCCCACAGCTGTTTCTCCTCTTGATACCCCACCATCCTTCCACTTTTTTGTGTTTTTCAATCTCTCTCAAAGGTATTGGGAGGATCTGCCAGGCCCGGGAGCCACTGCCAATCCTCAGTGAGGCCTTTCTCAAACCACAGCTCGTTACTTCTCTGTAAATAAGTTTTTCATCTGCATGCGTTGTCCGGGTCCTTGGTAGTGAATTGTGTCTTATAACTAGTGTAATTTTTATATTAGAATTACTGACTCAAATTCTTTGGTAAAAATTAGAATTGACATATGGGGTTGGTTTGCTTTCTTGCCTCACAAGGAGGACCTCCTGGATACACTGGCTGGGAGCTTCCTTATCTTCTCTTTACCTGGTGACTGCTTGCTGAGCAAAGGTTCCCATTTTGAGGACTATGGATTCATAAGGGGATAGACCCAATAGCGACAGCTCATTGAGTGCAAAGCCTATGTGAAACAAAAGAAGAAACTCAATTTAATTCAACTTGAATGCTAGTTATAAAGTCGATGCCAGAGTTGTCTAATTAAGTTTACTCCCTCCACTCTTTTACTCCAAATAGGATGATGTGTATGTGGTCTTTTCCCCTTACCTATTGCACATAACCTGTTGTCAGTCCTAGAGTGTACTCAGCCAAAACTCAAAACTATAAATATTCATCCATAGAAGAGCAAAATGCTTGTAAGCACTTAAGTTTGATGATAATTTATTAGGCCTGTAATCATTTGAAAGATGCACAAAGTTATTACAGTTTTATACTGAGGCTGTTAGCGCCCTCCTCTCTCCCTCAGCTGCAGTAAAAATCTTTCTTTTCTGTGGTATGAATACTTGCTCTGTTCTTTTTTTAATGATAATTCCCTGGATCTCACTGTGACCTTCTCCACAGTCAAAGAGGTGTTTTTATAATGGACCAAGAACAGCGCCCATAATAATAAAGAACAGTCAACAAGTTTGATTTTGAGTCTAACTGAAGGTGCTTAATGCCCACTTTAGTCCCTTCTCAGAGCTTTGGTCTGCTGATCTCAGGTCTGATTTAACTTTGTTGTCAGCACCACTATTATTAATCACTGATGTACTTGATAAAACATATAGAAAATATGTAGTGCACCAATCAACTGATCTTGATCCTGCACTCAACTCTCTCTCCTTCTGGAAAACATCTGTTTGGACTGTGGCAATATATTATATTAATTTAATCACTTGCTGATGTTTCACAATATGATCCTGGGAGGAGAAACAAATCCCTCTGGGTTTGGATTAGCAACGGCATCCTGCATAAAAAAAAAAAATCTGCCAAATTAAACATGTGAAGCTCCAGTACCCACTGTGGCAACCACTTGTGAATATGGGAACAGCCAAAGGTAGCATACATCTCAGTAGTGGAACCTGGGGATTGACTCCAGACTTTGTGCAGTGATGTTTTGTGACCAACAGAGGGAGCTGTAGTTCATTTAATGAGAACAACAGGGATCAGCAGCTGTACAGACAGTGAAGAGACATGCTTTTCATGAGCTTGTTGATCCTCTCAGGTCCTGAAGAGCTCTAATAATTAATAATAATAATAAAAAGCTGTTAAAAGTAATAGTTTATAGGAATGTAAAATATAAATACTCTGAAGCTCAATCTAGTTCTAGATCTAATAGAAACCAAGGCTATTAAGAAATATTTGCACATATTAAAGAGCTATGCAATACTTAAGGCCCCCATCAGTGTTTGTGCAGTCTAGTGTAATTTTACATGGATTTATCATTGAGTAAATACCACAGTTGTCCTGTAAGCACATTCAAAGCATAAAAAAACTGCTGTATTTGTTTATAATTATTCTAATATTTATTCAGTTTATATTTGACTGGAAAAAGAAATGGTGGCAATATTATTCTAGAGAAGATTCATTTGAAATTTAATAGATATTATTGTATTTTTCAAATGCACTGTTGCTCCAAACACTGCAATAAAATGTATATAAGACAATCTGGAATGAATTGCTATCATGGATTTCCTTTAGCAGCTGATAAATCTGCAAACTGACACGACAGTGTCACTCAGTTGCTGCAGATTTGTCGGCTGCATCCGTGATGCAAATCTCCTGTTCCACCATATGCCAAAGGTGCTCTATTGGGCATTTGAGTACAGTGAACTCATCGTCATGTTCAAGAAACCAGTTTGAGATGATTTGAACTTTGTGACATGGTGCATTATCCTGCAGGAAGATGGGCGCATGTTGGTCATAAAGGGATGGACATAGCAACAGTATTCAGTAGGCTGTGGTGTTTAAATGAAGTTCAGTTGGTACTAAGGAGCCCAAAATGTGCCAAGAAAAGTTGTACACCATAAATCCCCACACCATTACATCACCACCAATGGCCTGAATCGTTGATACAAGGGAGGATGGATCTATACTTTCATGTTGTTTTCTACCATCTGTTGCAGCAGAAATGGAGACTTATTAGACCAGGGAACATCTTTCCAATCTTCTATTGTGAGCCTGTGCAAATTGTCACCTCAGTTTCCTGTTCTCAGCTGACAGGAGTGGCATCCAGTGTGGTCTTCTGCTGCTGTCGCCCATCTGTTTCAAAGTTCGACATGTTTAGAGACATGCTGTGCTCTTCTGCAGAATGAGTGGTTTATTTATTTACTCTTTGCCTTTCTGGCATTCTCCTCTGATCTCTGGTATCATGAAGGCAGATATGCCCAGGAAACTGTTGCTCTCTTTATATTTCTCAGACCATTCTCTGTAAACTCTAGAGATGGATTATGGGAAAACCCTAATAAATCAGCAGTTTCTGAAATATTAGTTTCAGAAGCACCGCTATGCAATTCTAATTATTAATCTAACGGTGAGCATGGAAATGACACTAGGCTAGTTACAGTAAAGCAAATAAATAAACCTAAAAAAAACAACAAAGAAATATACAAAAATTGTAAAGACTTTATTAAACTGTATTAAAGCACATGCATTGTTATGTTATCCATCTGCTTATACTCACATCCTGACATACTACACACCCAGACAACAAATTTGCACTGGGTTGACTCCTTCTGAAAAGATCAGTGATACATCATTTAGGGTCACTGAGGAGGGAATAGCAAATATTACGTAAAGTGCTGGCATACCTTCTGACACACAGAAATGATGCAATTTAACCAACAATCTGCATTTTCCCCATGGCTACTACTGAAAGGCAAGAGTGTGAAAACATTTAAATTCTTGTTCATATAGATACCATATCACATAGAATATAAATCCACTGTGTGTATCTGTACTCAAGAAAATATAGTTAATCTTAACAGAATAAGTGCACATTTTCGATCTTATCCATGCAAAGTGAAATGCTTGTTTTATTTCTCTCTGCATAGAGACCACACACACAGCAACAGACCTGGCAAGTGAAGTGGGTTTTCTTTAAGGCTTCTTCATAATCTAGTGTAATACAGGAAGAAATAAATTTTTTTAGTTGCAACATTCACATAATATGACAGTGAATCTCATGCAGCTTTGACAGGTCAGCCGTGTTTAGTCAAATGTTAACATGGCGTAGGACGCGACGGAGTGAGTGCCCATCTCGTGCTGTGCACATGGCAGGAAGGGGTACGGGCTCGGTCTTGTGCTCCACTGTGTTGAAGTGGCACTTCTTAAGATGGTTCGACATGCTGGGGATATCAGTGAAACCCCATGACAACACCGGGCTGAAGGCAGTGCTGAATCTCCACACCTGCAATGGTAAATAAACAAATTGTGCCTATGATTTAAAAAAAAAAAAATTAAGTTTGTCTTTATAATACAGTCATCCATATATTTACTGCACATTTAATATTGGTAGCTAAAACAATTATTTACATTGCTGCTTACAAGAAAATTCAACAACCAATTTAGAGAAAATGTTAAACACCAACAAAATATATTAGTTTTCTGCTTACTTTATTTTTGGTCTGCCATGACACAGTGCCATGAGCACCAGGACTTTGTCTTCGCTCCCATTGCAGCTCCACTATGCCCCTGGTCTGAAGGAGACTGGCACATACCTCCCTCATAGTCCGTGATACCAATGACAACTGGCACAAGCTGAAACTATCCAGGAATCCAGCTATGTGCCACAGTATCTCAATAGGGAGCCCGCTAAATTGGTCAGACTGGGAGTCACCTGGAAGTTTGGCTTTTGGGCAAGGTTGGACTCCGAAGGACTTGAGGTGTCTATCATGAATCACCTTTGCTCCCTGGACAGATGGATAAAACCTCCTCTGGGAAAATGTGCAGCCATAATATGCTAGGGGGCAGCGTTGCTCCATCCAACCATTGAGACCGGCATGAATGTCACCATGGACATTTGTGAAATGGGAAGAAAACTGGTCCCGCCGAAATGACTGACCACAGACAAAGGGGAACATATGCTGGTAGCGGGGGTTAGGAGGGAGGTAACGGTTATGGGGGACTGCCTCGACCTCCAGAGCTTCCAGAACTAGACCTAGGCGGAGGGTACGGAAAGGGCTGGGGTAGGAGAGCTGTGGGGCAGCATGGTCACAGGCAGAAGCAGAGGCCATGTCACCCACTCTAGTGTTAGTTACTAAGATTGCAGCAGGAAAGGTGAAAGTCTGCGTGCCAAAGTTAACATGGTAACCATCAATATAGACTGTATCAGAGATCCTTCTGCACTCTCTAGACTCCTCTAAACAGAAGAGCAGGGCTGCTGTAATCAGATCTATCTCTCCTAAACCCATGGGGTCATCATCCTGCTCCAGATCTGAGGTATCCACTGCCTTGTCCTCCATTATGGGTTGCAACCTACACAATGACCTGTCTGGCGTAATACCCACTTGTCCATTAGAAAATGGGCCCCTAAAGGTCTGGTAGTTGTGAAACTTCCTCTCAGCTCCATGGTTTTCTGAAAGAAAAAGCCCTCTATCTTTCAGGACAACATGACCAGCCCTCTGTGCCACAGCCTGTCTGACATGAAGTGGAGAGGTCATCTGATGGGTCACCGATTCTTGAGAACCACCAGCATTCAAGTTATCTTGCACTTCAATAGGACAGGCCGCCTCTACACAGGCCTCAGTTGCCCCTAAAAATGGTCCATTGGTTGTATTTACAATCATTACATCTGTTTCTTTTAGAGACCCATTTTCACTCAAACAGCTCGAACAAACCCTTTCCTCCTTAATGTTGCTTTTATGCAAACCATCTGAAGCTACAAGTGTTTCGTCTTCCAGTCCATTCTGAAAGTCTCCATTGTTGCTCAATCTACTTTTCTGTATAGCAGCGTCTTTGTTCACACACTGTGTACTGCTTTCACCAGAGCTGGCACTGCTAACAAAGTCTAAAGCAGCAGCTAAGCTTCTTGCAGTCTCAACTGTGGCCTCATACAATTTACCAAAGTGCTCCTCATTCAAGCCATTAATTCCATTGAAAATTTTCTCCTTTGCTGAGCCTGGTGGGGGTGGTTGTGCTTGATGAGTGGCTGGCAGCTGGGAAGGTGACTGAATAAATGAGGAGGCCTTAGGAGCACATATTTGCAAAGTGGAGTGTGTTGCTCTGCTCTCTTTACTAACACTGACAAGTGGCTCTCCTTGAGTGGTAGGTGCCATGGCAATCACCTTGAGGGATTCCAGTAGCGTACGCTGGTCCTGAAGGGCAAGTGCCATGTCCAGCTGCTCCACCTCCTCCACCCCACGGCTTAGGCTTTCATAGGAAGTGTAGTCCAGGCAGCTAACAGGCCATCTGTTCCACTCCATAGTGCAGCACACAACTCCAGCTGGACACACTTCCAGGTGAGCATACATGTGGTTGCTCACCAGGGTGGCAGGACAGCCATATCCACTGTTTAGGCAAGGAACCCTCATCAATGGGCACATAAGTTGATGCTCATCCACTTTGCAGGAGTGAAATACAGCCCCACAAACCAAAGGACACGTTATAAGATCACAAGAAACTCCTGGTTCAGGTTTGACCATGCATCTCTGGGTAAAACAGTTTGTGCAGTGAACATGGTCCTCCTCCATCTTCAAAGCAAAGTGGGGGAGTGACTCTGGGAGAAGATCCACAGCCCTGCCAAAAAAGCAAATACTGTAAGTGTACTACAGATACAACAAGACAAAACAAATCTTTTTAGAGTCGTTATAGAGTCTTTTTCTATTTATAGAAACTCTCGATGATGATGATAAATAGGCAACGAAGTCTGTTTGACACCTGTGAAGCAAACTGCTTTAATACAGTGGCAGAGCCTGAGCCAAATAACAGGGATGCTGTGTAACATAGAAATAACAACAGAATGTAGTGATATATGAATCTATATATTTAAGTGAAATTATTACAATATCGGAAAAGCTGAAACCAAGAAATTTAGTTTAATATATATTTCCTGAAACTGTAAATTTCTGGGATGCTATTTTTATAATACTCGTTCATGTTATTAATTAACCTGATTAGTTTTTAGCTTTTTCACCTACACTTTCTCGTGTATCCAGCCTTGTGTTGCCCATGCACCAATTTATTTGAAATGTGTTATTTTTGCAGTTTGCAAAAAACATTAAAAATCTCATTTTCGATATAGGCTGTGCTGTTTTTGTACTATTTTCAACTCAATACGATACAATGAACAATAGAGCGGAGAACATGACATGACCATCAACAAGAAAGTTTGACCTATCAAGTTAAAGAAAAGTATATATTTAAATGAATATAACTTTCCCACCACTTCTCATTACAATTACAATGTACAGCATCAACTTGGAAAGAGTCCATACTGGTAATTGTGAATGAAGTAATTCATATTTCATGTCAACCAAAATAATGCTATGTAGGCTATCTGGACACCATATGAATTATTTAATGTAGCATACTGCAAATCTGTATTTACTGCAGCTGTTTTTTTCTAAATGAGGACTATTAAAGGTAAAAGAATACAAGAAAGTAGCCTTCTTGGCCCTTACTTGCTCACATAAAATAAAGGAAACTGAAGTCAGATTGTGAAGCCCTGAAGCTTTGGTCAATTCTTGAAAGGCTGCTATAATTACAAGCAACCACCAGATGTCACTGTGAGACATGATAGACGTTTCCCAATACTTAGGATCTTTATTTCACTCAAAACGGGAGGAAGCAAAGCAACAAAACTTTTTAAGAATGTGCTTAATTAAGCTGTCATCTAAATACACCAACCTCATACGAATGCACTATATATATATATATATATATATATATATATATATATATAGATAGATAGATAGATAGATAGATAGATAGATAGATAGATAGATAGATAGATAGATCATAAGTGATAAAGCAAAAAGTTTTCTGACGTTTTCTTCTTCCCATGAATGAAGCCTGCACAGTAACTGTGAAACACTGCCCTCTCTCAAAGGATCCCAGACTCAACTGCCCTCTGATGACGCACCTAAAAGGCTGTCTCATACAGTACCTTATTAGGAAAATTCCCAGTTTAGTGAAGGAGGCTGAAACCTCTTCATTTTCACATTTTGGACATGAAAATACCATGTCTCCCTAATTCTAAGCATACTTTGAGTCTGCAGTGTGTTGTCTTCAGAAAAGTGGCAAACAACAATGACAACAATGGCAGTTATACTGAAAAACAGCAAGCATACTAAAAAAACAAAACAAAAACCACCTGATTAAACACACAGTGTTGTGTCCATTATGTCATTCACTGACAAGACTCTAGAAAAATTTCACAAAACAAATATGCTGTATCAAATCAAATTTAAGAAGAAACAAAAATCTTCCTCTTTGGGAATTTGCACACGGTGTAATTCCAAAGTTGCAGTTTGACTAACATTTGACGGTACATACAAAGTGTAGTTTCCCGCAAGCATAAAATGTAAAAGTATGCTGAGTCATCATGCAATCACCTAGATGATATCAACGAGTTAAACAAAAGTGCTTAATAAAGGCTACTAAATAGAACACACTAAAAAAAACTTAGTATGTCGCCAGGATAAGCAAGTGATGTGACAGTGATGTCTGAAAACACTTCTAAAGTGTACCGAAATAACCTGGACAGACAGAAAATACACTTATAGTGTAGCCATTCTCTAATTTCATGTGTAGAAAGATTTCAGTGATGTGAGTGCCAAATTACTCACAGCATCTATCTGTTTCTGTAACCACTTTAGGCCAACAAATGAATACAACAGGAATACATTTTAAAGTGAAACCCTATACCGCCGCTTCAAAATCTTGCAGCATACAACATGTATGAATACATAATCCAACACGCCATTAACATACACA
Source organism: Archocentrus centrarchus (assembly GCF_007364275.1). NCBI lineage: Eukaryota > Metazoa > Chordata > Actinopteri > Cichliformes > Cichlidae > Archocentrus > Archocentrus centrarchus. Next base: position 14,746,972 of record NC_044369.1, read on the forward strand.
ACATTTATATTTATATTTATATATATATATATAAGAATACTTACTTTTTTACCAGCTCCAGTTTATCGAGCTATTCTCTAATGCGCGACCCACATAAAGCTCGTACGCTGACAACAAAGACGCAGCGTGACTACTTCATGTTCCTAGCCAAGTTTACTTAAAACAAGAGCAAAAAACAACAAGAAGCTTTTACTGTCGTGTACAGTCGTCTATAACGACTCCAATGCTGCAAGCTTGGTTGCTGTCATCTGCTCCCTCTCCATCAAATCAACTTGTTTTTGTAACAATGGCAGTCAGGCTTACACTGTGGGCTAACAACAGCTAGCTAGCTCGGAAGTTGAACGGCTCAAAACAACAGCAGTATAAAGCTGGGTTAGCATGCAGGGCGTTTCTCACCTGATCGCAGTGTTGGCAGCAAAAAGTCCGATCAAATGCGTTTTAATGATTCCAACAAACGTCACTGTTAACTGCAGTTACAGCTGTAGAGAAAGTGCTAACGATAGCTACTAGCTAGTCCTCTCAACCCTCTCTCTCTTTTTTTCTTTTCAAAACTTTATTGACCAAAATGCACAGCAGTTTTACACGGGGTTAAAAATAATAATAATAAGGGGAACCGTCTAGCTGGATTATTACAGAGACCTTAGAAACAATGCAAAATACCGAACAATACTTAACAATAAACAAAAAATAACAACAACAATGGCGTTTATAAATAAACAGTTAATCTAAAATCAAAGTAAACTACACTGTAATCAGTTTTTATACACCGTGACATCTATCACAACAATAATAAAATAAGGCTACTTTTATGGGCTATTTGACAGTATAATATTGAAATCTGATCTATAAAAATACATTTGTAAGTAATATTGTATATCACTGGACCGCAAATATAGCTTCAATAATGAGTGTATATAGCTTTAATATTGTTACTTAAGACTTTATTCATTTAATTTATTTCCCCTATGTGGTGTTATTTAAAATACAGCATAATTTATTAGTAGATAAATTTAATAAGTAAATGAAGCTTCAAATGAAATTGTATGGAGTAGAAATACGATATTTGTATCCATATAATTGTAAAATAGAAGGAGAAAGTAGCATAACATAGAAATACTTGGATAAAGTACACTGAAACAGTACTTCAGTAAAGGTCCTGAGTAAATGTACTGTGTTACAGCCCACGGATGATCCGATCCATGCTCTCATCCGTTGAGCTTTATAAGATTAACAGGATTGTAGTCCAATTGGATCAGTGGAGATGCAACAGAGGGTCCAAATACATCAGACGACAATCATGCGCACTCCCTTCTCGACATGGTCTGACTACAAACAACTTCAATTCATTATAAATTATAAGCTTCATTAACTTTAGAGTAATTGCATCAGCAGAAGCAGCAATCCAAAATTGAATACCGCATATTGCAGGCATACCTTTTCATCATGTCTTTGAAACCAGAAGTCATGTAAAATTTCAGGTCTGACATGTTTGGGAGTTTATTGCGTTACAAACCTTTTTCAAATAACATGCAGTAATCAATGACAAACAGGAGAGGCCACTGCTGCATCGTTTTTTTTTTTTGCTAAGTCTTCTCCGAGGTGGAAAAGGTTGGACTATGCCTCAATTCATTGCTGTTAACACAGGGACATGCCACGTTTAGAGGTCGGGGTCACCTACATAACACCACCACAAGACCTGGAGGAGATGACTCATGGACACATCAAAGCTGATCAGAACTGAATACACCTGTCATGAGGTGTTGAAACAAACTCATACAGTGGGAATATCACTATTTTACATTATATAAAATCTAAAATGGTAATTTAAAAAAAATAAAGAGCTGTGAGAATTTAATTTAATGAAACAAAATAAATAAATTAAAATAAAAATCACTTGATTGGGTAGGCAAATCCATTAACTCAACTTTACTTGATGCTCAAATGAGTGAGGGGCAGTTTTTAGCACTTATGCAGTCGTGTGAAAAGGAAAGTTTAGCAGCAGCAACTTGAAGTAATAATTTTCTATAAGACTTTATGAGTCTCTCACATTATTGTGGAAGAATTCTGGCCCACTCTTCTATGCAGCATTGCTTCAGTTTATTGAGGTTTATGGGCATTTGTTTATGCACAGCTTTCTTAAGGTCCAACCACAGGTTGAGGTCTGGACTTTGACTGGGCCATTACAGCACCTCGATTCTTTTATTAGACATTCGGTTGTAGACTTGCTGCTGTGGTTGGGATCATTGTCCTGTTGCATGACCCAATTTGGTTAATCTTTAGCTGTTGGACAGATGCCCTCACATTTGGCTCTAGAATACTTTGGTATAGGAAGAGTTCATGGTCGACTCAGTGACTGCAAGGTGCCCAGGTCCTGTGGCTGCAAAACAAGCCCAAATCATCACTCCTCCATTGTAGTGCTGAGAGCTGATGTGAGGTTTGTGCTGATATGCTGTGTTTGGTTTTCTCCAAACATGGGGCTGTGCATTATGGCCAAACATCTCCACTTTGGCCTCATCTGGCCAAAGGACATTGTTCCAGAAATCTTGTGGTTTGTTCAGATGCAACTTTGCAAACCTAAGCCAGGCTGCCATGTTCTTTTTAGAGAGAATAGGCTTTTCCTGGCAACCCTTCCAGACGAGCCATACTTTTTCAGTCTTTTTCTAATTGTGCTGTCATGCTCTTTAACATTTAACATGCTAACTGTAGAGTCTGAGATGTAGCTATTGGGTTTTTTGCACTTTCTCTGATTGTTGCACAGTCTGACCTTGGGGTGAATTTACTGGGATGTCCACTCTTGAGAAGATTGTGGCATTGTGTTACACACACCTGACCACTCCAGACCAGCTGATTATTTTTAATTCTCACCTTTATCACTCCACCCTCCTCTCACCAAGCAGAAAACCATGCCTATCTGTGCACATTCAAGAAATTGTAAATGCAAAAATAATAATACTAAAAAATTCAAAGACAAAACAAATATTTATGTAAGATTCTTTGCACTGTTGCTTATAAAGTCTTTCTTATGCGCTATTTTTAATAGAGGCTATCAATCCTCTACCATGGATAAGAAGGTCAGTCATTGCTGCAAGCGGAACAAAAGGACTAGTAACATAAGGCTTTTCAAAACATTGATCGATGGCATTAATGTTTAGAAGACATAAAACAGCTAGGTGAGACTGTTTTGGGTGTGATTTATTTATGTATTTACAAACATAAGAACCCACCATATTAATATCAGATGGTCGAAGCACTGCAAAGTCTAAATGGGCAAAAAGAAAAAAAAAATCAATACCCAGTTTATAAAACTCATTTAAGTGATTCGTTTCGTGTCTGGTTTGACCAACATTGCATAATCAGAATAACATCGCTCTTAAGTCGTTGTTAGAAAGCCTTGCGGTCCACCCACGCAGACTGCACGCCCGCCCCAGTTGGCCACAGTATCACACAGTGTCTCCTTCTTAAACATGTCACTTTTATTTAGGTTCAATATCAGATGCTCGCTCCCGGAGCCCCGGGCACCAGCAATGGCAGTAGTGACGCCTTTGTATAAGTTTATTTTTGATTCATACCGCCTGGCGTGAGTCACGACAAGGCTTTACTAGTTCAGAATACATGCCTCTCGGGAGGGAAACCTTTGCTTATGGTAATGATGGGTGAAGATGAAACCAAAACCACAGTCACTCACAGCTTCGCCCCATGGGAGCGAAATGATTTCAGAGTCCTCTCTGTAATCGTAGCTCAATCGTAGCAATGAATAAAATATGTGCATATGTAAAATGTTGTCTGAATCAGTGCTGTTGGATCAGGTCTTACGTCCTAACGGTAGATCAAATCTGGTCGACAAACTGAGATCGGTGATTGGCCTTTGTTGACCTCATGACTGATATGTCATCGATCCCTTTTCGACCGAACCGCTAGATGGCGCAACAGGCTCTGCTGCGTGCTATCCGCGGTGCTGAAATCATCCACAGCTTCATGCTGGAGCCAGAGGCCTCAAGTAAACTCAAGTGAGTGGAAATATGAGAAGGAGACTTCTCTCTGTTTGTTGTTTGAACTTCGCAGCTCAGCATCCTAAACTCTTTTCACCTGTGGCGAGCTGTCAAACGACTCAAAACGGCGGGTAACGCCAGGCTAATCTAATGTTCTCTTTCCCTTTCAAAATATACCAAATGATTATACTAGTTAATTAAAAATAATATACAATAGCCTCCTTCTCTCTCATACACACACAAATAAATACTTTGGACTGCTACAGAACTGTTTTTCTGAGTGCGCTGCTCACCTGCACATTTTAGCAGAGAGAGTTGAATGCTCACCAGACGCGTTTTTTGGTATATTATATTTTAATTCAGGTTTTATTTGACCAGTGCTCGCATTTTTATCTTTCGTAAAACATTGCAAGTCTTATCCTCAAGATGCAGACTTATGGGCTTAGACATAGAAAAAAAAAAGGGAAATGTGACAGTTGCAGAGGGGATCTTCATTTTCATGTTTGGATCCGAGAGAACAAGCAAGAAATGAGAGCGAGAGAGAGAGAGAGAGAGATAGAGAGGGAGAGGGAGGAAGGGAGAGAGAGAGAGAGAGAGAGAGAGGAAGGGAGAGAGAGAGGCAGAGAGAGACTCAAGTCTAATATCGCCGAAGACCACGCGCTACAGAAGACGGATGAAGGCACGCGACATGTCTCAAGGATTCAGGTAAGTTTTGACACATCCGAACGAGAAGAAACATCTTTAAATATGTATGGTGTGTGTAGGAAAATGGGAAGCATGGATCGATTAAAGGTGACAGTAAGAACATGTCATGTCATGTTTCCTATGATAAAAGGTAACTGTTTAATTTGTTTATTATTATTATTATTATTATTAATAATTTTTATTATTATTATTATTATTACTAATTTTTGTTGGAAATCGAGAGATACCTTAGGCTGCACGACGGATAATAATAATGATGTATGTATATGTGCGTATTATCTATCTTGTAGCTCAGCCGTCTGCTGAGAAGGTATTAAACTCACATAGGTGTCGATTCATATAAATGTTTTTGTTGTTCGGTTTTCGTTAGAAATTAGATGACTCAAATCGTGAAGAATATGTCTCTGAGGGGATGACGAGTGCAGGCAGTAGTCCCAAAGACGTCCTTGTAACGTGTTTGGAAAGCGCGCTGTCCGCGGTCCTGAAATCGGCTGTCTGCCCGATCTTCTCAATGGATGGCAGGGACAGTAGCCGCACAAAACACACCAGTGGTCATTTGCAATAAAAACACAGAATTGTCTAAGGGGGTTTAAAGTGGCTGACTGTCTCCACGCGCGTTAAATAGATGCATGGTTTGGCAGTCCAGACAGTAGTACTGTTGAACCACTGTTGGCCACAGATCAACTGGGTGTCGGATAAATGCCTTGCTCAATGGCATTTCGTGCCTGGTAGTTGATAATAGTGGCATAAGGAGGGTTGCCAGCTGCAGAAATATGTAGCAAGGCGGGGATGTAAAGGAGCATGCGTGTTTAGTTAACTCTTTATTCATAAACGTTTGGCACATCTACCCTCTTTTCTCCTAGCTTGCATGTCACAGCAGTTTGTCTTTTTTTCCTGCAGATGTGCGTGGATGCCTCCCAGGTGTCGTGCTCGCAGGTCATGGATGGGATAAACGTGGAAGTACCGGCAGATAGCAGATGATATGCCTGCACAGTTGGCACGGCTCACGCGATGTGGCACAACCTGGCACGCGTAAAGATGGGTCTCTTTGCTATCCTGTGTCTCCCCACGTGTTTCTTTCGGGTTCTTGTGCTCTCCCACAGCAGCAGCATCTATGAGCGGTCGGTGGTCCCTCGAGCTGCTTCCCGCTCCGTGGCTCGCATGGACGGAGACGTGATAATCGGCGCGCTCTTCTCCGTGCACCACCAGCCGTCTGCTGAGAAGGTGGCCGAGCGGAAGTGCGGGGACGTGCGCGAGCAGTATGGCATCCAGAGGGTCGAGGCCATGTTCCACACGTTGGATCGAATCAACGCCGACCCCAACCTGCTCCCCAACATCAGCCTTGGCTGTGAGATTCGGGACTCCTGCTGGCACTCCTCTGTCGCCCTGGAGCAGAGCATCGAATTCATCCGGGACTCCCTCATCTCCATACGGGATGATAAGGACGGGTCCAAATGGTGTATTGACGGTACCCCATCCAACCAGCCACCACCTACCAAGAAACCCATCGCTGGGGTGATCGGACCCGGATCCAGCTCTGTGGCTATTCAGGTCCAAAACCTGTTGCAGCTCTTCAACATCCCTCAGATTGCCTACTCTGCCACCAGCATTGACTTGAGTGACAAGACTTTGTTCAAGTACTTCCTGAGGGTCGTTCCTTCAGACACTCTGCAGGCCCGGGCCATGCTGGACATCGTCAAGCATTACAACTGGACCTATGTGTCTGCAGTGCACACTGAGGGTGAGAGCCTTTCTCTAGTCATCTCTAAAATAATCACAAGAATAATGCACCAAATAGTCTTGTTGTCTGTGTGTGTACCATTTAGTGTAAGCATCACAGCACTGTTGCAATTGCTCCCAGAGTTTTGAGCTTGACAGTGACACATGTACAGCTTTTGGACAAGACTTTGTGAGAATCCTGGGTGTTTGATTGTCCACGTGTGAAGGGCAACTACATGGTTCATGTTTTGGCTGGATTCCCAAACAATTCACACGGACCAGCTTTTTTTGTGTGCTTTATCTTTAGTGATTGCTTTACAAATATATGTTTTTCTACTGAGGGTAGACACTTAATAATTGCTTTACTTCTCTTTGTACATCACCCTGTACCTGTACATCAGTCTTTAGCTTTTTGTAGCACATGGTCACAGCCACCTCTTTGTATTACATCCTCACTAGTTTGGAGGGTTGTGTTGGTCTCAATTACAGCAAAGCATCTTATATGCACTAAAACAGTGTTGTAGATGTCTTGCTTTAAAAAACAAACAAACAAAAAACAAAAAACATGCACAGCTGTGTAAGCTTAGTAAGCACTGGGTGCTCTGTTGTTTTGTTCCTCCATCTTGGTGCATTGTTTGCTTTAGAATTAGGATCCAAAACCGGACTTTCTCATCATTATTAAAGTAATTGTTGCAAATTTAAAAAGTAGCAATCTGGCGGGGCCTTTGTTATCATTTAAAATGCAGGTGTTCATTTGGAAATGTTAAATTAACTACACTGTTAAGTGAGAGGGCTAACCCTGGACTGAAAAGTGACATCAGTGCTTAAAATTCCACTCAGTGCATGTAAATTAAAATGAATATCATGTCTCATACAGTGGGCTCACCTTTGTTTCAAGAACTCTTTTGCTCTTTTGTTCAGATTAACAGCGGAACAGTGTATTAGGGCAGAGACAGGAGGTAAAAAGGAGAGACAGGTTGGGAAGACAAAGTAATTACTGTGACATGAATTATGTCCATGGCTTTTCATTAAAGTCTTGGTGAACACACAGTCATCGACTGTGCACCCAAATTATGAGTGACAGGCTACATTATCCAGGATCCCCCCTTGAGGAACTACATACTCATGGGGAGTGCAAAATGTCTTTGGAAAGTCTTATTATAGTCAGGTGTTGCAGATGGGCTTTGACACAGGTTGCTATCAGATAGATGAAGAGAGGGAGTTAGGGAGGTGTAGTACCTGGAGGCATAACTAGGTGGCGTCAGCTGTCTGACCTTCAATATACCTGCAGCAGGATCCTGTGGGACTGAAGTCATAATTTAAGAGTGATGAGAGCCCAGTCTGGGGACAGTGAATTTGATTGCATGCGGCATCGCTTACTCAATATTATAAGAGGAAGATACTTGTTCACAGTACAAACTTTTGAGCTTTAATTAACTGAAGGCATTCTATGTTTCAGTTTATTTAGACTTGATATATTTTGCCTTATGCAGACCTGACGCTGACCTTTGAGAAGTTGACTGTGAATCCACTGATTTGTTTTGAGCTATCGTTACTCATCTCTGAAACTGCGGTCACGACTGTCTTAAGCTCATGAGTTCCTACTCCCTGCCACCTTATTCAAGTTATAATTGCAGCTTGTTGCTAGTAGCAACAGCTAGGGCTGTGAAATTGCATAAATTACCTGTCCCGATTATCATCCATCTGGTTGCAATGCTCTGAGTGGGTTTTTGGTGGTCATTGTCAAAAGGCCTGTCAACTAATGCACCACCACCCACCTGTCTCACAGCTGAGATGGAAGGAGTAAAATAATTGGATATCATTATTTCCATTTACCAGTGGGAGAATGAAATGAGGCAATTGAAAATATCATCAAAGGGCTATTGGAAAACCAACACATGGTCACATTGTGGCAGAATAAATGCTTTAGTGTGATGCCTGTTTCAGTCTCCCTTGCTCTATAAAGCCATGCCATGCACAGATAGACTACTTTTCCCTCATCACCCATGTCAGGGGGGAACAGTGAGGGCAATCACACAGTAACAACAGCTTTTTATTTAAAGGTGTTTTTAATTACCTTCGATCAAATGCAAATTCATCTTCCTGCATGCACAAGTGATCGACTTGTCTGCATAATCCAGGTATCTTGCTAAAGATCCGTGGGCCTTATCAGCAATCCAGCCCGTCACAGATTGGTCAAGCACCGCAGTCCGCATGGAAATAGAAGATTTAGGCTCAACAGCTTTGCAGGGCTCCTGATTGGGATAGCATGCAGTTAAGCAAGGACAGCAACCGTCACCCCTCTTGGCTTTGATTGCAATCACTAGCCAGCAAACTCCCAGACACTCATTATCAGTGGATCAGGGCTTCAGCTCGGTCAGGGCTTGATACAATGAACAACTGGTGGGGTGTTGCGCTTTAAACACCGATGGTGTCATGTATCGTCTGTGTGGCAGGCAGGAAGGAGGACCCCAATGCAGGACACGCCAGGCACAGGTAAAAGGTAATACAACTTTATTATCAGGTGCACAACAAAAGGCCGGACTAGGCAGAGCTAGTGGCAAAACACCGAGCAAAATAAGAAGGCAGAACAGGACACACAGCAGGAGACATAGACGAATACGGGACCACGACGCGACAACAGGCACTGGAAACACAAGACTTAAATACACAGGAGGGCTAAAGAGGGAGGTGGAAACAGGTGGTAACACAGGTGACGCTGATAATACTGACTAGACCAGGGGAAGCAAAACTAAACACAAGAGACTGGGACTGGACAACTATCAAAATAAAACAGGAAGTAACACGATGGAACAAAAACGCAGACCTGACACAATATAGAGAGAACACCAGGGACTAGAAATAATTAAACCTCACAACCAAAAGAAATCCCAAACAGAACAGACAAAACGAAGCAAAACAAAAACACACGGGGTCCTGTGGACCCCGGACCATGACAGTACCCCCCCTCAAGGGACGGCTCCAGACGTCCCAACCGAAACAAAAAAAAGCAAAACAAACCAGACCAGGGCGGGAGGAGGGGGAACCGGACGGAGGGACCGAAACAAACCAAACCCGGGAGACAAAACAGAAGTCAAAAACAGTTCAGGGGGTCTGCCAGGGAAGTGACAAGGTCCAAAACAAAACAAAAACACAGGGCAAACCAAAAATCGGCGCCACCAAGCCAGAAAAAAACAGTCCAATAAACAGTTCAGGGTACGAGGACAAAGATGGCCGAAGCAGTCCAGGGAACCAAAACAACAAAACACAAGGAACCAGAAACAAAAAAAACACAGGGCCCAAACAAAAAACAGCACAAGGCCAGAAACCAGTCCATAATGTTCAGGGGGCCGCCCGGGCCAAGGGGCAGAAATCACAGGCCAGGAAAAAGAAGGGTCCTCAGGAGGCCGACCACGCTCCCAGCGACGGCGACGATGGATGACCTCAGGTGGGCGGCGAAGAGACGAGACAGGAGGCCGGCCGCGCTCCCAGCGGCGGCGGCGACGAAGAGACAGGACTGGAGGCCGACCGCGCTCCCAGCGGCGGCGGCGACGAAGAGACAGGACTGGAGGCCGACCGCGCTCCCAGCGGCGGCGGCGACGAAGAGACAGGACTGGAGGCCGACCGCGCTCCCAGCGGCGGCGGCGGCGAAGACACAGGACTGGAGGCCGACCGCGCTCCCAGCGGCGGCGGCGGCGAAGACACAGGACTGGAGGCCGGCCGCGCTCCCAGCGGCGGCGGCGGCGAAGACACAGGACTGGAGGCCGGCCGCGCTCCCAGCGGCGGCGGCGGCGAAGACACAGGACTGGAGGCCGGCCGCGCTCCCAGCGGCGGCGGCGGCGAAGAGACAGGACTGGAGGCTCGGACTGAGCGGGACCCTCCAGCGTGGGCTCTGGACGTGCAGGCTGGGGCTGCTTTGCAGGGCGCGCAGTCGTCCCCTCCGACGGCTGGGTCTGCTTAGGGCATTGTTTGGGTGAGTCCGATGGTGAGGTTGATGGTGACAGGGGAGCTGACTGGGACTCTGACTGGGAGACTAGGGACTCTACAGCAGCTGACGGGAGAGACTGGGGCTGAGACAGGGAAGCTACTGAGGCTGACACCAGAGGTGCTGGCAGAAGCTGAGGGGTAGTTGCAGCTGACCAAGACTGAGGGGAGACTGCTACAGCTAACATTGACAACTGTGAGGTACCTGGTAGTGCTGACACTGGGGACTTTGACTGCGTGGAAGCTAACTGAGTGCGAGGCAGAGCGACTGGAGCAGGAGCTGACTGAGTGCGAGGCAGAGCTACAGGAGCAGGAGCTGACTGAGTGCGAGGCAGAGCTACAGGAGCAGGAGCTGACTGAGTGCGAGGCAGAGCTACAGGAGCAGGAGCTGACTGAGTGCGAGGCAGAGCTACAGGAGCAGGAGCTGACTGAGTGCGAGGCAGAGCTACAGGAGCAGGAGCTGACTGAGTGCGAGGCAGAGCTACAGGAGCAGGAGCTGACTGAGACTGGAGGGGAGCTGAAGCTACAGCTGACTGAGACAGAGGAAGAGCTGCAGCTGCTGCGGCAGGCGGCTTGGTGCGTGGCTGTGGCTTGGGGCCTGCTGCTGCAGGCGGCTTGGTGCGTGGCTGTGGCAGCGGGGGCTCTGCTGATGCAGGCTGTGGCAGCGGGGGCTCTGCTGATGCAGGCTGTGGCAGCGGGGGCTCTGCTGATGCAGGCGACGGAGACTGAAGCTGGGGCAGATGCTCTGCTGCTGCAGGTGTGGACGGCTGAAGGCGAAGGGTGGTGACCAGAAAGTCCTTTACTAACCCGTGTAAGGAATCCAGAAGCCAAGGAGAGTTATCAACCAGCCCTTGAAGCTTGGCTGCAATGGCTTTCTGTTCTTCCTCACACGGGTCAGACAACAGTTCAAAACACAGAGTGTCCACTCTCCGAATGATTATTGTTTTCTTTTCCTCAAATAGGGCAAGAGCCGCTGAGTCCATAGCTTCACGGTATGATATGGTTTCAGGTTTGTCCATGTGAGCCTTGCTAACAGTTTGTGGTTTAATAGTTCCTTTTGAACCCAAAACAGACTGACTCACTGTGTTGGTGGGCTGAGATACTGGTGGTGCAGACGGCGGGGAAACCTGCGGCAGCGATGGTGGCGATGAAATCCGCGGCTTTATACCGCACGGCGCCGGAGGGGATCCTCTCCACCGCTGCTGGGAGTCTAGCTGCCTGCCCTCCGGAACAGGCTGAGGCGGCAGTGAAGAGAGTGAACTGGGTGGCCAGGGACCTTTATATCCCAGGTACCGGGAAAACGCTTCCTCTGGCGTCATCCCACTTGGCTCCGGAGAAAACTCCCTCCGCTGCCGCCGAGAATTCCTCTTCCTCCGTTGTTGCTCTGACTGCGAGAGGGAAGAGGGGCGAGTGAGCGGAGAGGCAGGTGCGGGAGCGGCTGGAGCCAAAAACAGTCCGTCCCCACGATAAACCTGCGGCTTAGGCTGTAGAGGTGAGCGGCGTTGTCGGGGACCCTTCCAATATTCGGGTCCCCCCAGAGCCAGGCGAGAGCCGCTGTACACCTCCATATCCGCGGGGTCCATTCGGGTCGCGTCGTTCTGTCATGTATCGTCTGTGTGGCAGGCAGGAAGGAGGACCCCAATGCAGGACACGCCAGGCACAGGTAAAAGGTAATACAACTTTATTATCAGGTGCACAACAAAAGGCCGGACTAGGCAGAGCTAGTGGCAAAACACCGAGCAAAATAAGAAGGCAGAACAGGACACACAGCAGGAGACATAGACGAATACGGGACCACGACGCGACAACAGGCACTGGAAACACAAGACTTAAATACACAGGAGGGCTAAAGAGGGAGGTGGAAACAGGTGGTAACACAGGTGACGCTGATAATACTGACTAGTCCAGGGGAAGCAAAACTAAACACAAGAGACTGGGACTGGACAACTATCAAAATAAAACAGGAAGTAACACGATGGAACAAAAACGCAGACCTGACACAATATAGAGAGAACACCAGGGACTAGAAATAATTAAACCTCACAACCAAAAGAAATCCCAAACAGAACAGACAAAACGAAGCAAAACAAAAACACACGGGGTCCTGTGGACCCCGGACCATGACAGATGGTCTATCAGCAGAATAATTAGAGATGTATGGTTGAAAGCAATTACACATATTTAATAATGCCACTCTGTTATTACAAATAAAAGGCTTGGCTAACACCAAGATGTGCACTGTGTCCTAATCAAAAAAAATAAAGCTTAATTTCTTGAGCTCTCAGTTACTGAAAATGAACCAGTCACTGTATCACGTGCAAGAAGGCTAATGTAATAAAACACAGAAAATACATTTTATAAGAGGCTCAATTTTCACTAATCTCACTGTCTATTTTTTTTCATCTCCTACAGGAAACTATGGGGAGAGTGGCATGGAGGCCTTCAAGGAGCTGGCCTCTCAAGAAGGTTTATGCATTGCTCACTCAGACAAGATCTACAGTAACGCAGGGGAGAAACATTATGACCGCCTTTTGAGGAAATTACGGGAGCGTCTACCCAAAGCTCGTGTGGTGGTGTGTTTCTGTGAAGGCATGACTGTTCGAGGTCTGCTGATGGCCATGAGGCGACTGGGGGTTTATGGGGAGTTCCTCCTTGTTGGCAGGTGTGTGTGGGTTTTTTTTTTTTTTTGCCTTTTAATTAACAGTTCAGAGCCTTTCTTTGGAAGGCTGCGAGATGCTGTGTTGTCCTCCTGATGTGCATGTCACCAAGGCAACTGAGAAGAATTAGACCACATACCAATAGCACTGAATAGAAATGTTCTCCAGCAATGAATAAGTGGCATTTCTGTCACCAAAAAAAGCGGCAAACAATGCCTCCAGTCCATTCTCTCCATGTCCACGCTGCGTCTCGTTTGTCTTTATTTTAAGGTGATTGCAGTCATTTCTTATTTTCAAATGTATATGCATATGTATGTTTGTACACATGAAGGTCATCCTGAATCTGCCTTCATCATAAGAATCTATCCCTTTTAAAGTTATTCATCCTCCTTAAATATTCACCCAAGCCTTTCTTTTTCATATTTCTTCTCTTCCTTACTTTCCCTGTCATTTCTGGTGGTGGCTTAGTCACTGGAAAAGGGCAAGTAGAGTTGTCTCACACACTTATAGTGTCACATTACACCATGAAATCATCCTCAAGGAACATTCACAGTTGTCAATAAAAGTCACAGCATATTTGATGCTAATTTTCAGTTCATTCCTGCAGCATCTTTCCCCTTCATTTTAGAGAAGGAAGAGGTTTTTGGCTCCAGTCTGTTGCTGACCATTTCAGCTGATTACTTTTAATATGTATTTTGATACATATGACAGAATATATGCACTGTTAGTGTAATATTTTAGACATACTGTTAAGTTACTCAAAGTAAGTTATGTTTTTTTAAATACTTTGAATCATAAAATTATAACATGTCTGATATCATCTCTAGATGAACACAATATGGTTACCTGCAGAGACTTTACTGATGATGAGGATTGGGCAGCTGAGGATGACTTTGTAGCTGAATGCTGCATGAGCACAAATCAAACTCTGAACCTAGGGCACACAACACAGTACAGTGACTTCCATCATTTTTATATGTTCATGCATATCAAAATCTCGGTCATAGTCCAGTGACTTCTCAAAGAAGTCAATATGTTGTTCTGCATAAAAAAGATGCATGAATCATTTCAAGACTGGATGTTGAATCGGTTAATTACAGGTGAAAATCATTTCGCAATTAACAATTATTGGCTGTTTTTTTTTGGCATATGTACTAAAGGCTTGGTTACTCTTAGGGGGAAAGGCTGCGGGCATCCGGTCAAGGATGAGGCGTTACTTGTCTTTTGTCGTTTATTTTAGTTCTGCTCACATTACAGTTCCTTTGTGCATGGTTTAGTTAGCTGCATGCACACACAAAGCTCTCTTGAGTGGCCTAAACAACTTAAAACTACTGGAAAGTCCGGTTTTGCTCGCTCACAGTCCTCCTGCACTCCATCGCCGTCCTGTGCTGCTGCTCTGCTAAGTCCCGGAATCCTGAAGCGCTGATTGGTCGATGCTGATTATGATTGGCAGGCGAGCCGGCCAATGATGTTCCAGATCAGCCTTTGATGCACTGGCAGACAAGTTTCCAGTCTTTTCCACAGCCGCCCCCAAATTGTCTATGATAATTTGCAACTTGGGAAACTGTTCACGGTCAAGACAGACCATTTAATCTGGGACTTCTGGCAGTTTCACTAGACGGACTACTGGGCGAATATAGCTGCGTTCCTTCACTTGGACTTCAGCAGTGCGAATCCTTCCATCTGTTCCAGGAAAAACTGTTTTGATTGTGCCAATCGGCCAAAGAGCCCGTGGCAACTGTGGGTCTACTATCATTACAACGGTCCCAATCTGTAGGTCTTCAGCGTTCTCTTGCCACTTGTTGCGGGCCTGAAGGCCTGGAAGGTAGAATTTTAGGAAATGTTTCCAAAAGTGGTCGGCTAACACTTGACTATGTCTCCATCTCCTCCGACCAGTGAGCTCCACCTCTGGGTACTTGACTTGAGGAAGAGAAGGGTCCAGCCGCCCCATCAATAAGATGTTAGGGGTGATGGGATCTGGGTCAGCTACATCTGTTGAAACATAGCCAAGTGGTTTCGAATTGAGTATTCCTTCAACTTCCACCAAGAGTGTCCGTAGAACCTCCTCCGTCACGCTCTGAACTCCCAAAGTCGTAGTGAGTGCCAATTTCAGTGATTTAATCTCCCTTTCCCAACATCCACCAAAATGTGGTGATCCTGGAGGGTTGAATCTGAAGTCAATTTGTTGACTTGCCAACTGCTCCTGGATCTGTGGCTGAAGGGTTCGGAATGCCTCTTTAAGTTCACGTTCTCCAGCTTTAAAATTTGTGCCTCGGTCACAGAGAACTTCAAAGGGCTTCCCTCGGCGTGATATCAGACGTCTGAGGGCCAACAAGAATGAGTCAGCATCAAGACTTGACATCACATCTGTATGTACGGCCCTGGTGGTCATACATTTGAAAATGACGCCCCACCTCTTTTCATGTCGTCTACCAACCTTGATGACGTAGGGTCCGAAGCAATCCACTCCGGTGGAGTAGAACGGTGGTTTAAATGTTCTGAGTCTGGATGGTGGTAAATCAGCCATTTGAGGAGCGACTGGTTTTCCCCTCCATCGTTTGCAGCCAACACAATGTCGCTGATAGCGTCGAACCGCCTCCCTGCCCCGGAGGATCCAGAATCTTCTCCTTATTTCAGCGAATACTCTCTCTGGTCCTGGGTGGTGAAGTTGTTCATCCACATCTTTAATAATTAACCCTGTCACGGGATGACGGGAATCAAGGACTATGGGGTGTATAGAATCCTCTTCCAGCTCAGTGGCACGTCGCAGCCGGCCTCCCACACGAATGAGCTCTATAGATTGGTCAAACTGTGGATCTAAGAGGTATAAGCGACTGCTAGGTCCAACCCTCTGATTTGACTTGAGTTTGGGAAACTCAGTAGGAAAGCTCTCTTCTTGAGTTTGACGCAATATTTCCATTTCAGCCTTCCGATAATCATCTGCTGTGGAGGTGCCAGGAATGTAAGCCGCCCCATGAACGCGTCTCACCGTGGCCTCGACAAGATCCTTGAAAGTTGGATACTGTGTGACATCAGGGATGGTGGATCTTGGAATGTCTGACATGGTTCCACAAAACGCCGAACGTTTTAACTCATCTTCGCCATCTAGTGTTGGAAGTGAGGGCCTGAGCGGCCATTTGTCAACAGGATCTTGAAGAAAGGGTGGTCCTTGTGACCATCTGGAGATGAACGATAATTCCGTTAGAGTTTTTCCCCTGGTGATGTCATCTGCCGGATTCTCCCTCGACGGCACAAAATGCCAGTCGTGAGGTGATGTCAGCTCTTGGATTTCTGCCACTCGGGTCCCAACAAACACTTTAAAGTGGCATGACTCAGACTGCAACCAAGTTAGAACAGTGGTGGAGTCTGACCACAGAAAAACTCTCTGGATAGGTACGTTGAGTTCAGTCTTTAGCACATGAGCTAACTGGGCACCAGTAAGAGCTGCACACAATTCCAGCCTTGGAATGGACAGCTGCTTTCGTGGAGCAACTCGTGACCTTGCTGCTAGAAAGGCGACTTCCTTGAGCCCGTCTGGAGCTTCTGTGACTAGATAGGCAACTGAGCCATATGCCTGCTCAGATGCGTCACAGAACACATGAATGTCCCTTTTGCTGTCCGGCATATCTAAAGCTGCTGTGGTGTAGCATCGGGGTAAAGAAATCTTCTCCAAATCAGGCAACTCTGCTTGCCAGATTTCCCATGTCTGCAGCAGGTCTTCAGGGAGTCTTGGGTCGTCCCACTCTCTTTTCTTGTCCCAAAGACGCTGAATGACAACCTTAGCTCGGGTGGTGAAAGGGATAATGTAACCCAAGGGGTCATACAAGCTAGCCAAAGTTCTGTAAATACTTCGCATTGTCACTGAGTGGTCCCTAGTTGGAAGATGCTTGTAGTGCAGCAGATCTGTAGGACAATGCCAGTGGAGACCAAGTGTGGATTCGAATGAGTCAAGCTGATTTTGATTTATCCACAAATTGCTGCTGGTGGACCTGGCATCTTCTGGGAGGTGACTGATCACTGAAGGTACGTTGCTGGCCCATTGTCTTAAATCAAATCCTCCATCAGCAAGGATAGCTTGTAGCTTGTCGACTAACATCTTGGCTTCCACTTCGGTGCTGAAACTGTGCAAACAATTATCCACATAGAAGCTCTTTTCAACTGCCTCACGGATGTCCTCTCCAGGCTGGCTGCGATCTCGAATGTGCTTTTGCAGGGCATAGGTGGCACAACACGGACTGCAGGTCGTCCCAAAAGGGAGCACCTGCCACTCGTAGACACTTGGAGGTTCCTCTCTCTTCAAGTCTCTCCAAAGGAACCGCAGCAATGATTTGTCTTCAGGGAGGAGTCTCACCTGATGAAACATCGCCTTAATGTCACTGGAGATGGCCACTGTATGTTCGCGGAAGCGAAGAAGTACAGCCAACAAGGATGGGCCTAAAGTAGGACCAGGTAGAAGCAGTTTGTTCAAGTTTTTCCCTTGATGCTGGAATGAACAGTTGAATACCACTCTCTTCTTATTGTTATGCTGAACCATGTGATGTGGAATGTACCAAGCTTCCTCAGACTTCTCCACATCTCCAGGTTGCAGTTTAAGTATGTATCCAGCATCCTCCAGTTTCTTAATCTCAGACTTATATGCTTCCCCTTGATCAGGAGTTTTCACCAGTCTCCTTTCGATATTTCTGAGAAGGGGGAGAGTTGCTTCGGGAGTTGTATGCAGCGGTTCTGCGCCCTTAATGCGAAGCATTGGAGTGGCATATCTGCGTATCCCGCTAACCTCGACTCTGACGGTTTTCTCTTCCAGGATACGCAAAGCCTCACTATCTTGGCGGGACCTTGTTACTACCTTGGAGCTTCGATATGGAAGAACATCCAGTTGCCAGAGTCTTTCAATCTGTTGATGCAACTCAGTGTCGGGAGACTGAAATGAAATGAAGTGACATTGTTGTTCATCTGATCCTGGTTTTATTCCTTCCGCAGGACCTTGTAATGTCCAACCTAGACGAGTCCTGACTGCTGCTGGTCCACTTGTATTTCCCAAGCGGACAGGTTCGGTAGGAGTGATTAAATGTGGGAAGTCAGATCCAATCAGGAGGAGTGGTTGCACCGTGTTTATTGGTTGAAGTGGAAGATCCTGCAGATGTTTGTATTTTCTCTGAAGAGCCTCAGTGGGTTGACTATGTTCAGCAAGGGGCAGAGATTTAGCTGTGAAGGCTCGATTGATCCCAAATATCTTCGCTGGTTGAGTTATGGGGGAGACCGAGAATGAGACTGCGCTGCCATGAATGACCCGTGAGTCCCTTTTCACTGTGTGGAGTACAAGGGCTTCAGGCTCACCTTCCAAACCAAGCTCACGTGCAGCTCTGTGAAGCAGAATGGATCGTTCTGAACCATCATCCAGAACGGCAAAGGCGTCCATGCTTTTGCTTCCATTACTCAGTCGGACCTTGGCTATCTTGAGTAACACTTTACGCTTCGTTAGGGAACGTCCAACATAAAGGCTATCGTCCAGAGTGCTTGTTAGACAGGCACCCACAATGGTTCCTTGTTCTGGAGGTTTCCCCTTTTCCGGTGTGTCCCCCTTCCCCTGCCACTTCTCATTAACATCATGTAATATCAGCAGGTGTCTACGACCACAGGTTTTACAGGTTACTCTGAGAGTACATTTGGCAGACTGATGTCCTCTACCACAGCGCCAGCAGCGGTTATTTGTTCTTATCCACAGCACTTTCTGTTCCTTTGTGAGCTGCTGAAAGTCCTGACAGCCATTCAAGAAATGAGTAGAGTGGTCACAGTAGGAACAGTACATTTTACTCTTAGTTTTCTCAGAAGTATTGGCAGTCTGTGGCAGCTCCGAAACTTTGATGTCTCCTGATTTCCCAGCACTAAGAAGTAATGCTGTAGTTCTTGAAGCCAGTTTCTTATCCTTATCCATGCCTTTTTTCCTTTGGTTGTCTCTGGTAGGAGTCAAGAACCTGGTGTTGTCTTCATACACTTGCATCTCAAAATCCAGCCACTCTCCAAGATCATACAGCGTTGGGATGGGGACCTCAGTGGGATGAACTCTCCTTCTGAAACTGCTTCTGAGTTCCTGTGGAAGCTTACTTAGCAACCTAGAAACATGAGATCCACACTGGAGTTCAATGTTGCCTTCTCTTCCTAGCTGCTCTAACATGCCTAACAGGGAACGCACTCGTAAAGCAAACATGCGGAACGCTTCTCCATCCCCACTGCGGATGTCTGGTCCATCCATCAGTTCAGCTATGCGGGCCAAGGCAAGCTGGTGCGGCTGGCCAAACTGCCTGAACAGGGCATCCATTGTGTCTGTAAATGGATGTGGAGAGTTGCAAAAGGAATCTGCTATCAGCTGAGCTTCCTCTAATTTAAGATGGTCTGTGAGAACCTGATACTTAAAATGTTCAGAGGCACCCCCAGGTAGGATGTTGTCAAGAGCAATCCTAAGCCTGGAGAACTCCCGTGGGTCGGGATGCACAAAATAGGGAATAGTTGGAGCGGGACCACTATATGTGCCCTCATGCTTAGGTTTAGGTGCAGACGGCGAGCTAGGAATCATTCTGGAGGCACAAGGATCTTCTCTTCCCAAATGCACATCAGTGTCTGTGCAGTTGAACCTGGATGATCCGGGAGGGACTAACCTTCTAGGAGCTGGCACTGGATGTGTGGAGATCTTTGCCTCCACTGAACGTCGTGGTGCAGGACTTAGAGACTCTGGTAGACTCGCTGATGCACTTTCCTGGTATGTTCTGTTCCCATATGTATAGCCTTGGTCTGCATGTTGCACACGCTCAACGTTGTGAGGGACTGCCAACTCATCTCTTATCCTTGCTGAAAGTGAATGATGCTCTATGTCTTCCCTCCGAGCTTTCTGTAGTGTGCGAATCCTGGGCTTTGGGACAGGAAATTCAGCTGAGTGTACTCGGTGTGCTGATGGAGCAGAAAACTTATCCTCGGCCTCACTAGCCATAAGTTTCTCCATTTTGTGTTCCATCACCTTTAACGACTCCAGTACTGTAGGCAACTGTGATGCCGTTCTCCGCAGCTCCTGCAACTCTCTCCTCATCTCACTGTTGTAGTGATATAATTCATCTCTATCTCTTGTGAGCTCCAAAATAGCTTGCCGTTGGTTCTGATTTTCATAGCGTAAACGCTCCTTTTCTCTCTCATCATCAGAATGCTCCCACTGATCCATCACTCTCCAATCGGGAGGACTAAGTAGCTGGCTGACGGGTGCACTATAACGATCTTCAGCATCTGAGTCACTGAAATCAGAAGGAGGTATCTGTGCTCTAGAAGCAGACTGACGCCCGGGCTGTCTAACATCCATCTGATAATCTGACAGATAGCTTGGTTGGCATATAACTCGTCTGAGCCTCACTACAGGCCGATCTTCATCTCCACTTTGCGCACTGGTTGCCATTTCCTGCAGTCTTTCCCTTAATCCGGCTCGAAGGACCAAATTGTACTAAAGGCTTGGTTACTCTTAGGGGGAAAGGCTGCGGGCATCCGGTCAAGGATGAGGCGTTACTTGTCTTTTGTCGTTTATTTTAGTTCTGCTCACATTACAGTTCCTTTGTGCATGGTTTAGTTAGCTGCATGCACACACAAAGCTCTCTTGAGTGGCCTAAACAACTTAAAACTACTGGAAAGTCCGGTTTTGCTCGCTCACAGTCCTCCTGCACTCCATCGCCGTCCTGTGCTGCTGCTCTGCTAAGTCCCGGAATCCTGAAGCGCTGATTGGTCGATGCTGATTATGATTGGCAGGCGAGCCGGCCAATGATGTTCCAGATCAGCCTTTGATGCACTGGCAGACAAGTTTCCAGTCTTTTCCACAGCATAGTTGCGCATGTAGAAAACTCTGCAATACACAGTTAATTCTTGCTAAGTTACACGCTAACTTACTTTAGGATGTAAATAGTGTTTACATGTCAGTGTCAGTCAGCAGCATTATATTTGTTGACATCAGTAAACTCTTCTTCCTCTAATTAGATTGTGATTTTCATTACAAATTGGTGTGTTTAGAAAGAATCATTTCCTCTTTCTTACCGTTGATGTTCAGGTGTTGCCTTAGTGTCTGAAGCTGATCTCTTGATGAGGTGCAACAGCATACATTTGATCAGTTTTTTATTTTGTTTGTCACTCAACAAAGAAACTTTAAGGGGAGAAATGTTAACCATGAATTGTTAATCCTGCTACTGATCCTCTCAATATTAATGTAATATAAATATTATTTGTGTAGCTAAAGCCTCATGCAACCCATCTTTCATTGTCTTAGAGCCCAGCTTCTTTAGGGTGAAATGAAACACTGTGTTAGTGACTAGTGGATTTCCATAGACACGATTTGGCTTAGAGAGCAATAAATAGAGACATGAAGAAAAAAGGGGATAAATAGCAGGAAATGACATGCAGCAAAGCTCTGATCAACCTGGAAATGAATTTCAGACAAACTGCTGATGGCATTTGCACTCATGTGATATGATCACTAACCACTTACCCATCAAGTTGCCCGGTATACAAGTTGTCAGCAAGAAAAATACAACACCAGCTGCATGCTTTCAAACTTTAAGTTGTCTTTAGGATGTGAAATAAGACTTCTTGTTGCATTAGATAACATTTGTCAGCGAGCGTTTGCTGAATCTAATTCTTTTGCCCACATTTAAAGATTTGCTGGCACGATCAAAGCATTTGTTTCTTGTCATTGCCATTAGCAATGAAGAAGCCTTTCTGACTTCCTGTAATAGCTCGCGTTGGTATATGAAAAGAAGATAATTGGTGCTCTTACCAGGAGCACCTGTTTTGGTGGAATGTGCTATGTTCAATGCATACATGCATATTTAGGTTCGGAGCAGAGGATGGCACTCTTTCTTTTTCAGAAGCCGTTTAAATTATCTATTATAATGACGCTCTGGGATTGGCTGCATTGCTTCCCATATCTTTACTTTTCTCTTTCCTCCATAGGAGATGGGAAAAGTGTGTCTTTTTTTAGCTTCTGTGAAAGTCTCGATGGGCAGAAGAAATGCTTCTGGGTCAAAGACAGAGAAAAAGAGGGAGAGTGAGAGAGTGAGAGAGCGAGAGGGCCAACACATTTAAAGCCATGTGTGTGTATGAATGAAGCTGGCACACAGGTATTAGTGTATCAAAGAGAAGCTTGTTTTCTTAGTTTATGCGTTCACCTCCAAGGAAGCTTTTATGAGGTGCATGTGCATCAGTTTGTTTATTTGTGTGTGCATATGTGCAAATCATATTAAATGTGGCAATGTACCACAAAAAGCAAAAAGGTACAGTAAAAAGGAAAAACAAAGAAAGAAGTCTGCTGCACATTTTTGATGAATTTGCATGCGTTGATCAATATTTTGGGACTAGCAATAACTGTGAAAGTAGGTCACTTGTAATGAAGAACTGACACAGCGCAGCTCACTGTTTCAGTCTTGCAGGCTGCAACTTCACAGTTTGGTGGCTGCAACTTCACAGTCTGCATTGTTTGCAGTGGCAGTGGGTAGCTGCAACCCCCCCCTTACTTTTCACTACCTTCCCAGCACTAAATGGTAGTCGGGCAAAATTAACAACCTTGTGTCTGCTTGTTATGTAAATTAACAGCCCTTAATATCAAGTTAAAACATGGTAATAAGTCAGTGCTGTGCTTATAGCTTGTTTCTGCCTCATGTACTGAGGCGTTGCACGCAGAAAATATAGAACACAAGTATTTGAGTTTCTTTTAAGCAAGCAAACAGTGAAAATAGTTTTCTGTATATTATCACCTACACATCAGCAGATAGGTCTACTGAAGGTCTTAATTGTTCCCAAAAATCATCACACAATGCTTAAAATCAGAACAATTAAAACATGCCAAAGCAAGGCATAATATCAGCAACAGTCAGGTTGCAATTATGAGTTTTTATAAAATCACACAGGCACTCTTGAGGCTTGCAAAGCTTTTTTCACCAAAATAATAAAACATCCAAATAGTGTCCTCATCAGGCCAATCAGTGTACTAATTAAAATGTAAGTACCAGTAAAAAGAATTACACTTCATCAAAATTATTATTTTGTTTTTGTGATAAGTGTACAAGTGAGGATATTTGAGTTTAAAATATGATGGCAACTTATTCTAGTTGGCATATTTTTTTTAAGGATAACAAAACAAAATCTGTGAGATGATAAAGGCAGATACTGCAGCCTACTTTTCCCCCCAGCCTTTCATTGCACATCCCCATTTCATTATTATAAAAAATAAAGCAGTATAGTTGGTGTACCAGACATAAATGTTTGCAATATTCAAGAGCAGGCAATGTTGCGGTTTTCCTTCCATGTCGCATATATTGAGATGATCATAGAACACCACAGAAGTAGACACAAACATAATACAGCAGTGGCTGCATAAACTACAAGTGGGCATTCAGGGATGTTTGAATCTGAGAGCCTTTGTTGTTCCGTGCAGCTAACCTCCTCTTCAGACAAGGGCCAGGTGTGGCAACGTGCTCGACTCACTTCATCCCTTATCTACAGTCTCTGCTCTGCATTACTTCCACACTTTACATCCACTCCACTCTCATATTGTCACTCAGAGAGCCTCTTGTTTTTCTCTCTCTGTTGTCAATCATGATTTTGCCAATCATTTGCCTCCATTTCTTTGCGACTGCCGGCATATACACACACTAATACGCACATGCACACATTGCATAAAGAAACAACATTTGTTCCTTCCATATATTCTGGCATGGAGATACAGAGACATATTGGCAACATAGCTTATCCACTTCATTCCAATCAAGAAAAACACTGACGTCCATCTTCTTGTTGTGTTCAAGTACATTTCAAATTTATTCCATTCTATTAGATAATAATACCTTCTGCAGAACCATGAGACAGAGTGAATCATAAAGCACAAGCAATGTATTGATTCTGAACAAAAGTGAGTGAGTGCAGCTTAGTGAACAGCTCAGGAGAACCAGGCAATTCTGTGATAAACAGGTCAGAGATGGAGTGACTTCGATGATCACTGGCTGCAGATTTCTACTATTCTGTCCACTGAGTAACCTAGTGAGAAGAAAGAGACAGACACAGAAAGTTTATAGAGACACACAGAGGAAAAGAAGAAGAGGTCACAAAGCTAAACATAACTGGGAGCAGACTGTGTTAGTTTATCATCTCTAAAACTGTTCCTGTATATTTAAAAGCACCTGAAAATTCTAATGCAACTGTGAGTCTGCAGCTGAGTCACTTACACCTCTCCAGAACAGGCTCTCTCAACTTTTAGTGTGTACAATGCCAGCTTTCAAAATTGCTGCAACATGAAAAATGAAACATCACAAACTCTCATCAGTACATCTGAAAATGGAGACTTGTATATTTATATTACACCAAACTCAGCTGCAAACTTGAAAGTTATGGTGGTAACCTGCAGCTTTGAGTGATGCTGTAACAAATTGCTGTCAAAATCCTGGAAATTTTGTGAAAGTGTTTTGTTTTTTTTTTTTCAGAATAAAATTAAATACCTTAAATATTATATGGGAGTTATGCACCACATTAAGTGGAAAATGGAAATGATTAGAGGGAATTTTATTTTACATAATGCATTTAGAGATTAAAGTCAAAATGTTTAAAATTGAGTTGAAAAACTGGTTTGAGAGTTATGCCCAATGTCAGAATAAAATTAACATCTATGATATCCTCTATAAAAAGCCCCGTGTAGATGAGTCCATCATACTCTATTCTTAAAAACTGCTTTAATTAAAAAGGAAATGACTTCTCTTTTTGTGCATTAGCGCAATGGGGCAATCAGTATTCGGATTCACACAAATTTGGAAGAGGTGGTCCCATCGATGGTTAAATCTTTGGGTAGTACAGGGAGGGTAGGTCATATATGACAATCCACAATAAGACACTTGATCGAGTGGTTTGGACCTGAAGGTGTGGAGCTCAGGCAGGCGACACTTCTGAGACGCAGGTGTTACCACAACAAATGCATTGTGACACATACATTAGTACAATAAACTGAACCCACAAGGCATTCACATCACTGGTTTCAGCTAATGTGTTGTGTGAATTGAAGCTGATTTCAGATTTCACTTTTTCTTTAAAAAAGGACGCCAGCTTTAATCTTAAAATCTGATTTTACTCTCACAAGTAGAACTTTGTTCCTAAGATTTCAACTATATTCTCAGAGGTCTGAATTTATTCTCAAAATGCAACATTTTGAAAAAGACGTCCTTTTCCCTTTTTCCCTTAATGTGCCTCTTTGTAAACAGTCAATGCCTTTGGTGTATAAAATATTGCTACATTTTATACAGAGGTATATTTAATATACTGAGTTATATTTGACAGTAGAATCACAAAAGATATAACAGCATAATGACAACCGAACAGCCGACAGTATTTACTGTATAACGTGTATTCCATGTAACACAGCAGCTTTTTTTTTGCAGTGAGAATCTGTTGTTGTAGATTGCAAATGTTGTGACAGAAATGCATCATTAACAAATCTGACTGAGTGCGTGTGTATGTGCGTGCGTGTGCATACGTGTGTCTGTGTGTGTGTGTGTGTGTGTGTTTAACTCAGGTTTCCTCGGGCCAACACCATTAAAATCTCACAGTCACAGGAGAGCTCTGAATCTGGAATGCTAATTTCAGTTATGCAAAGAAATATCGGTGGAACTGAAGTCTGCTGAGCTGTAGTTTTTGAAATTTCAAAAGCTGGATGTGCATTCACTGTACAGTGTCATTATCATTCTCTCTAAAGTCTGTAGGCCTACCATTCTTGGTTTCTGAATGGCAGCATGGAGTGCATCCACCTACTCATTTGCCTGCCTGCTTGCGCTCTTGCAATTAGTATCATTCGTTTTCTCTCTCCCTCTAATGCTGCTTGAATGCTGTTATTACTAAACATCATTTGCATAAGCTGCTTTTCCACATGTAACGCTCATTTCTGTCCCTGTCTTACAAACACAGTTTTGGTCTGGCTCCCATTTTGAATGCTCTTTTTCTTGTTTGCATTTCATTCTTGACAAAATGGACACTGACACAGGAATGCGGATGTTCTGCCTCTGGAATGGCTTGGCACCAGTCATTAACATAGTATGAATGCATCTTTTGAGACTGCACTGAGGTGCAAAGAAAGCTGTGAACCCATATTGTCTGCGTCACGTGCATTCCTGCATTTGCCCGTCCTATTCAATTTTCTGTAATAAGGGGACTCTGAGCTTCAATAAATGAAATGTTTATGACAAGAATGAGACACACACACGGAGAGAGAGGAGTTGTGATGGGACACATTTTTTCCCCCCATCATCTCTGAGGCTCTCATCTCCTCCCCATCTCAGGAAGGAAAGCGAGGAGGATGTGGAATTCTGCCTATTGACTTCTTCTTGCGAGTAATTTGGCAAATTGCAGGGCTTAAGCAAAGAGAGACGACATCGCTGGTAATATAGCACTGAAAACACCGCCAAAATAAATGGGTATATTTGCCATCCGGAACTGTAGATTCAGAAAGGGTTAAGACTACATTTTTGATACTCTGCTTGGGTGTAACTCACACCTTTTAGTCAAATCTTTTAAACATATACTTAAAATAAAGGAAACTCAGTAATTTTCAACTCATCACAAGAGTTTTCCATATGCTCTTTTTTCATATTGTCTCAGATTCTCCTCAGTTTTTCTTTCTGGATGACATAGTCTTATCCCCCCCCACCCCCGCCACCGGTGATGTGCTTCATGTTTTCTTTCCAGCAACAGCTTCCTTTTGTTAGGCTTCCAGTTTCCAGCAAAATCGTGACTGATAAATCAGTCCTGAACACAAGGATTGGAGATCGAGAGCGAAGGTGCGGAAGGCAGTGGAAGGGCTGGCAAGAAAATAAAGAAGCAGAGAAGGGAGGCGGACCACCAAGCCTCCCTCTTATATTATTCTCAGCATGTGACATGACCCCGTTCTTTTTGACCCTCTGCACTAAAGCAGCGTGCATGAAAGTTTTGCGAGAGTTTCTGCGTGTGTCACGTGGGAATTAAGGTCAGTGCATTTGTTTGTTAGGAGAACAGGATTTACAGTACCGCTGGAATAAAAGGCTCGTGTGCCGCTTGTGCTACAGTCACCATGGAGATTTTGTTTGGCCTCGAGATGGAGTTGGTGTGATCGTCTCGCTGCAGATCTGTCATTCAGTCTGTCAGCGGGGCTCCACAGAATACAGCACAATAGTCGCTTCTCAGAAAATATGGCTGACATCTGAAAAATTCCTCCCAGCAACAACAGTAACAAAGATGGTAATTATAAGATAAGAACACATTGGTGGTGATCATTCAGTAATGGAGCCTGGCTTGCGAACACTTGTGGCTCTGAATGTATATTCAAGTTGAGTCAGAATTTGTGATTACATCTGTTTATGTTCCACTGAGCAAGGGAGCACAATGAGCTACATCTGAATATTTATAACACGCCTCTGATGTTAATTGAAAGCAGCCACACATTGTCAAGGACATCTCCCTCTTTCCAATTGATGCCTTGTGCTCCCCGGTGCAAAGGGGTGGGTGAATGACATTGGCGCGATCAAAAAATAGAACTCGGGCTTTGCATCTGGACACAGTTGTCAGATCCAGATTAGTAGAAGCTGAGAAGCTTTCCTCTGCAGACAGCTAACAGTGGAGCAAAGGGAACTGGTTATAACTGAGAGAGCAGTGAAAGATGCCACACAAAATTTGGACCTACACTCAAAACACCACAGATCAGTCAGAAGAACAAATCCTGAAAAAAGACTGACTGAAAAGAAAGTAAACAATAGTCATGCTTGATAATCGTTTGTAATTTAAATCACAAACGTTGTTTTTCAGCCTTTTTCTATATTTCTATATTTTTTTCTGCATCACTTCCAATCGGACCGCCTCAAGTGTTGGACAGTTTCGCAGATGAAATAAGCAATTGGAATATATCATCTTGGGCTCTGCGCTATTCTCATGTAACATTTGCACAATCTAAAGCAAAGCCTCTGGATAGCGTTCACCCTCAACCCCAGCTGGGTAAAGCAGCGGGCTGAGGAAAAAGAGAGGCAATCTGCAGTGAATTCCAAAAAAAAAAAAAAAGTGATGTAATGTTTTTACCTAAAAGGTCTCTGTGAAGCAAGTGCATCCAGATCTACCTCCCTGGCTTGTTTTCCTGTAACATATAAATATTTATTACTTATGCATTATTACTTTTCTTATGGGTAGTGAATAGGGTACAAAGTCATCCTCATAAAGTAGTGTATTACATCAATACATATTTTTTGTTAATATACTGAACAAAGTTGCAGATTACAGCACTATGTTAATCATGCAGTCCAAAATGAGACAGACTAAATAATTGTTTTTGGAGTCAAAATGCACATTTTGCAAATCACAAAAATTATTGTTGGTTCCAGTCATACAAGAAACATTAGGCATCAGTGGAACGCACGCCTTAATCAAAGTGAAACAGGATAATAAATCCTGTCGTTATATAACAACAGTCTAATAAAAATATGATCAAAAACATCTAAAACACAATTTTCTTCAGTTTTACATAGAGGTTCTACATTAAATTAATCAAGTATTAATAAAATGTCATTGAGACTTTTGTGATGGGAGTTAGTATTGAACTGACATCCCTTGGCAGTAAAAAGCAAAAGGTATTTTTTTTTTCCCCCAGCAGTGTTCCCTGTCATTGTGGAGGACAGTGATCTTCCAGCTCAAACTGGAGCATGATGAATAAATAAAAGCAGCCTGGATAGGCTTTAAAGGCTTCCCAGCAAACCCAGGGCCCCTGTGCCTTGCTGTTATGCCGCCAAGTAGCTAACAAGCCACCGCCACTTCTGTTTTAACTCAGAAGAACGCAGATTGAGATAAATAAGAGAAAAGGAGGAGAATGGAAGAGAAGGGAGACAGAAGAGCAAAGAGGAGAAAGAGAGACTTTTGCAGGCAGAGCGTTAATGCTGAGCTAAAAAAGACCGGCTCCTCTATGACTAGTTCTTCCACTCCCCGAACAATTTCAAATTAATTAAGAATGTTGTGGGATCAGGATGAAGATGGAGAACTGAGAACTAAAAAAAAAAAAAAACTACCCCTAAGAGGCAGTGTTGCTTGAAGCAAAGGAAGCAGCATTGAAAATGTCTAAAACATTTGCTTGTACTTAAATAGTGCTCTCAAGAAAATTTCTGAGACACTTTTTTATTTATTGGAGTATTTTACTTCATTATATTTTCCACTCTCTGGTGCTGAGGACAGCGGTGTACTAATGTTCACTACTTTCCTGCAAATCACATGTTCACCTGTAACATGTGATGCTTGTTTGTTGTTCAGGTGAGGCTAGTTAATGAAAGTCATCGTATCAAAAGTGCTCCTTGTACTGTAAGCATAATGAGCTTCATGCTCATTTGTAACTTCTTTGTATCTGTTGTTATGATATGATGCAGTGGTAGGTTACTAGCCTATATGTTCATCAAAGTTTGTCTGTTATTATTCTTGGAGGCAGAAATTGTAAAGAGTTGAATGAATAGTTGTTATTTACTGGTTCAAATGCTTGATGTTGTGAGGCGTTTAGTTGCCAATACAGTACTGTGCAAAACTACCCCTCATTTCTTTATATTCTGCTGCCAAGGAGCCAGACGTGTTGTAATTTTTTTAAAGTGGTCTTAATCAATAGTTCTACAGGCTTTCTGAAGGTCTTTCAAAGTTTTTCTTTGGACACTGGCTGTTTTATGACTGGTTTTCAGTCCTGTCCTTGTAAGGCACTTAAAATTTTTTTTTTGAAATGTCCTTCATGAAGCCTGGAAAACTCCTCAAAACTATTAAAATAAATTGCAAGAAATTGCAAGAAGAGTTCAAGCTGTGCTGAAGAATAAAGGTGGTCATACCAAATATGGCTCAGATATATCAAATATAGCTCATTAGAATTGGACAAACTATTTGTTTTTGTTTTGTTTGTATTGCCTTTCATGCTCTATTTCCATGTTTGCATGTTTCAATATGTATTTCCCATTTTCCTAGCAAAATATAAAGTAATGAGGGGTGACTCGAGACTTTTGCACAGCACTGTAGTAGTTACACCATGGTCATTTACATCAAATAAAAGCTCAAAGTGACGTTAAGAGTTAGATAAATGTGAGCTGCTTATTACATGACCGAAAACATTGTAACATTGAAAGCGGTCCGTCTGCATCAGGAGTAATTCTACGACTTCTAATGCTAAGCACAAACATTGTGGCATTTTTGGCATCATCCTCTAACATACCTTAAAGGGCTATCTGACGGTTGAGAAATATGCAATACGTCACTGAGGGTCCTCACAAACATAAATGTATAAACCCACGGGTCTTAAATCCTAATCAAATGTTAAATATATGATTTTATTTTTTATAATGAATAAATGTTGCCATTCTATTGTACTGTGAATGACAGGCAGACAGATTAAAAGTTTTTCTATTAACTAACTTTAACTTTTTGTTTTAACATTTGCACAGAGCAATTAGGAAACTCTTGACTCCCCTATCCTTCCCTTTCTTCTTTTTAAAGTAACTCTTCTCATTCATCCTCCAGGGGAAACAGTGCATGTGATTAAATCTCTGCCCTGCCAATTAATTCATGGCTTCATAAATATACAAATGTGCTATCAAACTGGAACTAGATCATCCGGCAGGGTGAACGGAGCCCTCAGTCTACTCTCTGTTGTGTACAGTTCTGTTAATTATACAGCTGTGCTCCTCTAAACAATGCCACACATCATCAAGTCTTAGCAAGTTATCGAAATATGCTCATCCTAATGCCAGGCATATGGCATTGAAGGGATAGCAGCCTGCTGACTTTACTTGCCGAGATAAGTACTGACATAAATCATTAAGTAGAGTAGTTTAGTGTATTTGGAAAGTAGAGAATAAAGGAGAACTGAAATTTAGCATAGAATGTGAAAGATTGCCTCACTCTAATAAGTTTTACTCTTTTAGTCTGTAAACTTTGTAGATCCATTTGTGAATGCACGCACACATTCACGGACCACACGGCAGATCAGTGTTTATCACGTCCTCCCAATAAGATGACCATCAGTTATTTGCTCAAAAGCTAAAAATGTGAGTCGTGTACTCTTATACAATATAAAACATCTAAGGCATCTTAATATTAGATCCTACAGCTTTTTCACATCATTATTCCGATTTTGTGGTTGCCTGGCTGCCTGTCAAATTTATAATTTAGCTAAAAATTATTTTAATTACTTTTACATAACATCATAACTGAGCTAAGATAGAAACTTAGCTCAGCTTAGATAGAAAAATTACTTTCTATAGTTATAAATTGTACTTACCTAATATTAATTTTCTGACATCCCATACCTAAAAGAAAAAATGTAGGCAGAAGTTACATTTGTTACCACCAAAATCCCTGTATCATGACTGAAGGTGTTTACTATTTATTGGGCAGTTTTCTAGTGACTGTTTTGTAAAGGGTAAAAAAAGAGCTGTTTAAATAAAGATTCACGTCTTAGCTGTTTATTATCATCATTGCCCAAAGGGCTATTTATAGTGTGATCCATGTTTTTTTGCCAAACAGTCACCTCACGGTGCTTTATATTGTAACGTAAAGACCCTACAATATATATAGTAGGGTCATGTAGTCATGTTGGACAGCTATGTTGTCTGGGGCGTGTCCCCCTGGTAGCGTCTCCCATGGCAAATTGGTCCTGGGTGAGGGGCCAGACAAAGAGCGGTTCAGAAGACCCCCAAGGGAACAGTTTACCCTGCCTGGGATAGGGTTACCAGGGCCCCACCCTGGAGCCAGGCCGGGAGAGGGAGTTCGAGGGGGAGCGTCTGATGGCCGGGCATTAGCTTGTGGTGCCTGGCCGGGCACAGCCCAAAGAGATGACATTGGCCCGCCCTCCTGTAGACCCACCACCCACAGGAGGCATCATAGGGGTCAGGTGCAGTGTGTGTTGGAGGGTGGCCAAGGAGGGAGGCCCTGGTGGACCGATCCCCGGCTATTGAGACTGGCTATGGAATGTCACCTCTCTGGTGGGGAAGGAGCCTGAACTAGTGCATGAGGTTGAGAAATACCAGCTAGATATAGGTGGGCTCACCTCAACACGTGGCCTGGGCTCTGGAATCAGTCTCCTGGAGAGGGGCTGGGCTCTGTTCCAGTCTGGAGTTGCCCTCAGTGAGAGGCAGCGAGCTGGAGTGGGTATTCTTGTATCCCCCCGGCTTGCTGCCTGCGTTTTTACCAGTGGACGAGAGGGTTGTTTCCCTGCGCCTTCGGGCCAGGGAATGGGTCCTGACTGTTGTTTGTGCTTAGGCGCCGAATGACAGTTCAGAGTACCCACCCTTTTTGGAGTCGCTGGGTGGGGTGCTCGAGGGTGCTCCATCCAGTGACTCCATAGTCTTGCTGGGAGACTTCAACGCTCACGTGGGCAATGACAGTGAGACCTGGAGGGGCGTGATTGGGAGGAACAGCCTGCCTGATCTGAACCCAAATGGTGTCTTGTTATTGGACTTCTGTGCAAACCACAGTTTGTC
This sequence comes from Archocentrus centrarchus, assembly GCF_007364275.1. NCBI lineage: Eukaryota > Metazoa > Chordata > Actinopteri > Cichliformes > Cichlidae > Archocentrus > Archocentrus centrarchus. Next base: position 14,779,540 of record NC_044369.1, read on the forward strand.
CATAATAAACACCATGTTCAAACATAAGGGTGTCCATAAGTGCACATGGCACCAGGACACTCTAGGTTGATGATTGATTTTGTAATCATATCACCAGATCTGCAGCCATATGTTCTGGACACTCGGGTGAAGAGAGGAGCTGAGCTGTCAACTGATCACCACCTGGTGGTGAGTTGGATCAAGTGGCGGGGGAAAATGCTGGACAGACCTGGCGCACCTAAATGTGTTGTGAGGGTGCGTTGGGAATGCCTGGCAGAAACCCCAGTCCGCGAGATCTTCAACTCCCACCTCCGGCAGAACTTCGACAGCATTCCGAGGGAGGCTGAGGACATTGAGTCTGAATGGACCATGTTCCGCACCTCCATTGTCGAGGCTGCTGCTCAGAGCTGTGGCTGCAAGGTGGTTGGTGGTTGGTGCCTGTCTGCCCCGAAGCAGAGTCTGGGGATGAGGGGAATGACTCGCCCATCACCGGGGGTGGGGTCACTGAGGTGGTTAAACAACTCCTTGGTGGCAGGGCCCCTGGGGTGGACGAGATTCGCCCTGAGTTCATGAAGGTTCTGGATGGTGTAGGGCTGTCTTGGTTGACATGCCTCTGCAACATCCTGTGGAGATCTGAGCGGTTCCACTGGATTGGCAGACCGGGGCAGTGGTCCCCATCTTTAAGAAGGGAGACCAGAGGATGTGCTCCAACTTTTGGCGGATCACACTCCTCAGCCTCCCCCGTAAGGTCTATGTTAAGGTGCTGGAAAGGAGGGTCCGCCTGTTAGTTGAACCTTGGATCCAAGAGGAACAATGCAGTTTTCGTCCTGGTTGTGGAACGCTGGACCAGCTCTTTATCCTCTCGAGGATATTCGAGTGTGCGTGGGAGTTTGCCCAACCAGTCCACATGTGCTTTGTGGACTTGGAGAAGGTATTCGACCACGTCCCTCGGGGTATCCTGTGGGAGGTCCTGTGGGAATATGGGGTGTCTGGCCCATTGTTGCGGGCCATTCAGTCCCTGTGCAACCGCAGTGAGAGCTTGGTCCGTATAGCCGGCAATAAGTTGGACTCGTTTCCTGTGGGTGATGGATTCTTCCAGGGCTGCCCTTTGTCACCGATTCCGTTCATAATTTTTATGGACAGAATTTCTAGGCATAGCCAGGTGGTGAAAGGCTTCTTCCTTGGTGGCCTCAGAATCTTGTCTCTGCTCTTTGTGGATGATGCGGTCCCGTTGGCTTCATCAGGTGGTGGCCTACAGCTCGCAGTGGAATGGCTCGCAGCTGAGTGTGAAAGGGCTGGCATGAGAATCAGCACCTCTAAGTCTGAGGCTATGGTCCTCAGCCGGAAAAGGGTGGAGTGCCCTCTCCGGCTCAGGGACGAGTTCCTGCCCCAGGTGGAGGAGTTCAAGTATCTTGGAGTCTTGTTCACGAGTGATGGGAGAAGGGAGATGCTGCACTGGTCTGTCATGGTGAAGAGGGAGCTGAGTGTAAAAGCGAAGCTGTCGATTTACTGGTCAATCTACGTTCCTACCTTCACCTATGGTCACGAGCTTTGGGTAGTGACTGAAAGAATAAGATCGTGAATGCAAGCGGCAGAAATGAGCTTCCTCTGAAGGGTGGCTGGCCTCTCTCTTAGAGATAGGGTGAGAAGTGCGGCCATTTGGGAGGGGCTCAGAGTAGAACCGCTGCTCCTCTACATCGAAAGGAGCCAGTTGAGGTGGCTTGTCCCACTGGGAGGAGACCCTGTGGTAGACCAAGGACACGCTGGAGAGATTATATCTCTTGGCTGGCCTGGGAACGCCTTGGGGTCCCTCCGGATGAACTGGTGGAGGTGGCTGGGGAGAGGTAGGCCTGGGCTTCTCTGCTTAGGCTGCTGCCCCCGCGACCTGGTCCCAGATAAGCGGAAGAGAATGGATGGATGGATGGTATTGTCATTACTATTTCATTAACTAATAATTATATTGCAATATTTTGTGTGCATTCTTACCTCCTCTCAGTGGGAAAACTACCAAACCTATGCTCTCTTTTTTTTTTATGCTCTCTAACAGCAGTGACTCCTTAATCTCCTTAAACAGGTGTTCCTCAAGTATATCTAACCCAGGTTATGCAATAATGGGCCTTTTCGATACGCGGTGTGAACATTGAGGTGACATTAAATCAGATTTGATCCCATTAGGCGTCCCTTTGGTGGCCCCGCAGTTTTGATGAGCTGTTTGGAGTCCTGCCAGACAACACCATCCTGAGAGAGGCGAGCGAGAAAAGAGAATGTCATTTTACCTCATCACAAACTCCACTGTGAGAAACAGTCAAGCATGTCTTCAGCGCGTTGTGCATTATTCATGTCGCGTGTTGAACAGCACTTCTCTCTCTCTCTCTCCATCTATCTCTTCTTCTACCCCCTTCTATCTTTTAATCTAAGAACAGTCTGCTATTCTCTCAGATAAAACCTGAAGTGCACTGACCACATTAGGCCACATTAAATGCAGTTACCCTGCTATGTCTGATATGACTTGGAACATAGAAACAGAAATATTTAAACTAGTGTATGAGTCTCATACCTCTCCCTATACTACATGTACTTAAATGTAGAGGAAAGGACAAAGACTGGATTCACTTGGAGTAAATGAAGGAAATGTGACCAGGACTAATGAAGTTCACGTGCCTCTGACTTAATTAGGAGGAAGAAAAGGATGACTCAGCTGAATTGTGCTATTTAAATATACAGTGCAAAATAAAGTAAAGAGTTTAAAATCTTTTAGGCAAATACAGCCTGCTGTAGTTACCCACAGAAAACAAATGTTATGCTGTGATTTCAGAACACCATACTGCGGTAATTTTTTGCCCACTCACAATTACCTAACACCGTCTCTGTCTTTAACAATATTAGCTGCATGCAGCAGAGGATAATTTAATGAATCTCAGCCTGCCTTGGTGAAGAGCAATCATTACAAGTTATTGAAAAATATTTTTCATATAATTTTTGCTTTAACGGTTAGACAAAGTACACCTTTGTCAACTTATGATGCATTGCAATATGCCAATACAAGCTCACAAATCTACACATTGATATCCAGTTTATGCAAATATGCATATCTGTTCCTCTTAGATGCACCACATTGACCAAAACATAGTTAGATGGCACTGACTGAGCTTTTTTTTTAAGCTTATTATTTTTTTATATTTGCCTAAGTTACTGATTTGGAATCCATCTATCCATTTTTTTTTAATGCTTATCCACTTTAGGGTCACAGGGCCAGAGCCTATCCCAGCTATCTTATGGTGAGGGGCTGGGGTACACCCGGAACAGGTTGCGAGTCTATCAAGGGGCTCACACAAAGAGACAACCAACCATTCAAGCTCACATTCATGCCTACAGCCAATTTAGAATCAAAAATGAACCCCACATGCATGTCTTTGGACTGTGGGAGGAAGCTGGAGAAAAATGGAAAGAACCAATGCAAGGAGAACTTGCAAACGCCAAAGGGCCCCAACTGGCCAGTGGATTCAGACCCAGGACCTTCTTATTGTGTTTCAACAATTGCAATGCCAGACATTTGATTGCAGTGTTGTAATGCGATTCTCAAGTGTAATTTCTGGAGGTTTCTTGCCCAAACATAAACACTGAAACTAACCTACAGCATGTACATACAGTACTGTAAATGCAAAGATGACGATGTATAATATAAGTATATAGTAATATATTACTTATAGTAATAAGTAATATAGTATAATATAAGTATAATATATATATTATTAACTAACATTTAAAAATATTGAATATGGCTTCTTTAACTGCTCATTTTACATATAATTTAGCCTGGCAACGGTATACGCTTTGAGCCATCTGGACCAATCTGGACTGGGCAAGCCTTTTTGAATTAGTGATCACAGCTCATTATAACATGTGTATCCAAACGAGAACTCTCAGAAGTGTTAGGACAGGTGATTAAAACAGCCCAGAACATCACCGGCACTCATCTAATGAGCATCAGTGATATCGTCAAGGTGCAGAGACCAAATGATATTAAAAGACAATACCCAGTCCCGTCACAGCCTGCTCACCCTTCTGCTGTTTGGCAAGCAATACAAAAGTATTAGAAATAGACTTCAGAATGCTTTGTTCCCCTTAGGCTGTGAAACTTCTGAACTCATCCTACGCAAGCCACAACAACAGTTAGTTATTTATTCATTAAGTTATCACTGTTTGTTTTATCCCCTGGAATATAACTTTTGTCATACAAGAACAATGCTTCATCATAACGAGCATTGTCATTTCATTTTTATTAGTTTGGTTGTGCATTCATAGATTAAGACTCAGGGGCGTAGATCATACACCAAAAGCAGATGGGGGCAAAAAGTATTGCTGGTTGTGATTCTTGAGGAATTTTTTGACAGAATTAAATACATAGAACATTTCATCTCTATTACTTGAGTTTCAAACTCCTAGTCACAGTGTGTGTGTGTGTGTGTGTGTTTAGGCCACAAAGTCTGTACAGAGATGACAGAATCAGAGGGTCAAACATCATGGTCAGCTGAAGATACTTTAACAATGTCTGGATGACATGGGGTTTATTTTTAGAATGCTTTTAATCTCCTGCAGGCTCAGTGTTTGAAGGAACCCACATGAATTTTAGCATGAGAAGGGTAAAATAGCTCAACCATAAATTCTCACAAATTAGTCTGAATGTCTCCTTTTTCATGACTGGCAGTAATTGTTGAGCAAAAGGTCAGAGACTTCGACCTGCACCTGCACGAACATGCACACGTCCTTATCCATCATCCTGTGTGTGTGAGGTGCCTAATTGGTTCGATAGTGAGTCATATCTAATTGGTGTGTAGCTGTCTATAGCTCAGGTACTTCGAGGCAGTAGACTGGAACTCACATAAAATAGAACATAAAAGATAAAGAGAGCAAACTCTAAAGAGCAGTACTGCTGGAAGCTTTCTGTGGGACAGGGAGAAAGAGAGAGTTCATTGTGGTGTTATTTATCTCTTAATTTGTTTTTCGGTGTCCCCATCACTGGTGTTTTCAATCTCTCTTAGAGCCCAAATCAAATTAGCTCAGTAGGCTAGAAATTCTTGCACAGAGGGTTACAAAAGTAAACAAACAGGGAAGCTGAAGTGATTGTGTAAAGTCTGCATGTATTGTTGAGGCGCTATTGCTGAGATGATTACGGTCTTCTTAAATTGAGGTTTGCTGCAGGGGACTTGAGATAAGTCCCCAAACTGCCATGCTAATTTAGCACTGTACAAGAGCAGAGGCTGCAGTCTACCTATTTGTGTTGGAATCTTATTTAAATAAAAATAGAGCCTGATTTAGAGTTTTGACTTGTGCTATGATGCTTTTCTGTCATCATTTTTGCCTCTTTAAAGAGAAATATTGTTCTGTGCTTTAGTGATCACTAAAAAAACTTTTAATAAGGAACTAAAGAATGTGATTTTGCTCTGAGGGCGGCTCTACTGCTAAAAGTTAATGATCTGGACCGTGATAATAGTGATTTAGTGCAGTGATTTCAGTTTAATGATTTGGTATTACTTATTTCTTTGTGCTTGTGCTAAATACCTATCCTCTCCTGACTAATATGATTATGACTAAAGCAGACAATCCGTCTACTCGTACAGTGATACTTAATTTACAGCCTGTGAGACAAAAGAGGCCCGCAGCAGGATGACAGCAGGCCTGCCAGCCATATTATAATTCATTTTCACATGTAACAGATACATCGGCAACCAAAATGCATATACAGCTTTTGATTACAGTAAAATATTTCAGCCAGGACTGCTAAATTTGGTGGTATGGCTCTGTTTTGGGACCTTTCTGCCTTTCCAAATACAAACGTCGAGAGCTGGATGCAGGGAGAGCATTTTAACAAGACTTCCCATACAAAACATAGCAGGCATCAGTGACAACAGATATGGCACTCATTAAATCACACATAATAGGAAAAGAAGAGGCTGGGGTGGAGGTTAGTTGCAGTGTAACTTGTATGCCTGTGTGAGATTTGCCAACTGGATACTCATGGAGCAACTAGAAGGGTATCAGCCGAGCCATCAGCTGATGCAGGCTGGCATTAAGATCAGCTGATCTGCTGGGACTGTGACCTTTGATCTTGTGGCCCACCTATGGTTGATTGATGATGGATGATTATGATAATTTATTTGTTTTATAGGCCTTAGTACGAGTTCTTGTAACAAATTTGTGTTATTAACGCCAGTTAAAAGAGATGGGAAAGAAAGATGAAATCTAACATTTAATTACAATAGGGCCTTCGCACATTTTGTGCTCGGGCTTTAATAATAATAATAATATTAAGTTGGCCCTGACCACCTGCCATTTAGCAAAAGTGCCCCAAGCAAAGCAAGTTGAGTATCCTGGCTCTAGGAGATGTAGTGGTACACAGCAGCAGCCCTTCTTTGTTTACACTGTGTTGACTGAACGAATAAAGCAGCTTTTGTGAAGAGTTTGTCGATTTGAATTCATAGCTAATTACAAATTATAATATTCAACAATCCGTTATAAAACAACTATGACAGTGACAGGCACAGAGTATCATCAGTGTCTAGCAGTGCCTCTCTTGATTATGACATTTAATTCTTCTTCAGATCTTCTCCATAGTCTTTTGCTGTCCTCCCTATGATCATCAGATCACAGTCTCTGCTTTCTCTCTTGCTCCTGTAGTGATGGATGGGCAGACCGTTACGAAGTTGTGGAGGGTTATGAGCAGGAAGCAGAGGGAGGAATCACAATGAAGCTCCAGTCAGAGGTGGTCAAGTCCTTTGATGACTACTACCTAAAGCTGCGTCTGGACACCAACACCAGGAACCCCTGGTTCCCGGAGTTCTGGCAGTATCGTTTTCAGTGCCGCCTCCTGGGCCATCCCCAGGAAAAGAAGAACTACAAAAAAGTCTGCTCTGGTAGGATATGACAAAATATTCATATGTTCATATGTCTGATGTTTATAGATAGGAGTGGATTTTTTCTAAACAATGACTAGTCAGACAGTTTTGTTTTTCAGGCACTGTCTTCTTTTCTTTTACCTGTGAGACCAGAGGGTTAAATATGACCATAAATATGAGAGCAAAAATTATGAATAATAACAAAAACTGTGACCCCCCCCCCCCCCCCCCCCCCCCCCCTGTGTTTTCCTCCATGAATATTCTCTCCATTTGCTTGCAAAAGGTGATCACGGTAAATTGTGTTCTTGACTTGTTAATAGCTTTCCAACCACTATTCAAAAATTGCTCATGACAAATCCACCCTGCAGAACGGCAGTTAGATAAATTGGTCGCATGCTTCTAATCAAATGATAAATAAAAATCAATTAGTGGTTTGTGATGACTGTTAACTTCTCAGAGCTGTAAGGTTATGGATCCTTTTCTACTTTGTATCACACGTTTACAAACCTCTTATATTCCAAAGATCTTCGTGGTGGTAAGTGCATCTTTCGAGACATGATTATTAAAACAGCATCTGTTTGAATTTCACTTGCACTTTGTTCGCATTTGACTCCTCCAAGACAGGACGAGTTTGACTGATGCTTTTTTAAACACAACGCTCTCTGTAATATCTGTGATTTAGTCAAACGGGTAGACGTCTCCATCCTGACAGGCTCAGACTCTGTTAAAGTGAGAAATTCATCAGTCAAACTCCAGTGCAAAGCACTTGCTTGTTTGGACTGTGCAAGGAGGAAGAAAGAAAACAAAAATTGATGTATATACTAGAAAGCTGCACAAAGGAATCGCTCACTTGGCACACACTGCTGACACAAACACATGGCTGCATCCTTGTGTTTCCCCCCACTGTGTGTGCATGTTGATGTCACAAACAAAGCACATCAGTATTTTAAATGCACTGTCAAATGAGGCAAAGATAAATATAGTTTAGGAGAAATCTATTATTTTTCCACCATTCTGCCAAACACTGAGCTGTGACTGTGGGACAGTGTCTTTAGATGACTGAAATACAACTTGCACAAACAGTCTGAGGATTTTCCCAGGCACTGGCTGTTCTCCTCATCTGTTTCCTATTGAGCTTTTGGGCATCAATGCTAACATATTTTGCTGCAAAAAGAAAAAAAAAAAGAAAAGAAAAGAAAAGAAAAGAAAAAAAGAGTCTGTTTCTCTGTTCTTTAGGTCTTTTTCAAATTTCATCATACTTCTAATGCTTTGAGTACAGCAACACAAAAGACATTAAAAAAACATGTTTTTTGGAATCAGGTTAAGAAGAGTGGAAGAGAGTGACAGAAAAAAAGAAACTACAACAACAACCACAAAACTGTGAATCAAGGTTAACACAGTGCCTTGGTTTTTGGAGTTCATTTCTCTCTCTCTCTCTTTCTGCTTTGAAGCCAGTTTTCTACACTTGCACTTCAGAATTCTTTCAACTGTTTGACGACCTGTTCTTTCATCTCTGACAGGGAATGAGAGTCTGCAGGAGAACTATGTTCAGGATAGTAAGATGGGCTTTGTCATCAATGCCATCTATGCCATGGCCCATGGCCTCCATGATATGCACAAGGAGCTATGTCCAGGACAGACAGGGCTCTGTGAGGCTATGGATCCTATCGATGGCAGCAAGCTGCTGGACTACCTTCTCAAGACATCCTTCAGAGGAGTCTCAGGAGAGGAGATTTATTTTGATGAAAATGGAGACACTCCAGGAAGGTAAGAGGATGAAGAATCTAGTAAGAATATTAAAACAAAAGGCACGAAATGGAAATAGAGATTTGAAATCACCATCTTGGTCATCTGCGTTTCTCCCTTCTCCCGCTCTCCTACTCATTAGCACACACTTGTGCACCAATCTTGAGCATGAAAGGATGTAATTAGTCCGGACTGGAACAGATTTAGTGGATTGTCCGCTGTGGCAGCCACTTTCATCTCTTTACAGTCCAACAGACAACATTTGACAGTCAGAAAACACACCCGTGTCATTCCTCTGTCAGCTGGAGGTTAGGTGCAGCACATCCTGGTTCAGTATGCGCTGTGCACTGGTATGAGCTCTTGATGTTGCATAACAGAGTTGTAAGCAGTTTGTGACTTTAGATAAGAAAAAAAGTTGCTAAGCTGTGGAGTTATCATTAAATAACCCATCGCTCTACCTCTTTCCCACTCTATCCTTTTTTCCCCTTTTCTCACTTAATAAATGTTTTAATACATGCTCCTCCATCTCTCTAAACATCCAGGTATGACATCATGAATTTACAGAGCGTGGGTGATAATCGCTATGACTACATAAATGTGGGGTCGTGGAGCGAGGGCATCTTGAGCATTGATGACAACAAACTGTGGATGAACAGCAGTGACATGGTTCGCTCAGTCTGTAGTGAGCCCTGCTCCAAAGGACAGATAAAGGTAGGGATTCAGATCCTTCTTATAGCAAATTTTTCAGTGTCATATAAACTCATCTAAGTCCATCTCTGAGATATCAAATCAGCACATTTCACACCCTTCCAGAGTGACACATTGGCCATCATCTTCTAAACCAGTATAATATTTGTGTTTTTGTCAAAGAACAACTAAAAAGAAATTCACAGAATTTAAGGCAGACTTAGTAGACAACCCAAGATTTATGGGATGGCGTAAAGGGCTGTCCTATAGATTTCTCAATCTTGTTTTCATCTTGCCTTAATAAAAATAGACTTAGCAGAAACTCACTTGAAAAATATTTTGATCCTGCTTCAGGCACAACAAGAAGTCAGATTCTCTGAGGCTTTACAGGAAAGTATAGCAGTGACTTGAACTGAACTGTTTGTTAAGATGCATAATGGTGTTCTTATTGCACAAAGCCAGAATATAGTTTTAAAGCACCCAGAAACAGTCATCTGCTAGGTTTAAGACTATAAAGAATACTCCAATGTCATTGCCTTTAAAACACCTCTTATTTTATAGACTCTTATGTTACACAATGCAGCATTTAAAACTCTTTATTCTATTCTCTACATCTGAAATATCACACAATATAATGCTTGTATTTTCTTCAAGAACTCAACCTGCCTTCTCTGTCTGACTGTCATGAAGTCATGGCCCTTGGGTCTGGGACCGAGGGTTTTGAAATCTCTCTTTTCGTAATTCATGGTTTGTCTTACGATATTTATATTCCTAGGGTTTTGGTTCTTCTTTAGCTTTTATATTATTCCCTGAGTGTTCCTGCCTCTGTTGTGTTTCTGTCTCCATCTGTGTGTCCCCGTGTCTGTCTGTGGTTCCTATGTCCAGTTCATGTTCCTCTAGAACAGATGTTCCCTTCCTCAGTGCGTCTGCCTTCCCTGTATTGTGTCAAGTCTGCAATTCTGTTTCCATAGCTACTTCCTGTTTTACTTTGGCAGCCCTTTATATTGTCTACTTCGCCTTGTCTCGTTAGTGTGTTTCAGTTCACCTGTTCTCCCCGGTTGTTCCAATCTCTTCTCATTACCTCTTGTGTATATATTATCTTTGTTTTCCTCAGTTCTTTGTTGTGTTGTCATCAGCTCCCCTCATGCTTTGGTTCCTTGCTCCGGGTTTCCCATGTTGTTTCTGAGTTTCTTCCTAATTAGTGTATTCCTGGCTCCTAACCAGCCCAATTTATATTTCGTATGTTTTCCCTGAGTTAACCAGCAAATAAAGTTGAGTATTTTGAGTTCAGTCCTTTCTTACGAGTTCTGCATTGGGGTCCTATACCTGCCTACCACACAGCGATTTATGCCACTGATAATGAATCTGAGTCACTCAATACCCCCCTTCTCTGTAGAAGAGTTAAGGATGGCTTTTGTTAAGGTAAATTGAGATCAAATTTCCATCAAAGCTATGTCTTTTTTTAAACTAAATTGAGACCCCCATGGTTGGATATGATTAATACTTATATTAATGGGATGCAAAAGTCATAACACAGGTTTGCCAAATAAGTATTTAACTTAATGAGGTAATTACACACCTCTCTTCCTCCTGAATGGGGATGTTAAAGTACTTGCTACTTTGTTAGCAGTACATTGGACGAAACTGATGAACATTGATCAAATCAGTTTTATTAAGCCTCGTTTAACATCAGACAGTGTATCACATATTTATGTGGCACGTAGTGACTCTTCCTGCTTGGTTCTATGAATTGGTTCTATTGAATGCCAGTCAAAATTTGTTGGGTTAAAGTGGAATTATTTTAGATTAGGTACAAATTTGGCCTGTGAATGCAAGTCATCATTATGATAAAACTCTATCAGGGACCCAACAGCCAAGAACATATAGACACGGGTGTATTTTTAAACTGTGGGTTTTATTGTACCCCAAAAAGGACAAAAAAAGTGATATAAATCAAACTCATGAAAGTAAGCTATTCTAGGAAATCAGTGGGCCCATAAAAGATGTCAACTAAACAAAACTTTACACAAGAGATATGCTTAACAAAATACCAGAACTCAACCTACTGACCTGTTCAACCTGACTGAGCAAACCATTTTAAATGCCACAGGGGATGCCAGAGAGAGTAATTATACTTAAAAACACAAAAAAGAACCCATTCCCCCATGTGGTCACAAATGGTTAATTCCACTTGACTGACCTCTGCACTTAAACCAGCTCCACCCTCAGCTTCCTCTTTTGCTCAAACCAACAGACAGGTAACTCAAAAACAAACAAACAAAAAAAACAGAAAAAAGAATTACTGACGAACCAATGTTAATCAGTTATATGCACCATTATTTATAATTTTACTTGGCATAATGGATTAACCACATTAACCACCAACTTCAATAATTATAAACTAATGAGATGGGAGTATAAAACCCTACTATATTTAATTTACACAAACTTAAATAAATATTACCAGAGTCTTTCAATTGTGTGGTTGTAGACAACCATCACAAACTCTTATGCACAAACTGGTAATGTTCTGCATAAGAAATAGTCCTTCTCTATGTAGGGGAACCCATCAGAGCTGACCCCTTTAGCCATTACTATTTTTTCTTTCCCCAAACCACTGGCTCAGGAAATTAGTGAATATCATTGTATGCTGATGATACTATTGTTTATGTAGGTAACACAGTTTCCTCTATACCACATGTCTTCCACTGTAATACAAAAATTTCAAGGTATATAAGGTCATATAGAGATGGAATCTGAACTCTGGTGAAATCTGCCACATTAACTCAAAGCTTGTACAGTGATCAAGCATAACATTATGACCACTGACTGCTGAAGTGAATAACATTGTTATATCTTCATCGAGTTACATGCTAGTGGGTGGGATATACTAGGGAGCAAGTGAACATTTTGTACTCAAAGTTTATGAGATAGAAGCAGGAAAAATGGGAAAACGTAAGGATTTGAGCAAGTTGGACAAGGGTCAAATTGTGATGGCTAGACAACCGGGTCAGAGCATCTTTAAATCTGTAGCTCCTGTGGGATGTTCCCAGTCTGCAGTGGTCAGTATCTATCAAAAGTGGTCCCAAGAAGTAACAGTGGTGAACCAGCAACAGGGTTATGGGCAGCCAAGGCTCACTGATGCACATGGGGAGCGAAGGTTGGCCTGTGTGATCTGATCTAACAGATCAGATCACACCTCTTGCTTCTCACACATGTTGGTTCTGATAAAGAGGTGTCAGAATACCAAGTGCATTGCAGTTTGTTGCGTATAGGGCTGCAAAGCCACAGACCGGTCAGGGTGCCCATGCTGTCTCTTGTTTACCACCGAAAGCACCAACAACCACACAAGCCTTAGAACTGGACCACGGAGCAATAGAAGAAGGTGGGATGGTCTGATGAATTATGTTTTCTTTTACATCACGTGGATGGCTGGACACGTTTGTCTCTTACCTGGGAACACCTGGCACCAGAAGGCAGTGTGATGCTTTGTGCAATGTTCTGCTGGGAAACCTTGGGTCTTGCCATCCATATGTTACACATACCACCTACCTAAGCATTGTTACAGATCGTGTACAACCTTTCATGAAAACGATAATCCTTGAGTGTAGAAAAGCTGAACGAAAGTGGAAGAAAGATAAGCTCCAGGTTTCATTACAAATGTTGAAGGACTGCTGGTATCGCTATCAGGCAGCCATGAGAGATGCTAGAAGGAAATATTTGTCAAACATCATTAGATGAAACTGCAATAAGCCTCATATATTGTTTAAAACTGTAGACTCTGTTCTTGATGTCCCACAAAGTATCTGCATTGAATCTTCATCTGAGACGTGTGAAAACTTTCTAAATTTCTTTGTGAACACGGTGGCTAATGTGAGAGCTCAGATATCGTCCTGTGCTGTCGACCCGTCATTCACTGTTCCCTGCTCTGCTGTTTTCTATCAGTTTGAGCCTGTGACTTTACCTTTTTTGTATGAGGTTGTTGGTCATATGAAGCCCTCTGGGTCCCCTACAACTGTTATTAACAGCAGTTTGTCCTCAGGTGTTATTCCAAAAGACTGGAAGCATGCAACAGTGCAACCTCTGATTAAAAAGGCTGGCTTGGATCCTACTGTGCTTTCAAACTTTAGACCAATTTCCAAGTTGCCTTTTCTTTCAAAAATTTTGGAAAAAATTGTCTATATACAGTTAAAAGAGTTTTTAGAGTCAAATAACATTTTTGAGGTTTTTCAGTCTGGTTTTAAGCCCTTCCATAGCACAGAATCTGTACTATTAAAGGTTTTTAATGACATTCTTTTAGCTACAGACTCTGGGGATTATGTTATCCTGGTTTTACCGGATTTAACTGCGGCCTTTGATACAGTGGATCACAGTATTTTACTCTCTTGTTTAGAGTATTGTGCAGGCATTCATGGCACTGCCCTGAGTTGGTTGAGGTCCTACCTGGCTGAGAGAACATTCTGTGTCAGTCTTGATAGTTTTAAGTCTTCATGTTCTCCTCTGCTGTGTGGGATACCCCAGGGCTCCATCCTTGGACCACTGCTATTGTCATTGTATCTTCTTCCCTTGGGTTCCATTTTTAGAAAGCACAAATGTGCTTTCCATTTTTATGCTGATGACAGTCAGGTGTATGTCCCCTTAAAACAAGAAGACTCTTACTCTGTAGAATCTTTGACTAAGTGCCTTGATGAAATTAAAACCTGGATGGCACTAAACTTTCTTCATTTTAACGACAAGAAGACAGAGGTTTTGGTTGTTAGTCCTGGTACTACTGGTGGGTCCTCTACTGTAGATCTGGGGCCTCTAACACAATACACAAAACCTACTGTTTCTAACCTAGGTGTCAGAATGGACAGTGTTTTTAACCTAGATAAGCAGATCAGTGCAGTGGTGAAGTCCAGCTTTTTTAAACTCAGACAATTAGCCAAGGTCAAACAGATCCTCTCAAAACAGGACTTTGAAATTGTAATTTATGCTCTTATTACATCACAACTGGATTACTGTAACTCTCTTTATTAAGGGGTTTCCCAGTCATCCCTGTCCCGTCTTCAGCTGGTGCAAAACGAAGCCGCTCGTCTTTTAACTGGTACACGGAAGAGAGATCATATTTCTCCTGTTTTGGCCTCACTGCACTGGCTCCCTGTTCATTTTAGAGTGCATTTTAAAATTCTTTTATTGCTTTTAAGTCATTAAATGGTCTTGCCCCCCCCCCCCCCCCCCCCCCCCACCTCTCTGAGCTCCTACATGTGCACTCGCCCTCCCGGTCGCTCAGGTCCGCTGATCAGCTGCTCCTGGATGTGCCGAGGACACAACGAAAGCTCAGGGGGGACAGAGCTTTTGCTGTGGCAGCACCTAGGCTGTGGAATTCACTTCCACTCCATATTAGACAGGCTTCTTCACTGTCCATTTTTAAGTCACTTCTTAAAACCCACCTTTTTTCATTGGCAACTGCTTGAGAGTTGACTTTTATTATTATTATTTTATTTTATTTTATTTTATTGATTATTATTTTTATTGACTTTTACTCATTTGTTTTATTTATCAGTTTTAATTGTGTTTGTTTTTACTGTTTTCATATTTTATTGTGTTTTAATGTTAAGCACTTTGGTCACCACTTGCTGTTTTTAAAGTGCTATATAAATAAAGTTGGCTTGGCTGGCTTGGCTTGATGGCTGTGGCCTCTTTCAGCGGGATAATGCAGCTTGCCAAAAATCAAAAACGTTTCAGGAATGGTTTGAGGGGTACAATAACGAGTTTGAGGTGTTGACTTGGCCTCCAAATTCTCCAGATCGCAATCCAGTCGAGCATCCGTGGTGTGTGCTGGACAAACAAGTCATGGAGGCCCCCCCCTCACAACTTACATGATTTAAGTTGCCAGATACCACAGCACACCTTCAGAGGTCTAGTGGAGTCTATACCACAATGGGTTAGGGCTGTTTTGGCAGCAAAAGGGAGACAACACAATATTAGGCATGTGGGCATAATGTTATACCTGATCAGTGTATATCAATATTTAAAATGGACATATGCTTTTGGGTCAGTGTTTACTCATTTATTATCCCTCTTGCTTCTCTTGACTCCTGTCAAATTTTAGGATGTTCTTCTGGTTCTTTGGGCTATGCCCTCTCTCTGCTTGGTTTGGTTATAGTCCTTCTGTCTCTTGGAGATGAATAATGGGGAATATTTTGCTACCTCACAGATTGCAAGACCTGGTAATCAAATTCAGGAGCTATAATTGAATTTCTTTCACTACTTGCTATACTGTATAAAAAAGGAGGTGCACGCCGATCTTGAAGGGCACAAGCATTTTTTTCATTCCAAATGCAATATGTATTTTTTTTTTTTTTGTCCCTGCAGTACAGGGATGGGGACGTAATATTTTAGAAAACAAAACCACAAACAAACAAAAAGAAAAGCCTCTGTTTATGAGCTTTTTACGATCTACAAGCTGAATGTAATCTGCCATGATAATTTTTTTTTCTTCTATCTGCAATTAAGATTAGCAATGTGGGCATATGATGGCCCATGGGGATCAGCACTTCCCACACAACCTCTTAAAAAATGATTTACTTTGTATGTGTTTATGTGCATGCAGCGTGTGGATGGAAACTGGGGGGAATCAAGCCAAGGAATCAATATGATCATTAAGATTAAGGCTCAGGAAACCATGAATGTCTAACTTTCAAGTCAATCCCTCCTGTGATTAAAAAGAGACATCATTTAAGAGATGATTCAGCGGTTGGACTAGTGCCCTTAAATATCTGTTCCTGGTAAAAAAATAAAAAAATTGCAGTAAATCTTAATCCTTTACATTTGTTTATATCATTTGAAGCAAGAAGATTGCAGATGCTATTCTGCCCTACATTTTTAAATCCTCCTCTAATTACAAGTTATCAAAAGAAAAAGACAAAAAAATGTTTACTCAGTCTATTTAAATATGACAAACATTTGATATATTATGCACTATTAACTCATGCGACTTCCACCCTACCTGAACTAGGAGATGGGCAGTTTTGGACACTAAGTAATAAAAAGTGCTATTGAGCACAGGCTGAGTAAATGCCCTCATTTCCTACATTTGGGGATGATTGTTTTCAGCCTGGCTATACACTGAGTTGCCCCGAGGGAGGGTGCATCCTCTCTCCTAGCTGCTCATGCTTCCCTCTCTATCTGCTTTGTTTCGTGCCCCACTTATCACCCTGCTTTACATATCACAGTGCTGGTAACAGCTTCTTTGGGAGCACAATGTAAAAGCAGCTGGCCTTGTTTTCTAAACACTGTCTGGGGCTTGAGAAAAAAAAAAAAAAAAGCACAAACAAATCCTTATCTTGATAGCCCCGAGGTGCTGATTACTTATTTAGGTTACTTCAGGTGAGATGTGCTTTTTTTTTCACGGTTCACTGTTGTGACTGGCTACTGAGCTTTCTTTGACACACTGATCTTGATGATGTGTTGCTTCTCTGCATGCAGGTGATTAGGAAGGGTGAGGTGAGCTGCTGCTGGATTTGCACCACATGCAAGGATAACGAGTATGTCCAGGATGAATTTACCTGCAAGGCGTGCGAGCTGGGATGGTGGCCGGATGATGACCTGGCAGGTAGGAGAAACAAAACCAGAAGCTGTGAGCCAATCTGTGTTTGTATTTATTACATCGTTCATCCACACTCCCCATCCCTTACTCTCGATAACCGATCTGCACTCATTATTTTACCCATTTCATGTATTCACTATTAGCCCAACTAGAGTACTTTTTAGTGGGCCTGACATCTTTATGCTCTCAATAATCATCCCCTCCCCATGAGGCTATTCGCACAGCACCTCAGTGGTCTGACAACACCTTTTCACCATGCAGCTCCTGTGCCCCTGCTTTCTTCATTTCCTCAACCTTAACACCACTCCCTCAAAAAATACTGCTGCTCATTTCCTTCCTCTCTGCTCTTGTTGTGACCTGGTGCTTGTTCTGACAGCGATTTATAAAGTTGAGAGGAGCTCTCAATTCCCAGGTGTAAAATCCTATTACTGCCATGAGAGGCTTGAGGATACATTTCAGCAGTCTGTCAAGGAAGAAATTTTTCCTTCACTCTCATTACATTTGAGGAATACTAATAGAGAGAGATAATATGCTATTCATGGAGCAAGGGTCTGCCATTGTGGATGTGTATTTTTGAAAATATACAGCAGAAGAGTAAACTTCATTTTTTTCAAATATTCAACGGTCTTCTCAGAGCTTAGAGACAGAAATAAGGGATTTGAGGATTGTGCTAGATAAGTGAATGCAGATACATTTCATCTTTGCCACTGGTGTCTGTTTGTATGCAGAAGGGCAAATGCATCTGCAAGCTGAGCTGGGTGGGTGGCCAAGAGAAAACAAGCAACAGTTCTCTGTTGCTACTTCCCCCTGCATTTAAAATAAAACCCTGCTGTAAGAGCTGCTTCACACCTTGATATGCTCATTAGTACCTTTCTGATTAGAATACCCAGAGGAAGAGAAGTTGGCTTATTTTAAAATTTCAGCTATCTTATGATTTGGCATATTAGGATTTTAGCATGCAGACCAGAACTGGGTTCCTCCGTGAAGTCACTGTAATGCTATTAGCAGAAGCATGTAATTTATGGAGTGTTAAGCTGGGGAAGTCTAGGGATGTCATTTTTCTCCAATTAAGCTCTCCAAACTTCTTCTGTGTGTTGGATGACGAGTATGCAGGGCATCATGACAGAAGAGAAATAGAGCTGTGGGGTGTGTAGGACGAAAAATGCAAATGAGCTCCTGACAGTGCCATAGCACAAATGTTTGAGACTGGCAGAAGAGGTGAGAGATCCAAAGTAATGTGATATTCAGAATCCCCATATATCATTCTCTATATATACCTATATGTTGTCAATACAAACAATGGCAGTAAGAAACATAGTTTTAATAAATAGCTCTAGATACTGTAGCATTTTTATCACTTTAACCTTCATATCAATCTATTGGCCTTGAAGGACAGGCCAGAGGTCAAATATGACATATCTTAAATCTTTATATGGTATTTTCTATATGTTGAAAAGACACACCGCACTTCTAAGAATCATAGGTTCTAAGTTATAAGGCTTTTTGACAATTTTTGACCAATAAATCATTAAGTTGACCTCGAACACTGTGGTAGATGTAAGCCAAATTTTAATGGATTGTTAACATGACCCCACTCTACACGCCTACAAAGTTTTAGCAGAATTCATTCAAAACTTTTCAAGTTATTGTTTTTACAGACAGAATGACACACAAATGCTGCCAAAAACATAACCTCCTCCAACAATTGTTGGAGGCAATAAAAGTAGGTTTTAACTGATTTGAATTCTGTCTACTGGGGTTCAAAATTTATATTTTAGGTGACATTTAGTAGCCACTTGAGTTAGCTTTAACTTATTATTATACTTTTTTTTATCATTATACTTATTATGTGTTATACTTTTATTGAGTTTCTTCCTAGTTCTTTTATTTAATTTTATTTTCTGTAAAATGGTTTACATGTCTGTGAAAAGCACTTCATCAATAAACTTTACTTACCTATTTACTTGGTATAACAACCGAAAGCATCTTCCAAAATCAGGCCCTTGTCAAGACTCTGCTCTCTGCTACATTACTCAACTCTTTCATGCTCCTTGACTCACTTGTTCCCACCATGTTCTAATGTACTTTTCATTCGATAAAACCAACTATAGAACCAATAAAAGATTGACCCAGCATCTCTTCTATTGTTTCCAGGTTGCCAGCCCCTACCTTTGAAGTATCTTGATTGGGGAGACGTGGAATCTATGGTCGCAGTGGCTTTCTCCTGCGTGGGCATCCTGATCACCTCCTTTGTCACCTTTGTGTTCATCCAGTACCGTGATACACCTGTGGTTAAATCCTCCAGCAGAGAACTCTGTTACATCATCTTGGCAGGCATTTTCCTTGGCTATATCTGTCCATTCACATTAATCGCTCGTCCCACAGTGGCCTCCTGCTATTTGCAGCGGCTCCTAGTGGGCCTTTCATCTGCCATGTGCTACTCTGCCCTTGTGACCAAAACTAACCGCATTGCCCGCATTCTGGCTGGCAGCAAGAAGAAGATCTGCACCAGGAAACCACGTTTCATGAGCGCCTGGGCCCAAATGATCATTGCCTTTATGCTTATTAGTGTGCAGCTAACTCTGGAGATTACACTCATCATTCTGGAGCCTCCTGAGCCCATCAAGTCATACCCAAGCATACGTGAGGTCTACCTCATCTGTAACACCAGCAACTTAGGCATGGTAGCGCCGCTGGGGTACAATGGCCTCCTAATCATGAGCTGCACATACTATGCCTTCAAGACGCGGAACGTGCCCGCCAATTTTAATGAGGCTAAATACATTGCCTTTACAATGTACACTACCTGCATCATCTGGTTGGCCTTTGTGCCAATCTACTTTGGCTCTAACTACAAGATCATAACCACATCCTTCTCTGTCAGCCTGAGTGTAACAGTGGCACTGGGCTGCATGTTCACACCCAAGATGTACATAATCATTGCCAAACCAGAGAGGAATGTCCGAAGCGCCTTCACCACATCTGACGTGGTGCGAATGCATGTTGGAGATGGGAAGTCTGCAGCGCAATCAACAAGCAACAGCTTCCTGAATATGTTCCGCCGGAAGAAGCCCGCATCTGGCAATGCCAAGTGAGTGACCTTTTGTGTTTTTTCACCTTTCTAGTTTGTTTTATTTTCTGGGGTCACTGGTTAGAGACCAAATGAAAAAGGTGGCTAAGCTCTCAAATTGATGAAACATTTTTTTAAAGTCATATCAAGCTATCGTTTACTTGTAAATAACATGAGTTGCTTGTTTTTACGATGTGTTTATGCATGTCAGCGGTCTATTTTTAACTCTCCAGTACCCCAAATCAGTGGTTGTATTTATTTAGTAAACACTGGTTCTTATGGCACATCCCCCTCCCCCTGAGAAAGAAATATTGTCAGTGAAATTAACCTGAACTTAACAGGAAACTCGAGATGCTGTCATTGATTTAACACTAAAAGGCCATTCAAACATGCCAGGGATAATTAAAGTACAGATTTCACATGGCGATAGTAGATATAAGACTTGCATATAACTTTTTGAGATCCACAGCAGTGGCACGTGGACAAGTGACTAAAGTAAGGAGCGGGGCAGAGAATGAGAGTCATCCCAATATGTTTAAGTGTTGTCTCTTACCCTTGCTATGCAGCCTATCTAATCTTCTAACCCTTCAACCTTCTATACTGAGGAGCGTACTGTCAAATGTCAAGGCTGGCAAATGTTTTTGGAGTCATTCAACTTCCTTCTTGGAGAGCTGCACTGCCAACTGAGCTAAATGCTTATTTTATAATACAGCCTGGGGAATGAATCTAGTATCCAGCAATCAGATAAACGCTGCAGCGAGATAGCTGAAAAGTGTTAAAGCTGAAATCACCTTTTTTTTTTCTACACTTGTTTTCCCAATGCAGTATGAGAACTTGATTGCTAAAAAAAAAATCTTTAGGTCAAAAACAAAGTACTGTAAGTAACTATTTTTATATTGATTAGCTCTCAGTTTTTGGAGCATTAGTTGACAACCTGCCTGGATTATGTGTCTGATTTAAAGATATCATTTGCTTCTGTGATCCTGGCACTCCGGAGCTGGCAGTCACAAAAATATTTTTGACCTTGCAGCCCTCCAAGAGGGTGATCTGCCACCCTGCTGCTTTCAGTTTATCCTGAATTAACCTCACATTTAACTTTTCTCAGCATGAACACCCTCCCCCCTCACCACCTCCCCAACTAATCACATTAGAGCCAGTCCTAGCTCATTCTCCACTAAACTCTGTGTCGTCATCAGGCCAGTTCAGGCAAAACCAGAAATACTTTGAAAATGCATGCACGTTATTTAACAATATAATTAGATAGGCAGGAAGAAGCAAAAAAGATGAGATGGGCGGCTCTTAAATCTGTTATTTCAATGTCTGAGAAAATTTTTTGATCATAATGCTGTCTGCAGCACATTATGAATCACTGTTTGTGAGGCTTATAAATGTGACGCTCTTTAGAGGTCATGGGTGGACTCCTTAGCAAAGCTGTTAATGTCAAGTCATGTACTTCAAAAGTATTTTAACATGCAATGAAATGTTGAAATGCTGCTGCTCTGTTGTCTTATGTTGCTGCTATGTTGATGTTGTTTTTCTGCCTCCACCTCCTGGTTTCCTGTGATAGTAACTTGGGTTTTTATCTCGTTCATAGTTCTAATGGCAAGTCTGTGTCATGGTCTGAATCAGGTGCAAGACACCCTCCGAGGGGGGGAATGTGTGGCACAGACTGTCTGTGCATGTGAGGAAACAGGAAGCCGGCTTGAATCAGACGGCGGTCATCAGGCCCCTAACTAACACCCCCGACCCCCACAGCTGTGAGCCCTCCACCTGCAACACTGGCACTGGCTCCCCAGATCCCCCCCAAGAACCACCTGGTACTAAGCCTCTGTACAGCCTGACGGAGGAAGACGACGAGGGCGACGCGCAGCGCCCCCTCTGGACTCCGGCCTGCACTGAACAGATGCGAGGGCAGGACTCCGATTTGGATGAGCCGGCTTCACTTTTGCCCTCTCGCTTGTCAGGCCACACCACAGAGCGCTTGCAGGGGGCTGTGGTGGACACACACAGCTCCCATGCACCTGCACTGAATGACCATACTGCCAAGGAGGCAATCCTTGCCAATGAGCCTCTGAGCTTGACACCCTCTCACCTTCCTTCAGCTCCACAGCGTGGGGCATTTGTGGAGGAGGGACTTGAGGATGAGGAACTGGACCTCTTACACAGCTACATTTATGATGCCAAGGAGGAGGGGGAGGGGGATGATGGTGAAAGTGAGGATTTAATTCAAAACAAGGCAACGCTGGAGGATTCCCTAGCTTTGTCTCCCCCCTCCCCCTTCAGAGACTCTGTGTATTCAGGAGACTCTGTCACCGGCTCCCCCATCATTGATTCAATGCTTGGTAGCCCTTCAGTCTACACTGCAGACATCCTCCGAGACTACGCACACAGCTCCTCAACACTGTGAGAGCAAAACCGGCACTGGCACGGTGGCTGTCAGCAGACTTGTGCATCACACAGAGTGCATTACACAGACACACACACACACACTCAACACATACAACAATACGAGATACAAGATTTTAACATTTGTTTATTTGCTCTGACATTTGCTTGCTTAACTGTATTTATTACTCCACTGTTATCAGTAAGTGGTTAATCAAAAGTAGAGGTAGACTGCAAATTATCTATGAGTGCTTACATTTCTGAGGGGCTGTCAGTGCACAAAGCCTTTCCGAAAAATGTCAAACTGGGACGAGTGCCAAAACTAGTCAGCTCTCATGCCAAATTTTTTAATGAATGAAGCAACACAGAGAGTCAGAACAGAAGATGTAGCTGTGTTTTTTTTTTTATAGAGGCAGTGCAATTGTAGAAAAATATGGCAAGAGAAACACAATAATATATGTGCAGAGTGCACTTACACAACACTGACCAAACTTTCTCTAAAGACTGCAATAGCTTAAGTGCATTTCATGCCAGTTTTGATTAGTCTTCTACTGCAGCACATGTACAGGTCTGTTCATGTGTGTAGCAGTCAAAGCTGCATAAAAAAAAAAACAACACTTTTTATTTTTATTTCATTTAATTATTCATTAATTAATTGCACCCTTTCTCTAATGAAACCTCATTGCAGTTTATATATTACAAATGAACAAGAAAAGTGAAGTATGTTGTTTGAGTATTACATTTATGTGCTGCAAGGTGTGCTCATCACAAAAAATAGGATCAATGAACTCAGATTCTGCTGAAGATTTGCGCTGTATGATATGTGACTATGATTACAATGTGCCAAGCAAAGTCGTTATCAACCTACATCCCTGCTTTCTGCTGTTTTTTTTTTTTTTTTTTTTTTTTATAATGTAGCTGATAAAGGTATTAGGGTGATTGTAGATGATGGCAATGCTGTTCATTCCGTTTACACGAAATCATAACCCTGGGAATTTTTATGCGCATGGGACATGATAACAGAAGATTTTGCTTTCCATGCCGTGTGGATATTTCTCACATTTTCTGAGTTTGCTGTGTCATTGTAATGAAAAACACAGTAAGTTGTACAAGTTCTCAAAGTTTGTAATAATGTTAAGCCATCTCTTGTTTTTCACACAGGTGGTATGTTTGTAATACTAATAAATGTTTCTATATTTAGAATGTCAACAGAAGAACAGAGTTTATACATTTTGAAACTGTCCTCAGATATTTGTCAAAAAAAAAACAAAAAAAAAAGCAGTGTGTTTGTTTTTGGGTAACTTTTAAGTTGAGTCAACTGTATCCTATTGAACACATTTGGCTGTAAAAGTAACCAATGACTATTTGCTTCTTGTAATGAGGTTATATATGTTTCAATTTTGCTTAAATCTTGCATTATAAACTTAAGTAATTTAATTGAGGTTAAGTTTCTTAGTCCTTTTATCTATAAGAATGCAAATAATTTCAAAGTACAAGACTACACAGTACATAGTGCAATTGTATTGTATTTCCAAATGTTTTTAGTCTATTATAGTGTAAGTTGTTAAATGAGTTTAACCAGTGTAAAATATACCAGGTGCCACCTGAAAAACACTGTCAAATCTAGAATGAAATAGGCCTTTATGTTTTGGGTGAGCTGAACATGAACGATGCTGTAAAATAAAAAACAAAAAACATTTATATTTAGAAGACTGATTACTGCCTATATTAGCTGAAAAAAAGGCAAAAAAAAAAAAGAAGTAAAAATCCTAAAACTGCATTAATGTGTCAAACATATGACCTGACCTCCAAAACTGAATCCTCAGAATGTTCTGATCTGGCCTACCTGCAAAATGTGGAAGGTGCAGAGAAGGAGTACATGCATTTTGGACTCATTGCTGTGTTTTGCCCCATAAAGCACTGTGTTTCAAGCTTGTCCAAATTGGCCCAAAGATTATAATTATCATCAGTTTTACAAACTTTATACTGACAAAGACATTACCTGCACTATATGGATAAAGGTGCTAGCCATGCAGTCTGCCTTTACAAAAACTTGTCATCCTAAAGAGTTCTCTGAATTTGAGTGTGCCATCTTTTTCAACAAGTTTGCAAAATTGCTTTCCTCTTGAATGGTGGAGCATGGGGTAACACCAGCCCCCCTTGACTACTTTACTGAAATTTAGGTTTAAATCAAGTCTATATTATATGACTTTTTGGCTTTTATTCCACTATGTTTTGAATGCAAATGTTATATTTTGTAGTCCACACCATTTATTTAAAAGTTTTCTTATTATTTTGAAGACTATTTTCATTATTAAGCTACCCAACAATATGGAAGAAATTATAATCATCAACAGCTAGAACATTAAAGAGATTTAAACACATCGGACAATAATTATGATCCAGTAATATGTATGTAGTACTGTAAATGATCCTGAAGTGCCATTCTACATACTGAGTACATTTACTTTAGGTACTTTAAATATATTTTGATTATAAAAATTGTGCACTATTAAGCTACTTAAATAGGACTCTAACTTTTACTTATGTAAAAATTCTACTTTTTCCCACTTTACACAATTATACAACACATAATATTTAAAGTCTTTTGCAGCACCAGGTAACAAATCTGTAAAAGGATGCTGATTTGCAGCCTGAAGATCATACCCAATGTTTTCTGTGCAATTTCTCTAGACTGATTTTTATTTTGAATTAAATATTCTGATTTGCTGTCCTGTGCCACCCCATTTAATGAATCCTGGGAACACCCCTGCTCCTCTGGTATTAACATTAGCACACAAGTGTGTTTCCATAGCCTAGCAGCTCCTGTAGGTGTAATGTAAAGGGACCCCAGTACTTTTTTCCATATAGTTTATCTGATGGTGGAAAAATTGAGACCTATTATTCAAACTGCACTTAGTGTTTTTTAAGGTTGTATGTTTGTTCATTTGTTCTCAACACTGTAAACCCAGATTTTGATTCGACTTAAAAATATTGAGTTCATATTACTTAAATTTACCTAGAATGTGAACATTACTTGTTAATGCTGAGTAGACTGTACTTTTTGATGGTCTATCTTATTGTAATTATGTCTTTGAGTTCAAACAACTTAATATCAGCAGGTTTTGCACCTGCTAAAAATCTAGTTTATACTTTAACAGAGGGGCTTAATATGAAGCAGCACGGTGACATGGTGGTTAGCAGAGCTACCTCACAGCTAGAATATCTAGAAGGTCTGGGTTCAATTCCACCTGGGCCCAGGCCTCTCACTGTGTGGAGTTTGAAATAGTAGATATTCTTTTTGTTTGTTTTTTTTGGTCACCCTCGGGTTCTGTACTTGTATAGTTTTTATTGTTCCGTTTACAAATGTTATTTGTAAATGTTAATGTACCAGTGTTCAGCACGGCCGAGTTTTATCATGTTTGTTTATTTATCAAATTTAAACAGACACAGTTCAACATTTTTGCTCCTGACTAGTACGGTGGTGTGGTGATTAGTACTGCTGCCTCACAGCTAGCTCAAATAACCTGGGTTCGATTCCACCTCAGCCCGGGCCTCTTGCTGTGTGGAGTTTGCATGTTCTCCCCGTGTCTACGTGGGTTTCTTCCCACAATCCGAAGACATGCAGTTACTGGGATTAGGCTAATTGCTCACAGGTGTGAATGGTTGTCTCCCTCTCTCTGTGTTAGCCCTGCAAAAGGCTCGTGAACCCCCCCTAATGACCATAAAAAGGATAGGGGGATTGATTGATTAAAAGCCATTTTAATTTTTCACGAACTATAAAAGATAAGTTTGGTCAATTAGAACATACAATTTAGTTCAACTGGCAATGGAGTAGTGCTTACTTAACAAGCTGAGTTAAACAAATGGGTGGTGAATGCTTAAACTAAGTATCTTAAGTTACTGGAGCTTTGTTATTAGTGCATTCTACTTAGATCTTCCATTCCATTCCAAAAGGGTCTCAAGTACATTGAATATAATCCACTGCGCTTATTCAAGTGTTTCATTACTTAAAAAATTTAAGGCAACGAGTTACCTTGGTTTTTTTAAAGTGGATTCAACTTATCCGGGTTTTCAGTGAAATGAACGCTGTCCAGATTGTACTTGCTCTTCTTTCCACCAAGAAAAAGCAAGAATTTTGAGGTGTTTATGGGTTATTATGCAATGGTTTTATTGGTCTGGCTCAGCTGAGATCAGTTTGGGCTGTGTAGGGCACCTTTCATTTAGAACTTTTTTTTTTTTTTCAAATTAGAGTTTTGGTTCCACTGAGGATTCCTGAGGATGTTTTCACTGCTTTTTTCCCTGTTTTGTTTCTTCACTTTGATGGCTAAAATCCCCGCCCCTCCAAATTTCCTGAATTTATTAGGCAAAGTAAATAAATAATAATAATTAAAAAAAAGGAAATAGGAAACCACAAACCACGATTTTCGCAAGAAAAGCTTTATGTAATCGCACTAGGGGGAGACGCATTCTGTATCAAGATTTGCATTTCCGGCCGAGTCCTATGACTTATCAGGTGGTTGCTGAGGAGGAGGAGTGAAAAGGAGAATTAGAAAAGTTGGGGGGGAACTAGAGCACTTTCTGTTGCATCTGGTCCTCAGCTCTAACTTCCATCGCTCCTCGCAGGACTATCTATATGAGCGAGAAAGCAGACGTTGCCTGAGTTTTGAGAAAAGCTGTCAGTTTCAGCATGGCCGGGGGCTCGGTGTCTGAGTGCAAGGAGTACTTATTTAAAGTGCTGGTGATCGGGGAGCTAGGCGTGGGCAAAACCAGCATCATCAAACGCTATGTCCATCAACTTTTCTCGCAACACTACAGGGCGACGATCGGAGTCGATTTTGCACTCAAAGTTATCAACTGGGACAGCAAAACGCTGGTCAGGTTACAGCTGTGGGATATCGCAGGTAAGGACTCTCTGACGTCATTATAATTACGTTACAATAATGGATAGGATGTTTTGGAGGCGCGGGATGCCAAATCTAACTTTTCTGTGCGTCACACTGGGGAAGTTTCACTTTAGCACAAAGCATCGCCGGGAGTTCAGAGATATGGTTTTCTGTATGTGTGTGTTTCATAAAATGATTTAAGTTGTCACCGCCGCATTGATAATGAAACGCCGTGAGCTATGAGAGGAATTTCCAGCAGAAAAGACCAGTTGATCGTGTCTGCTGTTCTCTTCCCCACTTTATGATCACAGCAGCTCATAATTGTCAGTGGAATGTAGGTCACGCTGTTATTATCGACTGAGCGCCGCCTCACTAAACTCACCGTCATATTCCAGGATAATTTTCACCAGGCCTTACAACTATCTTTTGTTAAGGGGCTTCGCTTTGTCTTCAGGTCATGCCGTCCTATCACTGTCGCTGGCCTATCATTCTCTGCTTCTGTAAAGATTTCAGTAAACTTAAGTAACTGTGCCCACTGGCCAACCTGTGCATTCCAGCAGCTTGAGTAAGCAAGCTGAGAGGAATCAGAGCAGTGTAAATACAAGTTTCCCACACGCAGGCAGCACTGCTCAAACTCACACTGTTTGTCATCTCCAGGCACAGAAATATCACACTGTAAACAAAAGAGTCGGAGAATGACGCGCTTGAAAGGACAGGTGAGAGAGAGGAAGTGAGCCAAGATGAGAAGCGCACGAACCTTCAAAACGTGAGCAGGAGCCAAGCTGACAGACATAGTCCACGGTGCACTTCAGTCAGCAGGAATGAGAGTGTGACGTGCTGTGGGGTGCTTGTTGGGTGAGGGGTCTCTGCAATGTCCCATTAGCCTCTATCTTTTCGTGTTTGAGCCCAGTGCCAAAAATCCATCTGACATTAGGGCTTTTCAAATTCTTCGCTCACTCACAACTGTGCTGACTGTGTTGTAACTCCCGAGTCCAATTTGTGATGCTTCTCTTGGTGTTGAATGTAACGAGATCGTGTGACTTGAGGGCCATTAGGCTGTGTGTGTGTGTGTGTGTGTGTGTGTGTGTGTGTGTGTGTGTGTGTGTGTGTGTGTGTGTGTGTGTTCGTGTTCGTGTTCGTGTAAAATTCCAAATTTGGGGGAATATTTTAAGAAATTTCACGATATTTATAAAAGACAAAATATGAACTGAAAAACGGTTTTCCTCTTTTTTTTGTCAACAGTCAAACAACCATGATCTCATACATGGAGAGGGACAGCAGGATTTGAAAGAGCAGGTTTACATTGTTCGAGAACATCAAGACAAATAGGGCTGCAGTTATTCTGCTTTGAATCATTTGTAGTTTATTTATTTATTAAAGTGAATCAACTATTTGTCAGGAAAGTTATGAAGATTACTGATTGCACCAACCCAAAGAAGGGGACAAATTTACACTGCTTGTTTTTTTTTCTTTTCTTTTTCTTTTTCCTTTTTCTTTTTTGATTTTAAGCCGAAATGATCATCATAAAGTTTTAAGAAATTAAATACATTTTCAACAGTATGAGCTGCTGTTGCCTAAGAGATTATTTCAGTATTTACCAAAATGGAAAATTCTGTTCCTGTCTGTCATTTTTTTAAAGCTAAATAAGAATGCAGAATTTGGCCTTTTTAACAATCTTCTTACCAAAATTCATGCAGTTTCAAAGTTGGAGATTTTAGTCAATGCACTCTTTTCTTCAGGGCTTTTAAAGATCATATTAAGGTGAGCTGTATAAAGTAGTCTCATAAGAGAAAATTTCCATGTGTTTAGGAAGAAGTGGCTATGCAGTGGGTTAAACAGAAAGCTTTCAGTGAGGAAAGAGGGGTGCAAAAATCAACATTGGCTTGTTTTAGTGTGTGTGCCATATTTGACTGGTGGTAGGGGGTTAGAACGAGGAGTGAAGATCCTCAAATTCTGTGAGTGCTTCTGCTACTGTTCTCATAGTCTCATAGTCTACTGTTCTCATAGTCTTGGTCTTCTCACCTGTGTTGTTAAGTTAGATGCAGTGGGTTAAAGCCATTGTAGTGTGATTACAGTATTTTAAAGAAGTGTAAAACAGGACTTATGTAACCTATACCTCAAAGGAGTTTTTGGTCACTGTGTTTGTTCCTCATCTCAGAACTTTGCTTTTTCACAGCCCGTTGTGCCTCTTTGGTGAGCTTGAGTGCTGGAATAGTGTCACAGTGTTGGACTAGTATCTTGTACTAAAATATTGTGAAAAATATAACAAAATTATGAACATACTTGTAGTGACTAAACAATGTGTTATATAGGGTTTTAAAAACATGAGCCTGCTTATTTATTATATATAAATTTTTAACACATAAAAAAAACCTATGCCTGCCTCTAGATACATCCTATTCTTTCTTTTTGGCATGGTTGAGCAGGTCCTTCCTCTCACTCAATCAAACAAAGCTCATATGCTGAGACAGATCAGGACAGATGGTTAGAAGACTGCTGTTTTTATTTTATTTATTCCATCGCTTACAGCAGTGACAGAAAGGGGTCGAACATTTGGGTGTCGGGGGGAGTCGTCACAACAACTTGCATGTCTGTCACAGACTGAGTGGCAGTGCGGGCTTAAGTTCCCCACTGTCACTTGGGCCCTGCCAGCACAAGCTCAGTGTGCAGGGGCATCTGTGACTGAGCGCCATGAAGGGCTGTCTGCCTGTCACAGGCCGACAGCACTAAATCAGACAGAGGATCTGTGAGGGTAAATAAAACTCTGACACACACACACACACACACACACACACACACACTGATATCATTAACTGAGACAAGGGAACATGCTTGCATATATTATATATATTAGGCAAGATGTGTGAATGTGTCCATAGTTTGACCAGGTTAGTCAGTTACTCAGTTATTAAACTGCATTATTCTGAGGACACTTTGAGGATAAAATAAGTAGTGAGACGTGGGTGTAAAAGCTAAAAGCTCGAGGTGTAGTTGCCAAGTCATTAAGACCATTAATGAATGGCCATTAAGCCATTTAATGTACAGAAAAGGAGGAGGAATAATCATCTTGGCAACGCTGAAAGCAACTTCAGAGCTGCTTTGTCTTTTACCGACCTCAGTAGTGATTACAGCCTAAGAGGAATAACAGTAATCAGAGGATTGTACAAGATGGGGGAAGTCAGTGTGAAGCATGCAGGTTTCCCACCCCTTTTCACCCAGAATTGCTACTCTCTCCTGGTTTTACTCAAGCCAGTGGACACAGTGATTACCACCATGGCACAGAGTGAAAGGCCTGCATCTTGTAGGATCAAACATTGAAGTGATGAAAGGTTTCACATTAATGGGATGTGTGCTGTGACCTCTACTGCAGTCCAAACTTTTTGTCCCATTAAGATCCCTAATTTTACCTTCAACTCTTACACCCGAGTGATAAACTCCTCTTCATCTCATCTCTCTTGCCGTTTTCTAACAGGGTTCAAAGCAGTTAGACACTACCCAGAGCGAGGTTTCAGCACAATGTGACGTAAGGGAAACAAAGGAAGAATTAGACTGGTGTCTTATTTTTTTGCATTTTTTTTTTTCCCTTCTGAAATGAAAAACTGAAGTCTTCTACACAAAGGCATCAGTCTGTGATAAGGGGCTCATGAGAAGTTATCTATTTGTTTGCACACAAGCCAAAAAAGCTGGGAAAGGAGCTGTTACTGATTTAATATTTGGTGCTTGATGTTTATGTTATCAGTAATCTGGAGATTACTGATAACATTTTGTCCTTATCAGTGACTCATTTAGATTAAAAATAACAAGAAAACAGACAAACAAAACAAAACACAATTTTCCAGTACTCGCTTATTTTTTTTAATTGCCTGTTGTGTTTGATTCTGACACTCTAAAAATGTTATGATATGACATGTAGCATCACACAAGACATATCAAGAAAAGCATATACCCATGATCAAAATGGTTAATGTTCTCAAACAATCGCACAACTGATTCATTTACTATCAAAACAGTTGCTGCTTAATTTTCTGTCAGCGGTCTAAAAGATCACTCTTCCCGTTGTTTGCGCTTTACTTGTGAACGACCGAATGAAACCAAATCACTGCCAAGCAATTTAGCTCCTTTTGCCAAGTATGACAGGGCATACTAAATGTGACACTGAGACATTTTCAAGCACACAGTGTGGCAGCACAGCCATCGACGGAAGTGGAAGCGAAGGCTTATGCCTGGAGAGAACAGAAAACACAATGTACCGGTGGGTGAGAAATGAAAGGAAATATCAAATGTAAGTGTCTTAGTAAGGTGTTGGACCACCTCACAGTGCCAGAACGGCTTTAGTGGTTTTGGGCATATATTCACACATCTGAAGTATAAACTCTCTTGGACAAGCTGAGCACCATGCTTTCAAAATATATTCTCTCATTTGGTGTTTCAAAAGTGGTGCCTCACACCCAAAACTTAATCACTCTAAGGAGCTCCTCAGTCCTTAGATTGATTAAGGATTCAGTCACCCAGCCCTAGAGACCGGTCAGTTACTTTGTAATCAGTCCCCTTTGGGGTGCGTCAAGAAGGGCATTTGACTTTAAACTCTGCCAGATCAAACATGCAGAGCTACCCGCCGTGGTGAGCCCTTATGACAAGAGAGCTGCTGAAAGCAGCTTACCCTCTTTGTAACCAGTTTCACAGGGTGACAGTCAGCAACCTCCAGCAACTACTCAGTAACTGGTCAGGGAATACACATTTTTCCCTAGTGACAGGAGGTTGCCAGGCGGTCGTGACTCAGTCTCTAGGTCTCTGTTACCTCATCACTTACCTGTTTTGATTTACCCCTATACACTGCCTGCTTTTTGAACACTCTAGTGGTACAGTCTTTGTGTCATTTGTGATATTTTGGCTGTTAGCAGCAGTTGTAGTAGTACTGCTGTAGTAGTAGCTGACATTCTGGCCACTTTTGTGTATTCGTGCCACCCTACTAGTTTGATTTTTCACCCACAAAAGAGGTTAAGACTAAGAAAACCGCTCCCTACTTGTTCTAAAAACTTGCACGGATTCCCATAGGGCTGTCAGCAGCAGCAGCAGTGGTAGTAGAAGTATAATTATTAATTCAATTTCTAAACTGAGGTGCACCCAGAAAACCTTTTAGCTGAAAGTGAGGGGGAAAAAATCATGCAGATTTTCCCTCAGTTCAGACTGTTCAGTGCTAAAGGCCGTAGTAAGCTGTAGTAAGTCATTTCTCACATGCTGCTCTGAGGAATTTGAACGTGCCAGTCATGTGTTACACTCTTTTGAAACTCATGCTGAAGACTACCTCCGTGACTGGGCCCGATGTTGCTACTTTAGTGTTGGGGGGGGGGGTTACAGCCAGTCGCTTCCTAACAGCAGACGGAGACTGCTGCTGTTGTTACTGCCATGTCTGGCTTGGACAGTTTCTATGGTAACCCACCCACAGGATTGCAATATCTACAAATGTAGAGGAAACTAGGGTTGCTAGGGCTTTGGATAATGATGAGACTTTGCTTTATTTCAGTCTCTCCCACACAGCAAACACAGATGATACAGTGACTGTAACGAAACCATTTCATTTTCATCAAGCACTTCTGTAACTGAAGATTTATGAAGATTTCATAAGCAGGGTGCCTAATTGAACTTGAGGTCATGCACCAGTATTTATCAGTGTGGCTGACTGAACTAAAGCAACCCTGTTTAAAGCCCTTGTAATCCAACAAAGTTCACGTTCTTCGGCTAGATTTAGTTTCACACTTCTCTTCTGTTTCCAAGGCTGTTGCCTAATATTGTGCATTTGATGCAGAAGCACACACCTTTGTTCTTTCTTGATCTCTCGCGCTCATCTGTGACATTCTCTGAGTAAACAGTCAATTGTTCTTACAGCTCAGCCCACTCCCATGTTTTTCTGCTGACTGGGTTAGGAGAGTATGACACTCATTAGTGATTTAAATATAATTAAATTAGTCCCTTTTTATTGTAAAATGTTCATGAAAATGACTTTTACGGGATGGTGATGAAATGTAGAAAGCAACGAGACAGACGGACCTACTGACAGAAAATCACTAGTCTGTATCTATCTTGAATTTTCTTTGTGAAAATAAAAAAATACACTGTTTATGCACAGAAAATTAGATACCAGAGAACTATGAACTTTAGTATTTTCCCTGCATTTTACATACCAAACAATCAGTTAATTAAGAAAAAATATCAACAAATTTCAGAGAATGGAGGAAACTGTATAGCTTTCATTGAATTAATTACACTTTAGATCAGAGGGAGAGGGGCAGAGTGCACAATGTGCTGTTTTTCTGAGACGTAAATGAGGCAGAATAATTATGAGATCTTACTTGTGACACTGTAAAGGTCACAATTAGTGACTTCTAGTGGATTCATAATGTAGTCGTTTACACATTTGCCTAACAAGTGAAAAATCCCCGGTTCGATTCTGGGAGGAGACGCAAATCCCCTGGGGGTTTGCGTCAGGAAAGGCATCTGGTGTAAAAAAAAAAAAAAGAATCTGTCAAATCAAATATGTGGAGCAGCTGAAAGTACCTAAGGTTAGTGACTCATGTGGGGAAAAAAACACAGCAACTTGGGAATGCCCTAAAAAAAAACCTTAATCCAGTGTATAACATCCGGGTATGCAGAGCAACTAGACAGCAGAATACTCTAAAGTCCATGTATGACAGTCAGGCATGTGTAGCATGTGTGAGTGTACACTCATTGTGCAACTTCTATTGCACAGTAAATTGACTGATATGGAGTGTTTTCTGTGTAACCAGTTCACTCCCAGGAGGAATGATGCCAATACCTTCTGACTGGCTGTTCTTACATAAATGACCTATTGTATTTATTTTTGCACATTAAGTTTTTTTTCTTTAGTTTTTTGAAAAAACATGGTTTATTATATTTTTAATCAACAAACACGGCTGAAAATATTTGTAAATTTATTAAAATGGCACTGTGGCCAGTGACGTTCTGTCACTTCATTCTGGCAAAATCATATTTTTTCCAGTAAAACAAATTGGGCTTGAAAATGATTAGCCAATATTTCTTTCCAAATTCCACCCTTGCCTTCGCTCTCCTGGATGTATGAGTTTTACAAGGCTTAGAAATGAAAGCCTTATTTCAGTCTATTTATCCCACTGTGTCGTGTCTCTGGTGAATTCACCTGGGGTTATATCTGCTAAAATTAGACTCTCAATTATGAGCAATTACCGTCAGGCCTGTGGGCCCCACAGTGTATTCACTCTCTTGCTCACACCCGCACTGCGCCACGCCACTCCAGTTTATTGTGTGACTGGGTAAGTACAGTAAAGTGAAAGCATGCTGGGTAAAGCTTTGCTCACACTTCCTCAATCTCTCTCTTGGTTCATTGTTAGTTTGTGACTCAATGATAGTAAAGACTGCAAATTATCTAACACATTGAACACTTCCACTTTCCCTGTAGGCTTTGTCGGAGCAGTGTACCATAAATATGTGCTAAATCCAGCACGTTATCTCAAGACATTGGTGGCCTGCTATAACTGCAAACACTTGATCTAAATATAATAAATGAGCAGGTGCTTTACAGGCTCCATCTGTGGTAATATACTAAGAAACTATACCCCATGGAGGTAATCGGGTAGTTGAATATTTAGTTGAAAAATAGCATATGGGCTAAAATGTCCTTAGTGGCTAAGTCCCTAGTCATGTGCATATAAAGTTATAACAGAAGATTATAATCTGCTGACAGAAGTTCAAACTGGGTGCTGCTGTAAATTTGGTGCCATTAGAAAATCAGGAGACCTGCATTTTTAGTGCATACAAGGAAACTTAAAATTCTTATACGGTACCTTTCACACTTTTCTATTCATACCTTTCAGTGGTACTGATATATTATCTTACAAATAGGAAACATATGCAAGAGAGTCTTTTCATTTAGCGATAAGATGGATATAATTAAAAAGGAGGGAAAAACAAACATCCTTGTCTAAGTTTTGATGATAAACTGCTTTTGTTGTATCTGGTAAATTTAATCCACTGGGACTTGGCATGACAAAGATTCATTCTTTGGAGGAATCTCCAAACCTGTGTGACTGAACAGCATGCCAATGCGTCTGCTCAGTCCTACTAACTATTAGTGGTTTTAGGTTAGCGCAGTACTGACACACTGCACTGAAATATTTAGGCTGGCCTATTTAATGACTGTTTTTATATTTATATATATATATATATATATATATATATATATATATATATATATATATATATATATATATAAAATATTAGTTTTGTCCCAATTGCAAAAGTGGACTACACACAACAGCATGAGTGTTATTTTCAATGTGATGTGATGCTGTTTTTCAGCTCATCTGCACTCTATTGCTCTGCTGAAGAAGGGCACTTGCCTGAAACATCTGTGCCTTCCATGCATAAACAATTCAAATGGAACGGTGTCCTACTTTCATTTTTTATTATTGCCAACAATTGTCTGTTCCTACTAACAACCCAACACCTGATACAGTGTATTGCAATACACTAAAAAACTCTCACAAAACCCATTAGAGCAAAAGTTTATAACAAAAACCATATGGAGAAGAAGTTTTTCTTGTTCTTGATAATAAACTGTTGCAGCATCACTGCTATCTGCTGTGTAGCTGTTCAGTGAGCTTTTAAAGTGAAAGCACATTTCCTGCACATAATTATATTTGTGCACTTCTGACTGTAACAACTCCAAATGTGTTATTTAATTGTCACCCATTTGTTGCACTCTCCCTAGAAAATTAGAAGAAACAATTGAGTTGGGAAAGATACTTTTTGCAGTTCAGCTGCCTGCTAATTCTACACACTATAGTTATGTAATGATTGTGCACATTTGTATATTCCTCTGAGAAACTTTTCCCTTTGTACAGCTTTGATGATGAGGTTCAAAAACATTTTAGACTGAATGCGTGTATTGCATGCATTCAACTATAAATATAATCCAGGTAAATACATATTATACTCTATATTTTCATCTATCGTTTATGAATGGGCCTGAGGCTGAGAGCAGCACGTGGGCAAGGGAAGTTTAAATGTACAGCAGACAAACTAAGACAGTTATGGTCTTTTCATTAGAATTTTTTGACCGTAAAAATATATATCACTGATATTATATCACCAGCCATATCCCTAAGATTTATAATTTTGTGCTTTTGGGGAAAATTAAAAAGTGTGAAAATAATATATCCAAGTGGTTTTTCCTTAGTACTCAACCAGTCACTCTATTTATTGTACCTAAGATGAAACTTTTGCCAGTTTAGCTCCTTATCCTGGACTCACTTCCCTCCACTGACTTGCTCTTCTGTTTCCCTCCCTGCACACTAGGACTAAAGTGAAAGCTTAAACATAGGATGCAGTTCCTGGTGTTATTTAATTACCTCGGTAATATTTCCTCTTTAAAGTTTCATTTTAAGTGTGCCAATAAGAAAATGGAAGTATTGAAATATTGATGTTTAAATTATAATTACAATTATTCTATGACATTGTAGTCATTTCCATGATGTGTTAGCATCTAAAGAAAATCTACTGCATTTTAGAACATGAAACCTAGAATATAAAATTTCAAAATATGCACTCTGAATAGTTGATTTAAGTATCCGTCTGGAGCCAAACAAAAGGAAGACGTCAGTTCTCTTAAACTAAAACTAAAACTCTTAATGAACTTGTGTGACAGTAGTTCTGAGAAACACAGGAAACTGCCTGAAAGTGATTGAGATTAATGGTGACACATCTTATAGTTCCCTTGCTTTGCCTTGGTCAAATATCACCTCAGATTTTCTCAGAGAATGACTTCAGAGAATGGACTTACTATAGCGGCAGATTACGTCTGTCATTCACTGTGTGTGTGTGGATTAAACCCACGGCCAATTAGGAAAAGTAGGTCAAATAGTAACCATCTCGATCCTTGTCGTTTTTTGGCCACATTTGAAAGAGAAATAACGTCATTTCTCACCGAGTTGTTACAAATTGGAGAAAGAAATGACAATCCCAGCACTGTTTAGTTTCACTGTTTGGTGTTCGTTTCAGGTGATTGATCCCATACGCTTTAACAGGAGCCACAGATCCACATTTGGTCTCTCTCACAAACCTCCATCCATATCATTTTATTCTTTTAGCTGCTTTTGGCTGCTTTGGAGAAACTCTGTATTTACCACTGTATTTTCTTCCCACCCCTCAGGTCAAGAGCGATTTGGGAACATGACGCGGGTGTACTACAAAGAGGCCGTGGGGGCATTTGTGGTGTTCGATGTAACAAGGGGCTCCACATTTGACGCTGTGTCCAAGTGGAAGCATGACCTAGACAGTAAGGTGAAGCTGGCTAACGGCAACCCCATCCCCTCTGTGCTGCTTGCCAATAAATGCGACCAGAAGAAGGAGGACTCCAACAACACAGCTCTAATGGACAATTTCTGCAAAGAAACTGGCTTTCTGGGCTGGTTTGAAACCTCGGCTAAGGTGAGAAATTGCCAGTAAACAAACATGTATAAAAAAACAGCTGTTTAATTTTACATGCATTCCTCTTTAGAGCTGTCTAACAGGCTTCTCTTTAAAGGAGTGTCCTCTCTTTCATGTTTGTTCTGCACTTTAAACCACTCTACAGCAGCATGAAATGAAAGGTTAATGCTCATAATAATGCTGTCTGAAATATTTCCTTTAAAGTCAACTGAGTCATTTTCAAAGATGATTAATGCAGGATTCAAATCTGATTTTACACATGAATGTGTGACTTGTGTTCGACAAGAGCTTTGCAGCGCTAACATAGCAAAGTGAGCATAAAAGGAGATACTTGCTGTTTTACTGCATGGCTTTTTTGAACATTTTTGCCACTCATGGCAGACAGGAAATCCTCAAAAGTTAAGAGAAGCAAGACATCTTCTGTATGGCGTAATCGTGCTGGTTTAACTGTAGCTATTGGGAAATTGTTATATATTTTTGTGGTTTTCTCAGAAGCCCATTCAGCAGTTGTTCATATTACCATTTTTGATTCAAAAGTCAATGGTACATATGGTGGTTTGTAAATAATTTGCATTAGATTAGAGTTAATGGCTTCATCGTGATTTAAAGCCTCAAAAATTACCCAGTGCGTTGAAGTTGTCTTAAAATTGTACAAACAATGCAGTTTTTTTTTTAAGACAATCTTTAATCCTGCTGTCTTTGCTGTGCATGCGCAATATCCTGTGAAAAATGTGTTGGACTGCTGGTGTGATAAGGTATCACATGACAATGATGGATGTTGCAGCACAGAGCTGCAAGGATTAGAGGGATAAGGGTTTGAATGACAGTGTTTTGGAGCGTTTCTTCTCAGTTTGGGCCACAGTGTCACTGGTTTGGTATTACCATGTTAAGTTTGCTGGGGGGAGGGGGGGGGGGGGTGCTGGAAGCTCATACTTTACACCTCAAAGTTAATAAAAATCTCCTAACTCTATGAAAGTGGATTTTCAGGATATGGGACCTTTAAGAAATAAATTAAAACATCTGATGGATAAGAAATGATGGGATGATGATCAATCAGATCATTATTAGTAATGCATTAATATATAAACGGTTCGCTAGTGTTCTAATTAGCCAAGATGGTACTAATTTGGCTTGTATATACTGTTGGGTCATTTAAAGCTACAAAGCAACGCCTTATTTTATAAATTATACGTGTAATAGCTCTGTGTGAAATAAAGTGTAGTGGTGGTAGTAAAATAGTAGTAAAAGTACTCTAAATGTGTTCAAATCTGCTCACCAACTTGTCTCAGTTGTTAGTAGATGTTGTAGAGCTTTTTTTCTTTATGATTATAAATATGTCTTCTTAATTTTAAGACTCCAGGAAAACTCATTTCCCCATCCTTCTTTACATAACTCATCTGTAATATTTTTTTTTATTCCTCATCACTGAGCTTCTTCTTAGAACCATTAAAAAGTACAAACCCACAAACCAGGAAACACCCACAGGCACGCACTTGTACATTTCAAATAACAAACATCGATTATATTTCCATGTTGAGGAATGCTCGGATGACTTTGGAATCAGCTGTTTCTATTTAGCTCATTCTAAATAACTGTTGTTCCTGGAGCTGTGTTACGTACTGAGTCATGTGACGTGTGTGTGGACGTGTGATGAGAGCAGAGCCATTTCCTTTCTCTGAGTTGATGTTTTGTGTGCCTGTCACACTGGTGTTAAACTCAACCCACAACGACCTGCGACTGGGATTCTGTTAATAAGTGTCAAACTTTCCTTCTGATTCAAATGACAAAGTCCATTCATCCCTATGGTGGTACAACTGAATATAATGCATAGTCATGGGGAGGTGGAATTATTTGCTCCTAGTCAGCCTTTCCTATAATGTAGTCAACAACCACATGCCTATACGATTAATAAAAAATAGATTTTAAGACTAAATGGATGGAGTTAAACCCAGCATAAGTATTTTTTCTAGCTCGGTATTCTTTAATACAAGCAATATATTAATAATTAATCACATCACATTTTAAATCTACATTTTCTTTTTGTTTTGCCTTTACTTGAGATGCCCAGGCTTCTTTGTAAACATCTTTGTTACAGTAGACTCTGGGCAAAATCCATAAATATTCATTACCTCTTCAACTCATGGCATGACAGCTTTGGGCCATAGTGTGAAGGACAAAGGCAAACAGTGATTTTTTAGCCTGTCTCTGCTGGCCTCGCTTTTGCCTTCTGTTACCCAGCTGTTGCTTTAATAGGCTGGTTCATATAAAGGGTTTTCATGAACTTCTGAAACCTCTCTGAAAGAAGGCACTTTACCTGTGTGATACAAGCACTGTAGTACAGGAAAAAGCAAAGGAAAATTTCACTGTCTCCACTGATACTCTGCAATTTTTTTTAATTAATCGTTTAAATCACCTCTCTAACATACTGCTTTGACCTTTTTCTAGGACAACATCAATGTGGATGAGGCTGCACGTTTCCTGGTAGAGAATATCTTGGCTAACGACAAAGGTTTGCCATATGAGGAGAGCAATGGAGACCGGATCAAACTGGACCAGGAGACTGTGGCTGCTGAGAGCAAGTCAGGCTGCTGCTAACACTCAATCCATTCACATTAGCCTCCCTTTGGCACCCATCCAGCCTGTGGCTCCTGCTCTCTATTGCAGCCTTGGAGGTTTTTTTTTTTTTTTTTTTTTTTTTTTTTTTTTTGGTGAGTCTCCAAAGCTCCAGGAACTTCTGTCTGCCCTAATGCCAGTTTGACCTCCACATCCATACATAGACAAGTTTTATTTAGATTTCCCTTAAATACTCCTTCTCTTTATCTACAAGCCTATTTCAGGATCCTTGGTGCCATCTTCATCTTATGGTGTATTTCACAACAACAACAAACCTCACCTCTCTCACTCACCCCTTGTTGTCCTGACAGCCTCTCAAGACTGTACCACACTGGAGAAGGGTTTCAAACTAAGCAGAAAGCTGAGAAACCCAAGCTCAAAAATAACCTGTAGTCTTTTAAATTTGGTGTTTTCTTTGCTGTACTTTCCCTCAGTATCCTCCTTCTGTTTATGTTTGTCATCCAATAACAAAAAGTGTCTTAAAACCAACATAAGTGGACACTAATGGCCCTTAATCATTCATCTTACAGCAGTAAACTATGTTTGTGTCTGCAGCTGTTCTCCTTTTAGACTACCATGTAAAAAGCAAGTGAATGGGCATCATAGTTAAGCAATATTTTATTAGAAATCTGTTTTCTTAATTTCATATTTTCTCTGAAAGTGTCTTAGTTGATTTATAATGTAATGAGGAGATGGGTCACACATTTTCTTCACACTCAAGTATACAGCCGGGCAATGAAGTATTACAGTAACAATAATAAAAATTTTAATGATGATACTAAATGAGACAATGAGAAACCTTTGTTTGATTGTCTCGCCCCTGGTATGACAGTATACATCAGAGTTCCAGTATGTATTTTTAAATTGTCAGACTGAGGACTTCACTTAGCTGTCTTTTGGGATGCTATTTTTTGAATTTTTTTTAAAAACATGTTTACATGTAGGAATACTTTAAGAAAATTCAAGATGAAAATAGAATAAACATTTTAACAGATTTGTGTTGCCCACTTGTGATTAACTTGTCTGATCAACTGTATGAAATTGAATAAATGTGTTTATCTGACATGTATACGTATGTGACAAGAAAACACTGCGGCAGTGTTTACATCCAATCATTCAATCATGTAACGTAAGCTGCTGATAGATTTTGTGAATTAGTAAATAAGTTCTGCTTCATATACCTAAAGCATGGTATTTTGGACTGAATGCAATATAACTATACCTGATTATATTAATACGCTGCTTTTTCTGGCACGTAGAGAGCTTGGTTCAAGCATGGCTAAGATGGGATTATTCTCCTAGTAACAAGTTTCTTATTAGCAATTTGAACAAGCTCTAATGCTAATGTTTGTGAGGACTTAGATCTTTTCTTATGCAGTTCACACTGCAGTTATTTATCAGAAGTGCTCTATTACCACTAATAATGGGCACTATCTATACCACATTCAAGAAAACACTATATCCTTTGTGTTAAGCTTACCTCGCAGCCCTGAGGATCATGGCTGAAGCTGTATTTGTGAAAACTACAGCACGCTTTGTGTCTGTGTGTGTGTGTGTGTGTGTGTGTGTGGGGGGGGGGGGGCTACATGTGACTCCACTCAAGAAACTGTGTGATAGTCATCAGACAGGGTGCTCTCACCACTAGGGCCTGTGCTCTTCCACACACCTTGCTATAGTAACTGTTACAGAAAGAAATGCCTGCTGTGACGTTTACAAGCTCTACTTTAACTTTATTGCCAGCACTCCAGTCTGCTTCAGTTAAACTCTGCAGCATATTCTGAGCCTATATTCTGTGGCGGTCATGTGTTGAATTTCAGTCTACATTACGAAATGCTTCAAATCTTTTGTCACTTTGCTGTGGCAAGCTTCCATATTTAAAGTTAAAAATCTGCTCATCCTTCACTATAGAAACAGGAAACGCAACAGCCTCAGACCCCGCCCACCTGACTGCTCGGTTGCGTGGCAACGCGTAAACTTTCAACAGCAGAGAGAGCGCGAGAGATGTAGCTTGATAAACAAAGGCACCCCTCAGAGGCTCCTTCACTTGTTCCTTACAGGTGACCTCGTGTTTTTGCCACTACAATGTCCAAGGGACATGCAAAGAAAAAGGAGTCATCTTCCAGCAAAGTGTCTTTATCCGACCGGCAGACTGAGTGAGTTCGGTTTAGTGAAAGGACAGTTAGCTTTAGTGTTAGCTACCATCAAGCCAGTTAAGACAAGACGTACTTTAGAAATGACTACAATTTTTTTTCACTGTTTGAGGGTAAACTGGGTTGGTTGGGTTTATACAATAAATGTCGTCGCTGGTTAATTTTATTGTTAAAACTGGCACAGAACAAATGAAATGTGTCATAATTTCAGAGCAGCGTCCTTAGCAGCCACTTCTTTTGAGAGCCTAGGACGCGTGGGGAGATACAGATTCTCCATTTGGCCCGAGTGGGATGAGGCAGACGTCAACAAGGAGAAATGGGACTCAAGCACAGGACCTGAAGATGGGAAGCCAAACAAGTGTCCTAATGCTGTAATAATGAGGAAGAAAATTTTTTACATTTTTAAAAGAATCTATTAATTTATCATCACCAAAAAATGCCCTGCAAAGAGTATTGAATATGTATAGTCAGTAACATTATGGTGAGTCCTGGTTTGTGTACTTCACATTCTCTTTGTTTCCTTTTGTATGCAGCCATTTTTTGAGGATCCTGAAGGAAAGCTTTCTCTGCCTCCATCTTTGAAGGTTCACACCTGGAAGCGCCCCAGTAGAGTTTATTGTTGACAAGGTAACCTTCATGCTTCTATTTTCTGCCTGTCTCAATTTTGCACTGATGACTGCTGTTATTTAAAAGTGCTTTGCACTTAAACATCAGCAGTTCATTTGCAATTTCATATACATGGCAAGGTTAACAATGATATAAAGGGTCCAGAATATGTGTGATATGGGTTTGCACATACTACTGATTAAAAGATTTTATCAGTTGACAAGAAATTTTAAGACAGTACCTGCTTCCTCTAGCCTTTTTGTGGTCATTTGTCTTTGTTAACCACTTCCTAGACTAAAGGATAAATCTACTAATAAAAAAAGACAGACTAAACCTATTTTAACTATGTGTGTTTCTTTGCCACACAGTGTGAAGTGTAGTTAAGGAAACATGGTCTCTTGTCACCTCCAATGAATTTTTAATTGCATCACTCCACTTTTCTGTTACCCCTTTCTCAGTGCAGTATTGAGCAATTACTGCAGGCTTCCTGTTTTTTGAATTAGTCCTTGCCAGGTCACATGCTGCCTTTTCACTCAAGATGTCAAAATCATTTAATTAATTTCATAAAAGAGGAGCACAGGCTAATCACAGAAGCCATCAGCCATGCAGATAGAAGCAGCAGCTCTCCTATAGTATTCTGTGTTCAGTCTGTTTCCAAAGACAGTATTACTGGGTGAGTAACATTGTCTTTGGACATGGTTTAAAATTTGGTTGTTTAGAGTTTCTTGCAACGGTACTAAAATAGATTCTTTCTTATCTTGCAGCCTCACAATCAGCTGACTCATTTAGTCATATTTAATTAGTAACATACTAGAGTCTAGTAACTTGATTGTCAAATATTCAGTGCAGACACAGTCCTGGGAGTGTCATGATGAGGTTACACCAGTTTAGGCCCTGGGTTGAGCTGACTTGTAGACCTCCTATTCTTGTGCACTTTAACAGCAGTTGTGACCTTT
Source organism: Archocentrus centrarchus (assembly GCF_007364275.1). NCBI lineage: Eukaryota > Metazoa > Chordata > Actinopteri > Cichliformes > Cichlidae > Archocentrus > Archocentrus centrarchus. The sequence continues at coordinate 14,823,587 of NC_044369.1, forward strand.
GGCAGCAGTATTCTAAAGCTTGTTGCCCACTATTTTATTACAATGAATGTTATGTACACAGGGATCAGTTGCTGCCCCAAGTGGAGGAGTTTAAGTATCTCAGGGTCTTGTTCACGAGAGAGGGGAGAAGGGAGTGGGAAATTGACAGACGAATTGCAGCTGTGGCTGCAGAGATGCACACGCTGCACTGGTCCGTTGTGGTAAAGAGAGAGCTAGCATAAAGGCAAAGCTGTAGATCTACTGGTTGATCTATATCCCACCCTAACCTATGGTCATAAGCTCTGAGTTGTAACCGGAAGAACAAAATTGCAGATACAAGCGGCAGAAATGAGCTTCCTCTGAATGGTGGGTGGCCTCTCCCTTAGAGATGAGGTGAGGAGTGCAGCCATCCGGGAGGGGCTCAAAGTAGAAACACTTGTCCTTCACATCAAAAGGAGCCAGTTGAGGTGGTTCGGAAATCTGACTAGGATGCCTCCTGGGCAGTTCCTGGATGAGGTGTTCCGGGCCTGTCCTACCTAGAGGAGGACCTGGGGTAGACCCAGGACACGTTGAAGACTTGGTGACCCTCTGGATAAGCTGAAGGAGGTTGCTGGGGAGAGCGAGGTCTGGCTTTCTCTGCTTAGGCTGCTGCCCCCATGACCCAGCCCTGGATAATGGAAGAAAATGGATGGATGGATGGTTATGTACACATGTACATCCCTCATTCTAGAACATGTGTTTCAACTGGTAACAGCAAAGTCTGGCAACTCTAGTCTTGACTCAAACTTTACTTTTGTTGTAATTTTGTCTGTTTTTTTTTCTTTGTTTTGTCAAGTATTGATGGATACTTTTTTTTTAAATTGAAATGAGAACATCTGGAAGAGATGTCAGGCGGTGTGACAGGCAGAGATGGACCCAGATGCAGGACACCAGAAACAGACATAATTTAAAGGATGTTTGTTGCAAAACAAAAACCAAACTACAAAAATCTTTGTGGGAGCCAGCGCAACACACCAAAAAAAAAAAAGCGCAGCAAGATGAGACCACACAAGCGTGCCAACATAACATCTTCAACTACACAACAACAAGTAGAAGAAACACAGGACTTAAATACACCAGGGAATAATGACAGAAGTGGAAACAGCAGGGAGCACAGCTGAACACAATGACACTGATGAGACAAGGGGAAGCAAAACTAAACACACTTCACAAGAAACAAGACACTACCAAAATAAAAGAGGAAGTGGTACAAGGGAACAAAGACACAGACTTGACACAGAACACAAGGAGCTAGAAATAAACTGAGGACTAATACAGAAGAGAACAAAAAACACTGGGCCACCGGCCCAGGACCATGACAGGTGCAAAGGTGAAGGCTTGGAAGTGGACATATAAGCCCTTTCTGCCAACAGTCATCATGGAAAATATCAACTCTCTGCCCAATAAAATTGATGGGCTGGAGATATTGATTGGTGAAGACTCAGAAAGTATACCATGAGTGCAGTCTCGTGTGTGTTTTACTGAAACATGGTTGAATAAAAACATCTCAGACTCTAATGTGGCTCTACCTGGTTTCACCCTCATACGGTCAGACAGAGATGCTAAAGCTAGTGTCATTTGTTAGCCAGAGATGGTGTGGTCCTGCACATGTCGCTGTCAAAGAGAAGATGTGCTGTCCTGATGTTGAATTATTGGCAGTTGGTATGTGACCACATTATGTACCAAGAGAATTCAGCTATATCATAACAATACTTGTGTACATTCCACCCAAGGCAACAGCCAAAGTTCCTTGTGAAGTTCTCCATGAAACTGCTGTTAGGATACAGACTAAACATCCAGAGGCACTCTTCATAATTTCAGGAGACTTCAATCATGTTTCTGTCTCCTCCCATCTGACTGCATTCACACAATATGTTGACTGTCCTACCAGAGAAAATAAAACCCTTGATCTGCTGTACGCCAAATCAAAGAAGCTTACAGAGTTCCTTTCTTAACACTTGGCAGTTCAGACCACAACTTCTGGCTGGAGACAGGACATGGTGGGAGAGGTAGTGAAAAAATGCACGCTAAAGACATAAGAAGCCATCCTGAAAACTCTGATCGCCCACTTTATAACATTTTTATGGAACAAAAAACATCAGTACTGGAAGACTCCTCTCTTGGGAGACAGAGGAAAAGCCATCGGGCTTTCAATTCTCATACAAATAGCAGATGAGCTATGACAGACATATGAATTTCCCTCTGGGATCAATAAAGTTATTCTTATGCTATAATACACTGTATCCTAAGTGCAGTTTTTTTGTGAGTTTGTCAGTTATCTGTAAAGATTCTCCTGTCTTTTATAATTTGCCTTCAGTGCAAACAATATTTTGCTTTATTTCAGGGTCCCACTGTTGTTGACAATCAAATGACATTTGACCTAGTCTCCTCCAATTGTCATCTGTTTTGCAGTGAGGTTAGTATTCAATATTGGTTTTCTACTTTGGACTGACTTTTTGTTAGCTATCATCCATCAGTGATCAGATAGTCTAATTCAGATGTCAACGGCGTGATGTTTGACTGACAGAAACAAATTATGTGGGGGAAATGCAATGCCTTTGTGAATTAAAAATCAGATGATTGAGGATTCAGCTAACAGATACAGACTGTTTTTTCCTCTCCCCTTCTCTTTTCCGTCTCTACTCCATATTCCATCAAGCTGATGAGGTGGATTGTCAGCGAGATCCACATTCTTTGGATGCTCAGGGGCTGGAGACCTTGGGCGCACATCTACTCGTTGTGTAAGGTGGTGAAAGGTCATGTGCCCACTTTTCAACAACTATGGGAAATACGTGGTCAGACTTTACTGGATGGTAAGGACGCATAAACACAAACTCAGAAAAGCTATGGATTGAAAGAAAACGGTTTTACTAGTTCTTGCGTACAGTGAGAAGTGCTTTTTTTCCCCCCTAAGTTAATGCTAAAATTCACAACGTGGGGAAACTTGAAACCAGAAAATTCAGTCATCTCTGAAGAGGAAGTCCCAGCTTACAGTACCTTTTGTTAATGAATATTATTACATAGGCATAGCTGGATGGCATAAAATTGCATTACATTGTTCAGCAGACCTCAGGATGTAGCACATGAGAGGGAAACGATTGCGGACTGAGGGATGGAAGGGGGATGGGATGAGAAAGCCTTATCCTCTCAGAGCTCAAATCAATCAGTCTCGCTGCTGTGCCAAAAGTGGCTGGGCTTCATACATTGCCTGATGAATAGATAAGGCTTAACAGGAGTCAGCTGCTTCTCACAGAGCAAGGCTCAAGTTTGATATCTGCACTTAGTAAACCCTTGAGAGCGGGCACAGCCTGCTTTTATGCATAATAGTGTCATTCGGTTTGATTATGTGTAAGCGTAATGACTTTACTGATTTAAAATCATTGCACAGGAACACAGCCTGAGCGCTTGCCACAGAGTCTCTGAATGGAGGACCCTGCATCTTTGTGTCTTTTCAGAGAGAGACAATTTGGGTCAACAAGAGAGTGAAAAAGACAGAGCTAAAGAGCAATAGTGTCCTCTAACACTGTGACTCTTGCCTTGACAAACAAGAATGACATGGTTGTAGGCAACCATCCCAGTGCCAACCATAGCACACTAGCAGATGGTTGTTGAGATGGCATTAAGCACCCAGCCCCCACCATCCCCTTCCCATTTCCTTCTCTGTTTTCGCTCATGGGCTGCTCCTTTCCTCTCACTCATCTGAGTCTTTGTGGTTCCTCACCTATATTTCTCACAACTTTTTTCTTCACACTATATGGATCCCGACAGCACTGCCTCTACATTCCTGCTTTTCTTGATCTCCCCTGCAATTTTCCCTATTACACTGTATTTTTACCCATCTGTCACAACAGTGCCTTCTTTGGGCAATGGTTTGACAAGGAAAATGGTAGAACAAGTGAGAAATAGTGTGCCCCGGTCGACCTCTAAATGGGATAGCACGGCTTGGGTGCACTGTTTTGACAGATAAGGAGAGCTGCAGATGTGATTATTACCTGTTTTGCTGCTTTTTCTTACAAGCAGTGTGAAACTCCCTCAGATGAACAGCAGACCAACCACAACACAGATAACAGCAGAAGACACAAGCATAAGGTGGCAAATGCTAGGAGAAGTGTTAGGCAACAATACCAAAAAGCCTTCCTGTCCTGAAGCTACAATCCCAATTCCAAAAAAGTTGGGATGCTGTGTAAAATATAAATAAAACCAATGATTTACAATATAACAGAAAACAAATCAAATGTTTAAGCTGAGACATTTTATCATTTTAAAAAAGTATTAGCTCATTTTGAATTTGATGGCAGCAACACATCTCAAAAAAGTTGGGGCAGGGTTTACCACTGTGTAGCATCCTGTCTGCTTTTAACAACAGTCTGTAAATGTCTGGGAACTGAGGAGACCAGTTGCTGGATTTTTGGGTGTTGTCCCATTCTTGTCTGATATAGGATTCCAATTTCCTGTCTCCGGTCGTTTTTTGGTCACATTTTTGGTTTCATGATGCCCCAGATGTTTTGATTTAGTGAAAGGTCTGGAAGGCAGGCAGGCCCAGACTCCTCTACTATGAAGCTGTGCTGTTGTAATAGCTGCAGTATGCCGTGTAGCATTGTCTTGATGAAATATGCCAGGCTTTCCCTGAAAAAGATGTTGTCTGGATGGGAACATATGTTGCTCTAAAACCTGTACATACCTTTCAGTATTGATGGTGCCACGGTGTCATTTCTATAGACACTAATGCACCCCCATCAGTGATGCTGGATTTTGAACTGAATGTTGATAACAAGCCGAATGGCCCCTTTCCTCTTTAGCTTTGACCCACAGAAGCAAGCGTTTCTAGATCATGTTCACATATGACTTCTTCTTTGCATGATAGAGCTTTAACCTGCAGTTGTGGATGGCACAGCAAATTGTGTTCCCAGACAGTGATTTTTGGAGGTGTACCTGAGCCCATGCAGTGATTTCCATGACACAATCATGCCTGCTTTCAATGCGGTGTTGCCTGAGAGCCTGAAGATCATGGGCATCTAATACTGATTTTTGGCCTTGTCCCTGCACACAGAGATTTCTCCAAATTCTCTGAATCTTTTCATGCTATTATATACTATATTATATTATTCTGAATTTGTTCCTCAATTTGTAGATGTGGTTTTTTGCAAATGGGTGAACCTTTCCTTTGTTTCTTTTTAGTGACACTTAGTTTTCCAGCCTTTTGTTGCCCCCCTCCCAACTTTTTGAGACGTATTGCTGCCATCAAGTTAAAAATGTCGAATATTTTTTAGGAAATAGTAAAATGTCTCAGTTTAAACATTTGTTTTCTATGTTCTATTGTATATAAAGTACAAGTTTATTGAGATTTAGAAATCATTGCATTCTATTTTTTATTTTCATTTCACACAGCAATCCAGCTTTTTTAGAATTGGGGTTGCATTAGCTAAGTGAAAGTGAAAATTGTAAGGCCGTGGAGTGTAGCAGTCATCAGTCATCATCAGTCATGAACCGTCATCAGTGAATAAACAATACATCAGCTCAGTTCATGAAACCTGAACAGTGTCAAGACTGAACATTAGGCCAGAAATATGTATAAAAATAACAAAACAATCTGCCAAATAATCACTCAAAACAACACAAATCAGTGTTTCATTTGTGTATCTATTATATTCATACACTTCAGTTTTTGCCCACTAATTTAATAAGCAAGATACAACTTGTTCTATGTTGTTTCTCAAAATGTCAGTGTTTTCCTTTATGATTTATGATTGCTCTAATTTTTATAATTGGAGAAATTAATATAATGAGATTGTGAGATGAGAAGTTCTTAGCCCTGTTATTTGAAGAGTACACATTGTAACATCAGGTTTCTCTCACTGTCTTTTCCCCTCCTTCCTCTTTTCAGGGTTGTTGGAGGAAGATAACAGTGGATGATTCTATGCCATTTGATGAGGAAAATAACCTGCTTCTCCCTGCCTCTACCTGTCAGTCAGAGTTATGGCCAATGCTATTGGCTAAAGCTCTAATAAAAGTGGCAAACACAAAGTGAGTTACTATATGTTTAAACAGAAACTTTATATGTATTTTAGTACTACCCCAAGCAACTGGGGAAACTATTTATAGTCCTGGGCTGCTTTAGAACAGAACTAACTCTGCTTTGCTTCAGCAGGGTTAATGTACTATCTTAGTGTCCAAATTTTAATTTAATTTCAGCAAATATATACAGTGATTAACACGGCAAAAAAAAAAAAAAAATGGAGCAGGTCATTAAATCTCCTCACTGTTTTTTAAGAACTATTTATACTGTGCCAGCTCAATAAACCGACAAAACTTAATTTTATAATTTAGTCAAGCTCATCTGTCACAAAACTATGAAGAAATGTTTCCTCCCCATCTAAGTGTATTGCAGATATTTTAATGTTTCAAAGTAGAATTTTACTGTGAAATTTGGTTTCGAGAAGTTAATCCCTAAACTGCCAAGCACACATGTATTTCCCACATTTGCAGAAACAATTTGAAGCTCACACACATGCAAAAGAACTCCCACAGAGTGCCATTTGCTGACTTGGCCCAACCTTCCCATGACTTACTGCATATCTCTGCCACGGGTTGGGTGTAATTTGGCGACAGACAGAAAATGTTCATGCCTCTGATGGTGCTGGTCTGTTGTCTGTAGAAGGTGGAGACATAAAGGAAATAAAGGGGCCTTCCTCAGAATAATAATAAATTATATATGCCATAATTAAAGTTCTTGGGCTCTTTCACTTTGGTGCTGAGCAGCATTTTTGGCATGGCTATAGACTGTGGCATTACCATTTAAGTTTTATGGATTTGACTTACTTGAGTGTGAATGTGGACTGGATGGGGAGGTCATAAAATCCCAAAAGGACCAATTAAAAAAAGCGGCAGCTGTCTGTTTCAAGTGAAACTTGTGCGCAAAGGATATTTACTGTGGACATTCTGGCACACACACACTCCTCAGAGTAATTTAGAGCAGTAATAAGATTTCTAAAATAATGCAAATTCCAAAATGTTGAACTTAGGTTGAGCTTGTATTCCTGACATGCAGTCAAAAAAAAAAAAAAAAATGTCTAGGGTTAGGACAAGTTAGGTTGTCTGGTGACTCTTAGAATACTATTGGGGATTAATTGTTAATTGTCATTCAAAAGCATGATGGGACTCTAAGGACAGTAAACACAGTTCTTCAATATGTTTGAAAAGAGATAGAGACATTCAATATTTCTTCTGTTAACAGCATTGTCATGATTTAGCCACCCTGCCATCAATCACGTTAAACACGTAATTTCCCACGTTGACACCATCCCTTCACATGATCTGTTTGAGAACAGTGCCAGTGCCAAAACGGGTGGTTTGAGTAGTGTGTCTGGTTGGTTGCACATTTTTGAACAAAGAAAAAAAAAGTTCTTATGTGTTTGTTTTATAGTTGGCATGCAGATGTCTGCGAGGAGATGGGCGAGTTCACCTTTATCCACACCCTCACCAGCTGGATTCCAGAAACCCGTCCGATAAAGTAAGGTTCTAGTTTTCTATCTATAATATCTGCATTGCCTGTCCTATATCACTTTATGTTCGATAAATTATAGACTCACCAGCCACTTTATGACTTACTTTATGCACTTGTCCGACTGCTCATTAATGCAAATATGTAATCAGCCAATCACATGGCAAAAAAAACCAGTGCATTTAGGCATGCAGACATGGTCAAGAGGATATGCTGAAGTCCAGACTGAGCATCAGAATGGGGAAGAGAGGTGATTTAAGTGACACTGAACATGGCATGGTTGTTGGTGCTAGATGAGCTGGTCTTTCAGAAGCTGCTGATCTGCTGGCATTTTCCCACATAACTAAACAAGACTGGAAAAGTGTTGCCTTGTCTGATGAGTCTCGATTTCTGCAGCAGAATTCAGATGGTGGGGTCAGAATTTGACATAAACAATCTGAAAACATGGATTTTTCCTGCTTTGTATCAGCAATTCAGACAGCTGGTGGTGTAATGTGTGGAGGATAATTTCTTGGCACATTTTAGGTCCCCTTAGCATCAGGTGAGCATTGTTTAAACGCAGTAACCAACCTGAGTATTGTTGCTGCTCACATCAGTGAGTTTATGACCACAGTGTACCCATATTCTGCTTCCAGCTGGATAATGCGCCATGACACAAAGCTAAAATTATCTCAAACCGGTTTCATAAACATGACACTGTACTTAAATGGCCTCCACAGTCACCAGATTTCAAACCAATAGAGCACCTTTGGGAGTGTGGTGGAATGGGAGATTCATGTCATGGATGTGCTGCAGCAACTGTGCGATGCTATCGCGCCAATACCAAATTCTCTGAGGAATTTTTCAATGCAGAACGAGAACTCTGTACTGGCAAAGTGAACTAATAAAGAGTCCAGTGGGTGTATATGGAATATATGTTCTGCTTACTGTAAGTTTGTCTTTGTTAACAGGGTTGATTTTCTGCCTTTAGTTTTTTTATTTTTTAAGAACTATGAAAAAAATGATGCGGAAAATTGTTTATGAAGATATATTGTATACTGAAGGGAGGAATTTCAGTGTCAAATTTCAGCTCATCAGTGATGGAATTTTAATGGGGCAGCAGTATTTGGTAGTGGAGACAGGGAGTGTTATTCTCCATAGCTCAGCAGGTTAGCTGTTGTTAGTGGGCCGCCTGTGGAATCTACCAACAGGTACAACAAACGAGCATGACTACGTTTGTGTTTCAGATTGATTTATGGCAGTTGTTGTGGTTGTAGTTATTTATACACTTACCCACACAGAATACATCTGATATATGGATCTGATATGCCCCATTTACTGCAAAATAGTAATTCTGACAATATAAACATATTAAATAAATAAATTATTATGTTTAATGTTATGTGACACTGTAAAGGACTCCCAGGGTGCCTCTATCTTTCACTTGTAATATTAAATTAGATTGCGGCGCACAGAGAGATGTGTTAACTTCTTCAGTGTCAAAAATCCTAAAATAAAGACACATTTACACTCTTTCTTCCTTTATTAATAACAAATAATGATGATGCTCATCATCATTACTAATAATATTGCAGCTTCAGCTGTTTTTATTCACACACTACACCCCTAACTTTATTAGACATCACCAGACTGAGTTATTCATGAGAACATCTGAATCAGTGGAACTGGACATTAAATGGATTTAACTTTTCCTGTAAGCTCCATAGTGCAAAGTCCATGTAATGTCTGATTGAGCCCATGCGAGAATAATTACATGTAGAATTCACAATAAGCAAGTGGGCGTCATGTATTTAATCTGCTGCACCAGTCACCACCTCTTGCCAAAGTCTAGAAAGTGCATACTGATGAAGCTGGTGTACTTGAAGAACACTCTCATTCATTCATTTTGTTACGAGATATTCAAGGGGGTTTCTTGCATGTATTGCCTATATTATGTTTCAATGAAAACACCAGTAATGTCCTTGGGATGTACTTGTACTTTTTCACATGACTGTGAATATGGGAGCCTATTATATTACAAAGGGACAGTACAGGAACAGGAACAGAAACTGCAGTAGACACAAGCACACAAAGCAACAGTATACTTCATTTGATATCAGACTTGTAGTTACATGTGTGAGTTCGTGTGTGTGCGTGCGTGCGTATGTGTGTGTGTGTGTGTGTGTGTGTGAGAGAGAGAGAGAGAGAGAGTGTGTTAAAAATATGTCCTGGCAATGTTGCTTAAAATTCACAAAAAAAGAAATACACCCAAAACCTTCTTAAAGTTACAAATAAAAAGGTTTTAACTTAACAATGAAACTTATGTAACCCTGAAACTGATCATGTTGTCTTCCACTCCCTCTCAGGTCAGTATATTTGAGAGAAATTTGGGAGTTCTTACTGCACTCCATTCCTGCATTTAAACACCTGGATGACAGCTTGCCAGTGACAAAGCCTGAGCCTGCAGATGCAGCTGCACGGAGGGATTCCACTCTAAGTGAAAATACGAGTCAGCTGCTGGAGTCAGAGGAATGTAAAGGTACATATTGTGCCTCAGACACAACAAGTAGACACAAAGTCACAGAGAGACAAATAATCATGCAAATATGCATGCTTGCAAACTTGCGTCTTAATTACACACTCTGCTTGCACATTTAATTGAGTGAGTAAGCCAATGCAATCAACCATTACGGTCATAATTTGTATGCACAGAATTGCTTTCTTGCTCAGTTAATTAATTTATCAGCACATGGTTTTAGAATTATTTCTGCTTCCTGTGTTTGTAATTGTGCTGTATTAATGGATATATATGTCATATCTATATTTCCTTGGCTGACATAACATGTATATGTGATATATATGTCCCTTGCAAAGGCACAGCAGAAGCCAGGGTATGTTTCTGGTGATAGTTTATTGGTTTGTTTGAATATCAGTCTGTTTGTCACCAAAATGATGCAAGACGTACCAAACTGAATTTTGTGAAACTTGGCAGAGAGGTTGAATATGATCTACAGTACTTCATTTAAGTATGGAGCCCCTGCAGAAAACCTCACAAATATAAATGATTCCCTTATAGAGTTAAAGAACTCCACCTTGTAACAATCACAGTTTTGGTCTAGGGATTTACTTCAGGACAGGACAGACTCCAGGACTTAAGTCACTACTTTGCTGTACTTCATAATACGAAACTTTCTGAGCTCGATTGTCAGCCTTGGGGCCTCTTTCATGTTGCATGAAGAATAACTTCCTGTTTTTTGTTAGGTCCGCACTCCATATATTATGGAGTGCAGAGGGTTAACGCGTGTATGATGGAGCATAAATAATCCAGCAGAGGGAGCAGTAGAAGGGTAAATTATTTGGTGCTCCCGTAGGGCAAAAGAGCTTCCCCGGTAAACTGTGGTTATCTGAGGAAGACAAAATTAAAACATGTCCTCGCAAAAGTATTTGTTCCTTGGAGTGGTTTCAGGTCACAGTAGTGTCTTTTAAGGCTATACAGTTAATTCAAATACATTGTTCAGAATGCCAGTTGCATCCCCAGACTGCATTCTACAAACCAAATTAACTATTGGAGAAATTAGCTGACGTTACGGTGTTGAATATTGAAGGTGAAGGGACAAAACAGCTAATTATGTGCAACAAAGGCTTCCTTTTGTATTAAAACCTATGTATACTGTATTCAGAGTACTGAATTCAAACACTCTTGGGTGACATTTTGCCATTTTAGACTGCTGTATACATTAAAATCTATCTCTGTTTCTCTCTCACGTGGATGTACCTGCTCTTTCTGACAGCAGACTGTCCCCTGTGCTCCGCTACAGTCCCACTTGCTTGTGATAATTCAAGTGCTGCATATTAACATAATGTGATGACACACATGCAAAGGTGATATTACTTCACAAAACATTTGCGCTTGAGGGAAATGTACTGCATTGTCCCTTTCCACACATGCAATCACTGAAAGACCCCATGTGTTCCCTCCTGTCTCACTGTTTTGGTGCTCACTGTGAAATTCCAGTGAAATGCAGGAATCACCAGGCAGTGTGAGAACAACTTCTCTTTTCAATTTTTAATGTGTAGCCTTTATATTAGCCCGGCAGTGTTCCCATCTCTCTCCACCGTGGCCCGCCAAATTGATTTTCCATGTCTTTTGGCCCATGTGCTCTTTTGTGATATACTCTAAGATGCACTGAAGGGGGAAGAACCCCCTAAAGAACCTCAATATAACTTCATTGTTTTATTTATACCTGTGGAGGACATTGGTGTTTTTTAATCTCCAGCATTTTCACTATATCAATTTGATTATTTAGAATTAATCAGAGTCACTCTTTTTAAAATCTATTGTGTGGTTATACTTATTCATATGCCGGTATAGTTTACCTATACCCATTATTGTTCATTGTGTGTATTTCTCAGGTGACCCTGAGGTAGTGGTGTGTGCTGGCTACTACCCTTTTCAACTACATAACAATTCCTTTGGGTTCGGCCAGATGGTATGCCTTTTCACTATTCCCCCTGACTTGTTGGCCACCTACACCTACACCTAGCTCATAACATGCAAGTTTTGCTCTTCGGAATTTTGCAGCTATGAAATTTAAATTTCACTTGCTAGAGATTGTAGCCTGATAATTCAGTGCAAATTTGAGAAGATACAGATTCATATTCTGATGCAACTACAACATACAAACATAGATACATAGTGTGATTGCTGTAGCACCAGCATGTTAACATGAGATGTGCCATTGACCTAAGAATTGCAGGTAGTTCATTTAAGATTTTACCTATATTTACACAAAGTCTATGTATTCGATATAGTACTGTGCAAAAGTCTTTTTGAATTGGTCTTGAGCAATAGTTCTCCAGGCTGCCTGAAGGTCTTTCAAAAATTTTCTTTGGAAATTGGCTCCTTTTTCTTGTACCTGACCATTTTCAGAGGAATGTTTCTTTTGTTTGTTAAGCTTCTTAACATTGCCCTATGAAGCAAGCATAAAAAGGATAAACCAGTCTTGCGTCTACACAAACTAGACAACTTAGCAAATAACCTAATTTGCATTTTATCTTTAGGCACTTTGTTACTAGCAGCCTATCCCAAAAACATGTAATTTGTTTCCATTTCTTTAGCCGAATCTTCAAAACAGTCCAAAGATAACACAGTTTGATAGTCATAAAATCGTATTTTTGTGCCAACAAGGTGATTTCCAGAGAGCTATTTGCTAAAAACCTGACATATCTCAGCATGGTGTGCAGTGTGTCCTTAAAAAATTGAGGAAACTGGGCAAGTGGAGGACCAAAGAAGAAGTGCCAGGCCTAAAAACCTATCCACAACAAACAGACAGTAGCTTAAAGTCATGTCTTTAAGAAATAGGAAAAAAACCCAGCAAAGACCTGAGAGATGAAGCTGGCCCTTCAGTTGATCCATCCAGTGTTCATTGAAGCCTGATCAGAAATAGTCACAGTGGAAGGATGGCTGTCAAGCCATTTTTAAGGAAAGGAAACAGGAGAAAAGGCTGAGGTATGCCAAATTACACAAAAACTGTACTGGAAATCAGTGATAACAGGTCTTATGGAGTAATGAATCCAAATGGGAAGTTTTTGGTTTAAATGGTTTTCAATATGTACAGAGGAGGTCAGGGGGGAGGCACAACAGTGAGTGTCTACAGCCATCTGTAAAACATGGTATAGGCTCTGTCATGGTTTGTTGCTGCGTTTCAGCCAGTGGTGTTGGGAATCTTGTCAAAATTGATGGAATTATGAAAGTAAAACAGTACCATCAGATTTTGGTCCATCGTGCAATACCATCTGGAAAGCATCTGATTGGCAATAGCTTTGTTTTTAGCAACGATCCCAAACAAACTGGGAATGCAGTAAAAGCACACCTGGATACAAAAACTTAGACCCACTTATGTTATGGATTGACCTCCCCAGAGCCCGGACATCAGCATTACTGAAGCAGTGTGGGGCCATCGTTATAAAGAATAGAACAACAGACCAAAGAAGAGTTTTGAATGTCTTTCAAGAAGCCTGGAAGAGAGTTCAGGCTGTGCTGAAGAATAAAGGTGGTCACACCAAATAATGACTTTAAAGTTAGAATTGTACAAACTCTGTTTTTGCCTTATACACTGTGATTTATTAAAATGTTTGCACATTTTAATAAATCCTTCAGCTATTTCCAATTTTCCGAGTAGTACTGTATATTCGTGATTCCTTGCTCCATGTTAATATGTCACTGTGTTTTTAAACTATCTAACACCTTAGATACTGCTGTTACTTCACACAATATTGTTCAAATGCAGTGAAATCCCATAGTAGTAGTGGGTGTTAAAGAAAAAAAAAAAGTTTACTATTTACACCCTTAAATCTGATTGGGAACAATTTCTAGGTGTTAAATCACTCCACTCTTTTCAGATCAGCTGCTGCAGATTGTAGTCAGATATTTTGACTTCACCTGCTAAGCTACTTGGTCTGCCAAAGCATTTTTTTTTTTTTAAATATTCATGGCTGACTGCTGTATGTGTGTTTATTTCTGTGTATGTGTATTGGTCATGCAGGCTAATTCCTCTGAATTTCTACGTTGTTACGGCCTGTCCTTGCTGTATAGCAATGCTGTCCTGTTGACTAGAACCCGCTCATGCCCGCTAGAGGCACCACCGAAACCTCCACCTGTGGCCCGATGGAAACTCATCCGTCAGCCCAAGAAAATTTTGGTCACTGCTGAACCACAGAGTGAGTTAGAGAAATAAGGAAGCAGGAAATGAAAGATGTTAAAATTAAGTTTGGAGAAATAGCAGTGGAGGGGAATCAGGAGGAGTATGCAGGGGAGGATATCAAACAAATAGAAAAGCGCAAATTATGCCATAGTGTGTAGGTGAATGTCATAAATATGACTAGAATGAAAAGTGAGTGTTAATGCAGGAGATTTAGAACCTGCAGTAGAGAGGGCATACAGCACCACATGCTGAAATGAAAATAGGAGGAGGGCAGTTACATTATTTCAGTTTTGAAAATAGCTGCTGGCTCAGGCATATCTGACATCAGCTGATCTCTGAGTGAAAAACTGAAAATGAAGTAAAAGAGTCAGAGTGTGAAAAATCGGTGCTGGCATGATATGTAGAGTTTTTTTCTCTTTTTTTGCAGAGATCCCTTTGTCAAAACCAGAGCAGTTCATTGAGGCTGCCAGCCCTTTTCTCTTCGACCGTACCAAGAGCAGCGGGGGCTCAATTCCAGAGTTGTGCGTACAGTGAAATGATCTAACACTGAGAAATTTATAAAGCATATTTTCTTCTGTCCTCTCTGATGTTTTTCAGTAGTCTATGGGTGATCTGAGCATGACTTCTTTATACAAAAAGGAAAGCATGACAACAGCTTCCATACAAATTACATCACCATTATCACCTATTTTTCATGATCTTATTTTACCACCATCTCTATTCTCTTTCGCTAATGCATCGAGGGACTATTACATTTATAGTAGTTGACAAATGTAAACTACAGGAATTTTTCTTTTGTTTTTTTAAAAACCCTACAGTGGTGTAAAGATAAACGTAAATCCACCGATCTATCCATCCATCCATCCACTTCTGCTTAGCCTGTTGTTCCCATGTTACTACTATAATGCTACAATATTTTTTGTATATAAATCACGGCTTAAAGAATTTCATGATATCTAAGTGTGGTATGATTATAATGTGTTACATTTGCTGCTTGAATATGTGTCTTTATGTGTCAGAGAAGCCAAGCAGAACCCTCCCAGGAAGTGCTCCCGCAGATCCCCTCTGGTTTCCATTACTGAAGAGACTGAATGTCCAAAAGGCCTTGAGCTTTACACGGCTGACCACACCACTAACTTACCAAACTGCACTGACAGAATAGAGGTATATGTAATCACGGTCCACAAGTGTAAAATATTTAAAATTTTGCAAATATTTGTGTATAGAACATTATTCTCAAGTAATTTCTGTTACCCCTTAAAAGGATTTCAAGGATCTGTGAAACCTTGGAATGTGAAAAAGAAAAAAAAAGATATTTTGTTTCTGCAAAGTTTTGTTACCTTTTTTTAAATGTCTTTATTTCATTGCTTCCCTGTTCCCTCACTCCTCTGTCTGCCCCTGCAAATATGCAGTCATAGGCTATTCAGAGTAGTTCTGTGTGTCAGTGACAACACGGCTGCCATCCCCCAGTCTCAAAGTCACTTCTGTTGTCTCCCAGCCAGGCCACTACTGACCAGGGGCACATCTGCACTAAAGAGAGAACCAGCTAGGAAAGGGAAATAACAGGGGGTGGGGATTCAGAGCATCAGACATAGGCAGACACAGAGAACAGGGCAGAAACAAAGATACCAAGGAATTAAGAAAAAATGGTGGACAATGCATTGTTTAGTAAAACATATGTGGGAAGTTAAAAAAAAAACTCCGACAGTCCATTTGGACTGGAAGAGATGAAAGCGGGGCAAGAAGCGGAAACGGGGAAGTGAGAATCTCTGGTGTGAGCTTAATGCGTGGGTTTCATGCAGGGAGAGGTCATGTACTGTGCTGATGAAAAAAGCAGCGCAATTAGATGATGAGCCATCAGTGTCTGTGTCTCCTGGGGGCTTCATTATTACACTTCACTCCTAGCATAGGGAAAAAATAGAGTTCATATTAATCGCCCTCTTGTGTAACTGTGACCAGTTATAGAGCGGTTAGGTTAGGGCAGTGTGGACATGCTAATTTGATGTGTCGTTTGATGTGCGTGCAGGCATGCACTTGTGTGGATTGGTTTGCGTGTATATGTGTGTGTGTGTGTGTGTGTATATATCACATGGGCCACATTTATCTAAGTGTGCGTTCCTGCTCTTGACAAGCACATGGCGGGTCACATGTTGACAGACTATAAATGACATGAGAGGGTTTTTTTTTTTCTTTTTTTGACCCGTCTCTGTTTCTATGATAGAAGAAGGTGCTCTCACATGATGTGCTTAATACCCTCAATGGCCCACTCTCTCAACTGTAGTGTGGGTTCAAGCATTAGGCCGGGGTTTAAGCATTATATTTCAACTTCTAATATGTTTGGAGTGTGGTAATTGCACCTGCATAGTTTTGATTTGCATTCCTAATTACAGTTTACCTTGGGGTAAAATATGAAATATGAAGAGAGTATATTGGAGAGCGCAAGCTTTAATCTGTCTGTGCAAAAATAAAACAGTGGGGTGGGTTTTGAAAATGCCACCTTCCTCCCATCGTGGCTGTGATTTTTTTGGAGAAACTGCTAAAAAGCCGAAAGCAGCAGCTAAAATCTTAGGAGCCCCTGTGTGTAGAGTCTGTGTGTCTCAACATCCCTTTGGTGTATGCAGGTAAGAGAAGCGGTGTAACAAAATGCTATGCTGTGTGTGACCAGGACATACCACAGCTCAGAGCTTGGAGCTTATGCATACAGAACACGTTGACATACGCGCTGACATTTTTGCAGCAGGAAAGTGTTGCTATACAGTGATGAAGAGGAGGTCAAGTGTGCCTCCCAATCACAATGCCTCTTTCCGTCTGTCTGGGTCTCTGGGTACTTATTCAAATACGTGGTGACTCACACAGAGACACACACACACACACACACACACACACACACACACACACACACACACACGCTCTGACTCATCAGAGAGTCTTTGGCAGGGGTTGCTTTGAAGTTACACGACACAAGATAATTCTTATTCGGAGCTGAGTAAACTGTTGGACATTTTTCCAGGGGGGGAGCATTGTTTGAAAAAAAATTTTTTTTTTTAAAAAAGGGAGGGGTGAGAGGAGGGGGCAACTGGAGGAAAGTCGGAAGCAGCTGATATAGGTGCAGTAATGCGCTTTTATAGACCACACCATCTTCTGCCTTGGTCACACAGAAGATAATGCTACTTGAAGGATGTGATAATGACTCATTAGCTGTGTTTCTTTATTGTGCTGGCCAGATGAGCATGAAATCAGAACTGTTTAGTAAATCCGCTCTAAGAGAAGCAACATGCTAAACAACATTGTAACTCCTCATCTGTCACTGACAGTCGGGGTAAATTAGAGCTGGTATTCCCTGTTGGTGTTTTTAGCAGGGGGGGGGTGGCGGCCCCTGTCACATTAAACCGTGTCTCAGTGTTGGGTGAGAATGGCCCAACACCACAGCTGGCATGGAATCACTAGAGGGTGTAGGCGTATCTCTGCCAGTGCTACTCTGTCAGCAACACACAGTTCATGCCTCTCTCACTTTCTCTTTTTTTTTTACTCTCTCGTTGTCCCTTTAGGTTACCGCAGAGGACAAGAAGAACAGTGACGACATCTCCAATGGTAAAAGCTGTTCCTTTGTAACACCAGGCCACTAATGCGAGTTGTCTTTGAATCCCAACATGAGATGGACTTACCTAAATATTAGACTGCCACAAAAAGCAAATGCCCCTTAATTCTACTTTTTGCAATTGACATATCTAGTGGAGGTCTTCATTACTGGTTGACTAGAATGGCATTTGTGCAGCATGATCCCAATTAAGGAGATTAGAAATAGTTGCATCTCTTGCGTCCGTCTTTCTCTCCATGCTTGTAACGGTCGGCCGAGACATTTTGAAAAAAGATAGGACTGAAATTATGCTTTGTAACAACCGGCCAATTGCCTGCCTCCTCTCTGCCCCCGTTTAGTTGCTTAGTAACACCTGCAGTTTGAGTTAACGGACCACCATTGCTCAACAGCAGAGACAGTGGCCCTCGCCACCTCAGCTTTCTGATCAGACTCTCGCTTTAAGTAGAGCTCGGGGCAGACTGTTCGTATGTGTACGTGTGTGCGCGCGTGTGTGTTTTTTGGGATGTGTGCATATGTCTATGAGATG
The DNA here is from genome assembly GCF_007364275.1 of Archocentrus centrarchus. Lineage (NCBI taxonomy): Eukaryota > Metazoa > Chordata > Actinopteri > Cichliformes > Cichlidae > Archocentrus > Archocentrus centrarchus. The sequence continues at coordinate 14,841,913 of NC_044369.1, forward strand.
CATTGAGATAGTGGGAGTGGGTGAGTGGGAGTGAGGATGTGCATGTGTGCTTACACCATTATGTGGGAGTTTGGCCAATTCGACTCACTGTGTTTAAGATAATGATTTGAGTCTAGGATAACTTGCTATGAGTCACAAGAGGAAAAGCATTTAGTTACTCCCTGCATTTTGAAAAAGAAGATATCAAGAATTTTACCCAGTAGCTCAATTTTCAGTTAGGTGGTTATATTCTACATTCATACTACCTTATACCAAAGGTCTAACCCAGGAAAAATTGAATTATATAAATGTATTTAGGGATTATGTCACCCTATATTCAATTTGGACTTTACTTACAGATAGGCCCAAAACTGCAATCAAAGAGGCAGTAACTGAGGAATCTTCAGCTGATGGCAGTCCTGTCCTACAGAAGACCTGGGTTGACCTGGAAAACTTTGATAAATGCTTTCAGTGAGACACACACATACACACATCCATAAATAGACACAAATCTGTACTTATGCACTGCAAAAATACTGTGCCAATGTGAAAACGTGGTGGTCAGCCTAAGAAAAGTTCTAAATATGATTCTATTCTATTCTATTCTAATGACGCTAAAACGTAACTGGCATTATTTGTCTTTTAATTTCAGGACTCTCTTGGTGTTTCATAAACCACAGATTTACCAGCATCATATACAGAAATCACATTTTAAGGTACAGAATGTACGGGTTCAGTCTCTGAGGTTCTTGATTTCTAAACTTTGGATTTATTTTCCCATATAATTGTGCCTTGACATAAAGTGGTATGGAAAAGTTTGGGCACCCCTGAGAATTTTCATGATTTTCCTTTATAAGTCATTGGTTGTTTGGATCAACAATTTCAGTTAAATATATCATATAGCAGACGAACACAGTGATATTTGAGAAGTGAAATGAAGTTTATAGGATTTACAGAAACTGTGCAATAATTATTTAACAAAATTAGGCAGGTTCATAAGTTTGGGCACCCTTGTCATTTTATTGATTTGAATACCTTTAGCACTAATTATTGGAACACAAAATTTGTTGACCCTTGACCTACATACACACGTGAATCCAATTATGAGAAAGGAAAGAGTTAAGGTGGCCAATTGCAAGTGTTTCTCCTCTTTGCATCTTCTCTGAAGAGTGGCAACATGGGAGCCTCAAAACAACTCTCAAATGAGCTGAAAACAAAGATTGTTCAACATCACGTTTTAGGGGACGGATACAAACAGCTCTCTCAGAGATTTCAGCTGTCAGTTTCCACTGTGAGGAACATAGTGAGGAAATGGAAGACCACGGGCACAGTTCTAGTTAAGGCTTGAAGTGGCAGGCCAAGAAAAATCTCAGATAGGCAGAGGCGAAGGATGGTGAGAACAGTCATAGTCAACCCACAGAGCAGCTCCAAAGACCCACAACATCTTGCTGCAGATGGTGTCACTGTGCAATTGTTCAACTATTCAGCGCACAAGGAGAGGCTGCATGGGAGAGTAATGCAGAAGAAGCCTTTTCTGCACACAAACAGAGTCGCTTGAGGTCTGATGAAGCACATTTGGACAAGCCAGCTTCATTTTGGAATAAGGTGCTGTGGACTGATGAAACTAAAATTGAGTTATTTGGACATAACAAGGGGCGGTATGCATGGCGGAAAAAGAACACAGCATTCCAAAACAAACACTTGCTACCTGGTGGCGGTTCCATCATGCTGTGGGGCTGTGTGGCCAGTGCAGGTACTGGGAATCTTGTTGAGGGCTGCATGGATTCAAGATTCAAGAAGACTTTATTGTCATTATATGTAAACATATAACGAAATTTGCGTTCCAGAACACCCATCCGGGCGACAGGTGTCTGAGGTCGTGCAGCCGTTTTACCGGCGCTACCTTTATTCCAGTCAATATCAGCAGATTCTTGAGAACAATGTTCAAGAATCAGTGACAAAGTTGAAGTTGCGCCAGGGATGGATACTTCAACCAGACAACGACCCTAAACACTGCTCAAAATCTACTAAGGCATTCATGCAGAGGAACAAGTACAATGTTCTGGAACGGCCATCTCAGTCCCCAGACCTGAATATTATTGAAAATCTGTGGTGTGATTTAAAGTGGGCTGTCCATGTTCGGAAACCATCAAACCTGACTGAACTGGAGATGTTTTGGAAAGAAGAATGGTCCAAAATACCTTCAACCAGAATCCAGACTCTCATTGGAAGCTATAGGAAGTGTTTAGAGGCTGTCATTTCTGCAAAAGGAGGATCTGCTAAATATTGATGTAATTTTTCTGTTGGGGTGCCCAAACTTATACACCTGCCTAATTTTGTTTAAATAATTATTGCACACTTTCTGTAAATCCTACAAACTTCATTTCACTTCTCAAATATCACTGTGTTCATCTGCTATATGATGGATTTAATTGCTGATCCGAACAACCAATGATTTATAAAGGAAAATCATGAAAATTATCAGGGGTGCCCAAACTTTGGCATATCACTGTAATACTGAGAATTGTATGGGATATAGTGCAATTAACTACACTGTTGTTATCTGCAGAATGCTGTCCTGTCCAAAACAACAGTAGCCTTCAAAAGCAATGGATCATCTACACAGTCTCTTAGCACTGGATCCCTGTCTGTAGCAAGCCTTCAAGTACGCATGTAAACAACAGAAACACACCCATATGCACACTTAGAATTGACTTAGCTTGTTATTTCAAAAAAGAGCATGCTTTCTGACCCTTTTGGTCTCTGTCTGTCTTCCCCTTTCTTTGTCTCCTGATTTGCCTTTCTCACCAGCTCATTTTTCTTACATTACTTAATCCTCTGTCTCAGTATCTCTTATTCAGGTGCCACTAAGAAGCCTTCACCTGTTTTTTTTTCTATCTATTTTAATCCCCCACCACCTTGCTCTCTTCTCTCCTCTGAATTTTCCTTCAACTTCTGTTCCACTAAGCCACCCTTCTATCAGTTTATCTGCCATGTCTCCCTATGGCTTTCTGCTCTTTCTCTCTTCCAATTGTTCTTTTCCGTGTCTGTATGTGTGTTTCTTCCAGCAGTGTCCAGAGCTGAGAGGCACTTATTACCTGTGTGTGGACAGCCTACAACCTTCCCAGATCCTCATCAGCTTCTCTGCTCTTCTTCTCTGGGGACATACTGCCAAGGAGAGTAAGGGCTTATCAACACATGCTATGCACACACACACACACACACACACACACACACACACACACACACACACACACACACACACACACACACACACACACACGAACGTGTGATTCTCCTTGTCAGCATACACAAACCATATATCGAAACCACATTTAATCTACAGGTTGGACTTTTATTTTATGAATATGAACCACTATGATTGTGTTATATGCCTGCAGAGTGCCACCAATGCACTTTTTTCTTTCTCCACTTTTATAGAACAGGAAATGTCAGCAGCACGTAGGTCTGCAGTTCTCATTGCCCTGCCACACTCCTGGACAAGTCTGCAGTCTCAGCTGCCAGTTCTCTCCATCAAGACCACCTCCACAAAGGCAGCTGTGTTAAACTTACCCCCAGGGTAGGACATAACTGATTAATATTAAGAAATGCATAATATTTTGATCAAAATTATAAGCTTAGATCAAATTTGCAGTAACAGCATGGCAGTATGACCTTACTATGCTTCATATGCAGCATACTGCATGTGATATAGCAGCACTTTTGATTCTTGTACCTAGGATTTTGCTGATACCATGTGTTCCTAATAAAACTTTACACTCAATACATGATACTAGGTAAAAGCTTTACAGTTGTGTATAGCCTAATCTCATAAATATGCAGCCTTAAACCTTATCTTTTGACTATATTTTCATGCTATTTATTGACACATCAAAAATATCATCTCTTTCCACTTTTCTTCACACTTCATTTCTCCACGTTCACATTTACACTCATAACCCTAAATTACCCTAAGCGATATGTAATTGTCATCATGAGAACTTGTTCTAATAATGGCTGATAGTTTTTTTTTTTGGTACAGCACCCTTGAGATCTTTTGACAAAGAAGAAAATGTGCATATTTCACACTTGTTGGGATTTCTACAGCTAAGCAAAGATCTGCTCTGCATAGCTGTAGAATATCCTGCAGAGGGTACCCTGCAGAGGATATCTGCCTACCTCAGATGCTCTGAAAAGCAGTAAAAAGCATCTGTCCTAGTCTCTATTATTGGGTGTGACTTGGCCTAGAAGCAGAGGGCCTAGTTTCTGGGGTCAGGTGCAGGTATGGAGGAGTGCAATTACCACTGAGCCATAATCACACACATAACACTCAGCTAACCATGCCCATTCGCCTCATATTATTATCTCCAAAAGACGTAATATCTGATATTGCTTCTGGGCAGCAGTCATTTTTAAAGCTCTCTATCTATGCCCGTCTTCAAATGTTACACTTTACGGTCTCTTCGCTGACATGATGCTGTTGATTTTAACAAGTTTTTTTTTTTTTCCATCGTAACTTGTTTTTAAGCCTACTCTTTTGTCTCACTTTCTATTTTTGTTTCTTCTTGCTGTCCTCTCTCCCATACACCTCATCTTCTTTTCTCTCATTACCTTTTGAATGTTTCTACAGCACTAGCCCAGCTCTGCCTCAGTGCTCATCCATCTAGTTAGGCTGTGATGGCTAAATTATGTAAAGCTAATGGGGCCAAGAAAGTGGAGCTCCACGCTCTCATGCCTGACCAGGCCCTGTGAACTCAGCTTGGTACTTGGCAGAGAGGACATTAGGCTACCGCACCTCTGACTGTGTGACCTAGTCAGTATTACTTGACAGAAAGACTGCAGTTCTAATTTTAAGAAAGAAAAGGGGTTTCCCTTTGATTTTGTAGTTTCTCTTATCAAAAACAGTGGCGTCACAGAGAGTTAGATGGTTTTATAGTTAAATCTAAGAAAGAAACATCACTCTGTGATTGAACTAATGACAACACGTCTAGCCTGCCGTGTGCCGACTTAGCCACTCTTTAAAAGGTCACAAGCCAAATAGGCTGGGAACCACAGGTTTTTAGGAAAGTGCAGGAAATGTGTGATTGCTTCCAGAATGCAGTTTTTCTGTTCTCTTCCCCTCAGGAGGCATGTGCTGTGCATCCACATAAATGCAGCATTGGGTTACCATGTCCATCTTTGCAGCAAGACACCATTCATCTTTGGAGAGGAAGAAACCATCATGCCACACCTTACAAAGGTGCCTGTAGTTATCAGTTCACAATGACAGCAATTCCAATATAGTAAGAGGTAGTTTTCAGAGTGATCGGCCTCCTTTCAGCATATTATCCTGCACCAGTTTTCTGCTGCATGCTGCTACTAGATAGATACACCTTCACATTTCTGATGTAAGGCGATATGTCTGCTGCTTTCATTTTCTTTTGTGTCCAGGAAAATTCACAAAAATAGAAATGATCCCTTTGGTGATACAATCTTCGTAAAACAAAAAGGGTTCAAAGGGGCGCACATTGACTGAGAAATATAGAGGCTGATTAAACACATGAAGTAACTAGCCCTCTAAATTTAAAAACATGTCTTGTGATATTTTGCGGAGAAATGACCGAAACTGAAAAAAAATAAGAAGGAAACTAAAAACAGGAGAGGATATATACAACCTTTCAACCTAAATCACCACATTATTAAAAAAAAGAACAGAGCTTACTGGGAACATAGTGACAGAAAGGATAACATTGCCCTTGTTGCAATGTCCTCGCTGTGGCATTTTTGAATGTGGTATACTCCAGCTTCAATTTAAAAAATCACATCATGTTAGACAGTGATTCTGCTTTCACACTTTTAGCCTTGCGTTTGTGTAGCTGAATGCATATGTTTCATCATTTTTTTGTTGTTGATTGTTTATCCTTAGTCTAGCACCGTGTATGTATATAGCAAGTGTCCTATAAACAATTTTGATTTGCTTCATTATGAAGATGCACCAGATTGTATTGGTATTCCAGTCCCGTTTTATACTCTTTCTGTTTAGGTCACAGCACTGAACAAAACTGAAATGCTTCCCGACTGCTTTTCTCTTTGGGCAGGAAAGTGCTCGTTTCACTGAGCAGGCCCATTCTATCTTTAGGGCTCTGTCCAGATTGGTGGCTTCCTTTAGTGATGAGCAGGAGCAGCCAGCAATCAGAAAGATCCTGGAAGAGACTCACTGTCCCCAAAACATCAGCACCACCCTGGAAAAATGGGAACACTGCAAGGTAGCTCGCTCTTGGTGGTACACAGTTAGATTATATGTACAGTGAATACCTTAGTATCCTTTATACTGTGGGCAATTCATTGACAGCTGACAGCTCCTAATTCTACATGACGAAAAATACATTCTACTGTTATTAGGCCATGTCTTTAATTCAGATTAGATAATTTACTGCTTTGAACTTCCATAAACTATTATTGAGCAGATATGTTTAACTATTGTACAAGTGTAGCTTAAATGACATTGATTTACAGCAGTCCATCCATCCATCCATCCATCCATCCATTTTCTTCCGCTTATCCGGGGCCGGGTCGCGGGGGCAGAAGCCTAAGCAGAGAAGCCCAAGCTTCCCTCTCCCCAGCCACCTCCTCCAGCTCATCCGGAGGGACCCCAAGGCGTTCCCAGGCCAGCCGAGATACATAATCTCTCCAGCGTGTCCTGGGTCTACCACGGGGCCTCTGCCCGGTGGGACATGCCCGGAACACCTCACCCAGGAGGCGGCCAGGAGGCATCCTAATCAGATGCCCGAGCCACCTCAACTGGCTCCTTTCGATGTGGAGGAGCAGCGGCTCTACTCTGAGCCCCTCCCGGATGGCCGCACTCCTCACCTTATCTCTAAGGGAGAGGCCAGCCACCCTTCGAAGGAAACTCATTTCTGCCGCTTGTATTCGCGATCTTATTCTTTCGGTCACTACCCAAAGCTCGTGACCATAGGTGAGGGTAGGAACGTAGATCGACCGGTAAATCGAGAGCTTCGCTTTTACGCTAAGCTCCCTCTTCACCACGACGGACCGGTGCAGCGTCCGCATCACTGCAGAAGCAGCCCCGATCCGCCTGTCGATCTCCCGTTCCCTTCGCCCATCACTCGTGAACAAGACCCCGAGATACTTAAACTCCTCCACTTGAGGCAAGAACTCGTTCCTGAGCCGGAGATGGCACTCCACCCTTTTCCGGCTGAGGACCATGGCCTCAGACTTAGAGGTGCTGATTCTCATGCCAGCCGCTTCACACTCGGCTGCGAACCGTTCCACTGCGAGCTGGAGGCCCCCCCCTGATGAAGCCAACAGAACCGCATCATCTGCAAAAAGCAGAGATGAGACTCTGAGGCCACCAAGGAAGAAGCCTTCCGCCACCTGGCTACGCCTAGAAATTCTGTCCATAAAAATTATGAACAGAATCGGTGACAAAGGGCAGCCCTGACGGAGTCCAACACCCACAGGAAACAAATCCGACTTATTACCGGCTATACGGACCAAGCTCTCACTGTGGTTGTACAAGGACTGAATGGCCCGCAACAATGGGCCAGACACCCCATACTCCCGCAGAACCTCCCAAAGAACACCCCGAGGAACACGGTCGAATGCCTTCTCCAAGTCCACAAAGCACATGTAGACTGGTTGGGCAAACTCCCACGCACACTCGAATATCCTTGAGAGGATTTACAGCAGTCCTGAGGAATAATCATTTCTGACTGCTTTAGGATCCTGTTAACTCCCGTAATGTACCTGTGTTTAGGCAACTTAAATACAATCTCACCCATGCAGTTCTTTAAAGTTGTGGAGCCTAACAACCCTCCTACACAGGGAGGACTTTTAGTTCTAGAAGTTATGGCTTATGTTTTATGAAGACATGGCCTGTCACAAGTTATATAGTTACAATGGTATAAAATGTACAGTCGTGGTAAAAAAAAAAAAAGTACATCCTTTTTAATTGCTCATTGCTGCTGTCTTTCCTCCTTGGCATTGTGTTAACACACACCTGAAGGGTCACACTTACATGTACTGATGATCCGCTAATCAAGTCCATTTGTTTAGTAGCTCCTGGCTGCTACTTACCCTCTGAATTCCCATAGAAGTAGTAAAAGTGTGCTTAGATTTTCACACACTGCTTCTGCATTTTGGCTTTGTTTTTGTTAAGTAAATAATGACATGTTGTAATATGCTGTGTGTCGGTGTTCATCTCAGGTTGTATTTACCTAGTTTTAAGGCCTGCTTATGACCAGATTAATTTTTGTTATGTTTCTTTTTACCATGACTCTATGTGTGCTGGTGTTTACAGGTGTTTAACTTGGCAGTTTACCACATGCTGGGTGAGGCTCTGGGGAGGAAGCTGAAAGCAGAGGAGCAGTTTGCTGTACAGGCTCTCACTGCCAACCCTTCACGCTTCACTGCAAACCCTGAAGAATACGCCCCTACACGTAGGTGCCAGTTGTTTGCTTGCAAATCTTCTCATGTTGTGTACATAAAAGTACATAGATAAAACATGTAATTGTCAAAGTCATTAAAAAAATACTATAAGGTTTCAGCTGCACATAAAATTAAAATAATATTAAATAAATATGTCTTTGATTAAATGCTATTTCGTTTCTTTTCATTAATTCATTTTCACCCACAGTTTGCTGTTTTATGCCCTCATTCTGCTTTGATAAGTAGATGCAAATTCAGAGCCCCCAGAAATGTGGAGAGACAGGAGGCCAACAGACAGAGAGGTCAAGGCAGTGACCATTCTGCAGGCTGGATTCAGAGGGCACTTGGTGCGCAAGATCCTTAATGCCTCAAAACCTGGTAAACAGTTGCATGTACACACACACACACACACACACGCGCGCGCGCACAGAATATATTATATCAACTAAAATATGAACAAAAAGACCCACATAAACACAAGATGGTCTGTGTTTCATTTGTAGATTATCATTTATTTTCCAGCCCCACCACCACCACCACACACACACACACACACACCAACACAAGACACCTAGTTCTGCATTCACGGTATGATTTAGCCTGCTGGCATAAATCGAGCTCCTGAGCAGCAACACAAATATGTATAGATGAGACGGCCTCTCTTACTAATAAACCCTGAAGGATGGAGGCTAGCCACATTGGGAATACACAGACGTAGAGGAAACCTGCACATCATACACATGTGCAAACAACATTCCAGAATCACCAAATGACGTTCATTAGTGACATCAAGAGAAAAACAGGGAAGAGGAGACACGGAAACAGTGGACACTTTCTAGGAAAAAATGAGAGATTACAGAGAGACAGTGCCGAGCGGCTCTTCATCTGAAAATATGTTCGGCAGTCTTGCTTTGAAATAATGTACCATTTTAGTCTCAGCTTTGCTTTTGAGCCATTTTATGGCAAATTAGAGATTTTCCTCAGTTTTAGCTAAAATATTTTGATATGTTTTTTGAGTTAACGTAACAGTAATTATCTTAATGAGAAGGTCCGTCACTGTTTGTTGATTCCCGAGGAAACACTGTAGGTGATATCCTGCACATCTCTGTTTATTGCTGTGTCTTCTCCGGGCAACAGCACATGACACTGTGACCCCTCTGAGGAACTTGTACATATGGGTGTATGGACAGTTTCATTAATGCAGGATTTGCCTAAAGCAGCGCTGTAGTACAGCATAAATGAGAGTGGGCTTAATTTCCCATTGCTTGAAAATGTGGCTTGAGCATCTCAGACATCCAAAGTACCCACATCATTAGCATCCATCTGCCAGCACTGCTAAAATATAACGCTGGTGGTCGTGTGGCATTAGTATGAGCCTGTGTACATGCACAAACTGAACAGCTTGACTTTTATGAAATTGGCCTAACACAATTAAGTTCTCTCAAATCTTTTTTCATGACTAGGCAAAGGACAAAGTGCAGCTTTTAGAGTTGCACTCATAATAACACTGACTGTCTAACAACACTTTGAGAATCCGTTCATTCAAAGCATGTAAGAACTGGCATTTTCTTATCTTAGATGGCCACAGCGCTTGTTCATGACACGGTCTACTTCAAACACCTCAGTGTTTCCCTGAAATTTATGCTCTCTCCTTTTGTTTTTGCTCTCTTTCCTTCCATTCTTTTAGCATTTGTCTTTTCCCCCTTTGTCATCTCGCAGTTGCCGGTCTTGGTTCATTATAAAGGTTAGTTTGGAGTCCCACTAGAAAAAAAGAAACTGAGGACACCTTTACCATATGTAAATATGTGGAAAAAAAATCTAGCATTCAGCAATCTCTTCTGAGCATTTCTCTTACTTGCACGTAGGATTACATTTGTTGTCAAAGATTCTGTTCTGTCAGATGGGTTACCTGTCTGGTGAGAGGAGTGTTAACATTAGTGTCAAGGTGAGAATAATCTTCTCCTATCAACATCTCACTGAATGGAGCAAAAATGCACTTTGCAATTTCTGTTTCCCACTCTGATCTAGGCCAACTTCAATTATTTTTTCATGTGTTTGACAGCAACATGGATTGTCTTTCATCTTTAATAGAGACTGCTTTTCTGTGCATGTGCTCATGTCATCCAGGAACGAAGGAGAACCTCAGTGCGTCCAAGATCCTTTCAGACGTGTGGCCGAAGGTTGAATCTGATACACACAAACATGCCGCTTTCTTGCTAAGGTAAATTTACAAATTAGGTTTGTAAAAGTGCAGTGACTGTAAGTTAAAAAAAAATTATATATATTTCTATTTGTGCACATACATTGTGACTCGTGCTAACATATCAGATTTTTGTTAACACAAATATTTGAAAAAACATGAAAGCAATGTGAATGCAGTCCAGTGCCAGTGCTGTGTATATTGCATGGCATGCGTTTAGCCTCTCTGTTGCACTGCATGCCCAGAATCTGCTCCCTCTCCTGGTTGTGGCAGCCTGTGGGGGCCATGCAGGGAGCATTTTCCACATTGTGTTCCATCTTTTCCCAGTGGTACCATCTGCTGTTTATACTCTCCCCGTTCCAATCAGCTAGCAGCGTCTGCCGAATGACCTGCTGCCTGGGGATGTGTGTGTGTGCATGGGCATTAAAAGCTCAATCAATGTGTGTACGGTGAATGTGTGTGTGTGTGTGTGTGTGTGTGTGTGTGTGGGGGGGGGCTTGTCGTGATCCTTTGAGCATGTGTTTTTCTTAACTGACAGAAATGACCACTTAAGTCAAAGATCACACTGAAAAGCAAAGTGCATCTCGTCTGCTCAAGAAGGAGCTGTAGATTGTTTTCGGGGACTATGTCATGGGTGCATAGCTTTATTTTAAATTAAAACTATGTATTCATGACATGGTTTTATTTTAAGCTGAACTTTCTAAATGTGCATTTTCTGCATTTCTTGCACAGGTATATCATCAAAAATTCGAAGAGGAATGGAAACCTCTACCCATATCTACAGGATGAATCGACCAGGCTCACCTTTGCTGATTATACCGTCTCTCTTCCAGACACAGTCAGCTCGTGGGTCTTGGTCTTTAGGTTAGAGAACATTGTAGACTTTAGAACATTGTAATCCTTTAGAAGCAAGTCTTGTCACTCAACAGCCATCGTGTTCCTCCTTGAAAATTACAGTTTTGCAATGAATGTGCAAGCTTATATGATGTTAGAGCTTTATTAATGGCTCAGTCCTCTCAAATTCTGATACTACCCACAAAAGAATACCACTGTGCTAACTCAGGTTATGGATACAGTAAATTGAGACCCAAACTTTTTATTCACATGTGTCAGGGCTTTGGGTCAGGTTTAGGACAAGTGTTATCTTTGGTGTTACACATACATTTTTCTTTAGAACTGCCATGTTTCCTTCTTATGTAATGTCTCATCTTTGAGTACTGTATTTAGTTCAGATTTATGCTGGAAAAGCTAAATGAAGTTTAGAAAGATATTTCACATTTTACCCCACCACTCATTTTGAGAAAGAATTGTAAGTATTAGAATGTGATATAGTTTCATCGACTTCATTTTTATTTGGCTCATAGAGAGGTTTTCCTGGTTTCTGAGGAGATGCTGGTGGTACTAAAGGTCTATTCACCAATCCCTAATTGTCTGCTGCATGTCATAAATAATGACACAGGAAAGGAGGTGGACCTGGTCTTCAACAGAGTAGCACCCCGTGTCTATCAACCCAATAAGGTATGTGGATATGAAACAACTGAAAACAGCTCATTTTGTGTGTGTGTGTGTGTACGTGGTTCCTTTTTTGACCATTTTCAGCATTATACATAGAAAAATCTTTTTCGTGTTATCATCTGTCAAACACCCCCCTTCTAAAATAAAAACATCATTTTATGATGACCTCTCTATCCCTTGACCCAGCTTGGTTATACCTTCGTAGCAGAGGCTGTCACACCTGAATTACCCACTATTGGTGCAAAGTGGAGGATGCGCTTGATTGGCTCAAAAGAACCCCTTCCAAAGATGTCCCGTGAGACTCCAGTCAGTACATTCTCAGTAAAGGAATTCCGGGATTATTACATTCCCAATGACAAAAATCTTATATGTCGGTAAGAGAATCACAGGGTGTACAGTTTTTCTTTTAAAGTTAATAAAAGGGTAAAAACGGGAATGCTTTGAGAGACTAATGCTGTGATGTCAAACTTTTTACAGTTACAGTGTACATGTAACAACAAACATTCTAGGAACCATTCAGCTTCAGACTTCCCAGCCAGATGTATTGATACGTCTGTCAATTCTAGACCATGAGAAACAAATGGCCAGCAAAACTGGAAAGGGCTGTGTGGTGATTCCCGCTTTTTTCTTCCTGGCAAACAAAGGTGAGGAGTCATTAGGTGCAGTAACCAAAGCAAATAATTAACGAGAGCATTGTGGATTGAAATTCGTCTGGCAGAAGATATGAGACCTTTTGACTGTGTGGCAGAAAGTTACAGTACAGGGGCAGCATCTCTTTCATCTGTGATATACAAGACAGATGCATCACACACATGTCAAATGTACAGTATGGGGGGGGGGGGGGTGCAAAATTGGGATTCAGCTGTCAACATTGCAAGTGTGTGTGTGTATAATATATATATATATATATATATATATATATATATATATATATATATATATATATATATATATATATATATATATATATATATATATATATATATATATATATATATATATATATTACATACAGCACATGTAAATAGTATATACTATACTATTAGACTTGTGATTACCCTGCCTTATGTCTTTTTTTTTTTTCCATCTTCCAGCTGTCCAACAATGCTCAGCTAGCTAGCAGTTTCTACAAAATGCCCATTAAGGTTATTAAAGGATTTTCCCATTTCTCCTGACCTTTTGCCTATTAGTTTTGTTTTTCGGAAAACATTTTATACATTACTTTTTTGTTCTCTCTCCCATATTTATATGCCTGAGTAAAAATTCTCCTCTCCGATTTTTAAATCAAATTATGCATTTTTTGGAAGCACATCTCAATGTACCGATAGCACAGCACAAACCCACCCTTGACCAACCTTAGAATCCGTGAGCAGACCTATTATGCTGGAACTGTACCTGTTATTGAGACTTATGTAAATGTTAAAATAAGAAGAAAAGGGCTTTAAAATGTTGCACTTATTTAGAGAAGTTGCTAGAATGTTTTGAACATATTTACTAGTGTATTAATTACTCTTGTCTTTTATCAGCGTTAATAGGTTCCATTTTTTGTTACAGACTCAAGTTGTACAGAAGAGAAGAAACAGGAGCAGCCTCCCCCCCAAAACACTTCCCTGTTAAAAGATGGAGAAGACAGTGCAGTTAAAAAATCTAACTCCTCATCTGACCAGTACCAGCCTCCCACAGAGACTATGGTATCACTGACAACTGTCTGCGTGGTATCTGCTGTTGCTCAAACACTTAACTATTCTCACTTGCACGGGCATCTCACTTTCCCTCTCTGTGTTTCTCACCCACGTGTTTGCTGCCTGTTGATATCATTTTTTTCTGCCAGATTACGCCTGTAGCGCACACACACACACACACACACACACGTGCGTGCACACGCACGCAAATTTACACTCACCCACACTCACATTCTCAGAGACACAATTTGACAAGAAGAGGAGAGCAGCAGAAACTGGCGGGGTGGTTTTGTTACTGTCTGACTTATCAGTGCTTGTCAGGGAGCAGTGATTTGTGCATGATTTATGACTCACTGTAATGTCTGAAGACCCCCCCTCACCTACCCCATCTAACAGACCTGTTCTCGTAGTTTAAAGGTTGCAAAAGCATATATAATGTTCTATAGGTGTGTGCCATCACACATTCATATGCGCACACACACACACACACACACACACACACACACATACAACAGATGTAATGGAAAATGAACAGAGGTTGTTACGATTTTTTTATTATTATTATTTTCTTCTGCTGCGAAATTTTTCTTCCAGCGATGCATCTGGTGAGCATTAATCCCTTTGGTGTTTCCTCAGCAAACTCTCACAATCACACACAGTTAATGTCTCAGTTAAAGCAGTGAATTAAGCCTACAATGACATATAATTTTATAGACCTATTAAGACGTTTGCTTTGGTTATGGCCTGCGTGTGGTTTAAGTCCTTTTTCTGTGAGTCAGTAGCACTGAAACAGATCATGGCAGACCGCACTGATAGCAGCTATTGATTAGAGCTTAGAACAGGTAAAGACTTAAAGCAGAGGATCAGTGAATAGAGCACTGTTGTTTGCCACAGGGACACACACAACACACATAATGATGCTTTGTAACGGTAGATTAATTGTAATCGGGGGTTGGGGGGTGGACTCAAAGATATGTGTAAGCGAATGAAAAAACCCCAAAATACAGCAGTTTTATATTTTTATAGTCCTTTTTCTGTTTCCTTGTTCGCTTGAGTTACTTCTTGGAGTTTTGTCTAAATTCTGTCCTTTCTATTCAGCGTGATGGATGTGGGAGTTTACTGTGATATAATCTTGGCTAACTAGCCCTCTGCCTTCACTCTCCTTTCCTGGTAAACATGTGCTTTACGTGTTCACCACAACAGCAAAGTGAGTTTTGGGTCTTTTTATCTCCTTGAAGTATGAGCACTTCCAAAGTTAGCAGGTGTATGTTTACAGTATATCATCAAGTCATGTTGGCTTTAGTTTGTAGTTTTGTATGCTGCGTACATCAGGCCATGTATGCTTTTCTTTTGTAATGTGTATATCTGTGTGTACACATTATATTGTACTCCAGTGGGGGTGTTATACACTGACTGTCTGTGTTTCACAGGATCACAAGTATGTGGTGCAGGCAGAGGTGCTTTATAAGACCTGGCATCTGGATGATTCTCAGCTGGCTTTTGCCCGTTCAGTCAAAGACTCGGAGAACAATGAGACACGAGGTACATGCTTAGGACATTCACTATTACCACTTCAGTTTCCAAGGAGATAGCCAAGAAAGAAACCCTGTTTGCATCTTTTTCCTTATGGTTAGATAATTCAGTATAGTTCCATGAATCTTCCCCAAATATGCCTGTAATGGTCCATAAAGCAGTTTCATTTTTATTATTGCAGTCAAAATGTTGTCAGCATTTAAGCACTGGGTTCTGAATGGATTTTCCACTAAGCCCTTAATGTTTGTTTTTGCACAGTTTATTTTGTGCTCAGTCTGAAATGTGGGTGATACTCAGTAGGCAGTGTCAGGGGCCAAGGCAGACGCAGTTTATTCTTTGCTTCCACTTGCCATAGGCCTGTAATCACAAGTCTAATGAAAGCCAAATGAATGCAGCTGCTTTTGCAGATCACAGAGTGTGATTTCTTGTGCCCAGTGGTCGCTGGCTGTGGCAATAATCCTGTCCTCTGCCACCAGCTCTGATTCTCTGTCTTTAATCGTGCTATACAAATTGGATCAATTGAAAAATCAGGGCTTTGAAATTGGTTGAAGCTTCTTTAAAAAAATTGAAGGGGATCATATAATCGCAGCATCTGTCGATGCTGATTTGAATGGGGTGCTGCATGGGGAAAGCGTGCATGAATGTCTGGAGAGAAAAGCCAGTTTGCTATCATTGAATTCTCATTGTTTTTTCCTTGTGGCTGATGGCAATATTCCATATACTTACCCATTTAGTTATTCAGTTCACATGGTATGAAATCCATAGGTGACGCGTGTGTGTATGTCAGTGTATAAAATGTAATTTGATAGTGCCCTAAATATACAATGTTTATCTGTCCGTTTCCATGTCATTTCCCTTCATAAATGTATGTGACCACGTTAAGATTTTTGCCAGCATACGCTCACATTAGTCTACATCTATCTATGTATATACCAGTGTCCACACAAACCCTCTGTGTTTTCCCTAAGCTTATGAAAATGGGTCAGTGGGATGTCAAATGAAGCTGGCTCTTGCCCTTTGGTGCCCTGGGAAATATCTCAGCAGGAAAGTGAATTAATTTCACCCAGTTTAACTCTGTCTCAGTGGTGAGGCTCTGCCCTTGATCATGCTCCCTACATGCTACATGGATAAGCATGCACTACATGTGAAACACCAAGCTTTGAAACCTCTTTAACAGGCAGTTTAACAAGCTGCAGTCAAAAAAAAAAAAAGACACTGCATATGTTTAATGCATGCACGTCTTCACATATTTGCTTAAAGTCCTACTGCTAAAGGAGCCAGCCTCATTTCTTTACAGCGTTACCATGAGAACACACAGCAGTTTTTCTTAACACTTTCTTCAAGCACGCCCAACTTAAATCAGTTTTCAGTATCCTTTTTTTTGGACTGAATTACAACAACACAGATTGATATTTACATTCAGTTTTAGCACTTAATTTTTTCATGACTCGAGATAGGAGTAAGTCATTGAGCATTCACCAAAGCTCTTCAGGCAGAATGGCAGGGTGTCAGCTAAATGATGGATTATTACGCCTCTATATCAGAGAAGTGAGTTAATGCTTCATCTAAGCTGGGGATTGAATCCGAGTCAGGTTTAAAGTGCAACAGTGCCATCTAGCACATGTTCAGCCGCACAGCGCATGCACTGCACGGCCAGTGTCACAGTCCCCTACTTCAGATGAGCTTTACTTTTTTGAGTAGAATGTGAACACCTGATATTCTTTAAAGTCTATGAACATGCATGGTTAGAAAGAAAATGATCTAAAATTTTGACATTTTTTCAATAAGAACATTAGATAATTTAGTCCTAATAGCCATGCTATTTTTTATCATTTAAATTTCCAGTATTTATAAATAAATAAATAAACAGCAGGTTTTGTAGATGACAGTAGAAAACTTTAATCTTCTTAATCTCTGCCTCAAAATGTAGTAAACAAACTTGAGGATGTAAAGCTTTCATCCACCGCTAGCACGCCGAGTCGTGACGGGCACAAGTCGAACGCACCCAAAACCCACCGTAAAACCGAAGGTGACAAAGGAAAGCCAGCTGCCACGCAGGAAGTGGTAATGTATTACTACAGCACGCTTACAAACAACACAAAACACCACAACTCTGCAAATCTGTCAACTGTAAATCAGGACTAGAAATATAAAAGCATATATAGAAAGCTATATACACATGTATATACAGGCTTTAGCAATGCCAAATGCAATATGCACTCAAATTGAAGGCCATGTGTATCTAAATGTATTTTTCACAGTAATCTGTTAATAGAAGGTGCTGAGATATTTGCCATGTAAGACTTAGTCAAGGAGTATAGGATGGAGGCATTTGGGTTGAGGGTGCAGTTAGCTTCTCCTCGAAGATGTTCATCCAACTATGCCACTTAATGCAGATCAGCATGAACCAAATCTCTGTATGAAACTCACTCACCGTGCAGTATAATCTGCATGGTGAGTGTGAATAATAGTCTCAGAATTCTCAGAATAACAGTCCTGGTTTAGCAGTCAGAATCATAGCCGCTCGATAAATCTCTGATCCACGTAATAGCAGCTTTTTTGTTCTCAGCTGCGCTGCACATTAAAGCCTGAGCACAGTGACATTTGCAGGTTTTTATAATACTGATCTCCTTCCATTTTCATTTTCATTTTGTTGTTGAGCACAATTTTGGTGGAGAAAAGGCACTAAATGATCTCCAAAGAAGCTAAAAACGATCTGTTGTTTAAAACAAAGGCAAGACACTGGAGCAAGCCAAACTTCAGCTGTAATGTTTGTGTGTCTCAGCGTGTGTGTTATTTTATTTCTGTGGGTGCTTTGCGCCCTGTGTGCGTATGTTTGTGTAGAGCCTTGACCTAACTAAACCAAACTGGATGCTGCGTGTTGTCACGGACAACAGCAAAACTGAGGGCATTAAGGTGAAGAAGGACACGGAAAGAATAGACCAGATTAAAGCCATTAAAAAAGCCTGGGAGATGGTTGAGCCAGGACGCTCTGCCAAGGTAACCCAGGTGTCCTTATTTTAATCCAGTATATTTTCTGTCTTCTGTTGGAAAGCAAAATGTGTGATTTTTTAAAATGTTGCATAATTTCTAGTTTTAGCAAAAATGGGATTAAAAAATTCCTATTTATGTTGGCTTCATCTATACTCAAACATACACTACAGACAGAACGGTTCACTGTGCCTTCTTTTTAGGCTTTACAGTCTCATCTCCGATTTCTTAACCAAGTCCAGCAAAAAGCGAGTGGTGAAGCTGCTACAGAGGAAAACAAAGACCCTGGTATTATACTTTAGAAATTTACACATATTTATGTGGACACTGATTTTCTTTTTCATCACTTAAAGAATGGGAATGAGAGCTTGTCTTATTGGTGCTTTTACAGCTGCTTCAAGATCTGGTCTAGACATCCCTCCCAGTCCATCCAATCAAAAGCTGACTGGCACCCCCTCCTATCCTCACGTGGACTACAGTCACTTAACCAGGTTCTCCACTTCTGTACTTACCCTTCTCAGTTCCTTTTCACTCTTTTACCATCTGTTTGAGTGCTCAGCTTGTCCCAGCATGCAAGCTTAGAAGACGGGAAAATAACTCACAGCCAACAAAGAAAGTATTTTAAAACAGATCCTTTTGTTTCCCCCTCTGTTGAAGTCCTGTGGTTAATATGCACAATGCGGTCCAGTTGCCTAATGTAGATTTGTGGGCCTGAATTAAGAGTTAGCTGCAAGGCTTTAGGCGTTAGGGTATTTTCGTGTGTGTGTGTGTGTGTGTGTGTGCGCGCGCGAATATGTCAGTGTCCTTGTTTTCAGGAGCAGATTGGTTCATACAGTATCTGCAGAACATTGTTAGTAATTTCCTGTCTTTATGACCTTTGCTCCCATTGGTGCAGTATGAACAGCAGCGTTAGACTGTATATTTAATATGGCCTGAAAGGGCAATAGAAAGACAGAGCACAGCAGTGTGTGTAATGTATGGAGATAAGGTGGGTGCTATTTAGTCTAACTACTGACATCATTTTTAGTTGTGCCTGGTTCTTTATGGATGTAATTAAAATATTTACATGTAAGTGTTTTATTATTTTTGTTGTTTTTATATTGTATTCTTTTAAATTATTTCTCTAGTCGTTTTTTTTTTTTTTTTTATTGTATTCACCCTGTGCTTGTTTGGGTTCTCTCCGGGTACTCGGGCTTCCTCCCACAGTCCAAAGACATGCATCTCAGGTTAACTGGAGATTCTAAATTCAAAATAGGTATGAATGTGAGTGAATGGTGTGTGTGTGTGTGTGTGTGTGTGTGTGTGTATATATATATATATATATATATATACTCTTGATGTATATATATGTATGTATATGGATGAATGGATAGCCTGACACTTAATCATTCATGTTCTGGTGTTTGATACTTGCTTGGTTTGAGTGGGTACTCTGAACATTAGCACACAGTGATGTAGTACACAACACACCAAAAATAGTCAATAGTTTATTTACATCTTAAGCCTTTTAGTTCTTGTATTTGAGTTCTAGTTACAGTTTATAAAGTCTGTTATTTGTGCTTAGTTTCCTCATTGTTTCCTTTATTAGGATAGTTTTGTGTTGTGTTTAGTGACTCTGAGTTAGAGCCTGTTTTACTTTGGTAGTCGGCGAGCTCCTGTGCTCTGTGGTTAGTTTTACTTCCCCCGCCTCATTGTCTCGTTTATCCACACCAGATGTCTCCACTTCCCTGCTCACCCCATATGTCTTCCCTTCAGTCTTTCTTGCAGTGTCTGTTAAATTCTCCACGTTTTCCCTCTGTGATCTCCTGGGTTAAATTTGCATTTGTGCTCCTGGTTTTTAGCTTTAGTTTGAACTGTGACTCAGCCAAAATTTAAAAAAACGGCCCGCCTTCTGTTGAATCAGTCTGCCTCCAGAGTCTGCGTTTGGGTCCTTGAACCTGCAATCAGTGACAGTTACCAACAAATTAATCATAAATATCTTTCATACAATGCATAGTTCGGGTCACAAGGAACTATGAGTTTCCATCTCAACTATGTGTTCCCACTGTAAATAAATATATGCAATTAATTTTTCTGAGTCTGTAGGCAAGGGATATTTTGGTTTCTCTTTATAGCCTGCTACCAGTAAGAATTAAGTGACCAGTCATATTTGAACAAACTTTGGTTGCATACAGATAAACGGTCAGTGTAAACTGAAGACAATTTAGATTTGTATTATCATTTTTTAACAAGATTTTAAAAAAAGATCCACCAACAGAAAAAGAAATCTTGTTCTGGAGATCTGCTGACGTCACCATAAGCCCCCCAAAGTTGAAGGGTGGACTAGCCGATGGCTTCTCAAATTGATCTATGTATTAACCGCTTGCGTGTATGTGTGTCTGTCTGTGTTGTCAGAGTAGGAGTTTTAAAGGGAAGAATCTCCCTCCACAGTCCCCCCTGGGTCTCTTATTACTCTCCCTGACACCATCTCTTGTTCCCTTCCTCCATCTCTCTGTCCATCCCTCTCCAGGATAAATGAGATGATATTTGGGTCTTTTAATTAGAGAGCTATTTCAGGACCCCAATGAGCTCGTTACTCCAATGAGATGTGCCCCTCTCCCATCACCTCTCCATCCTCTCCTGCTGTGAGTGTGCGCTTGCGCATGCCAACACGTGTGTCCAGCTACCAGTGGCTTCGACACTGCCCTGGAATATGAGCAGAGAGAAAGAGGTGTTAAGTTTATTAAAGGGTCTCTGA
The DNA here is from genome assembly GCF_007364275.1 of Archocentrus centrarchus. Lineage (NCBI taxonomy): Eukaryota > Metazoa > Chordata > Actinopteri > Cichliformes > Cichlidae > Archocentrus > Archocentrus centrarchus. The sequence continues at coordinate 14,862,977 of NC_044369.1, forward strand.
TTAGTCCGTAATACAAATCTGTCTCACAAAGGTGCACCGCTGGGCACATCGAGATGCACGCTTGTGAACACATATGCATGCCAGTGTCCTTACTCTCACAAAAGACCCAGAAAACTTTCCTATTTTGTGAGATGGGATAAACTGCAAACTACAGTATAGGTTTATAATATTGTATGAGAAGTCAATATTTGTTTAATATCTGATCCAGCACTGTAGTATATATACTTACCATGCTGTACACAGTGTATTAAGTTCTTGTGCATACATGTAGATACCAAAAGGATTCTCCAGTGCTGATGGACTCACACATAGAAGAGGCCCGGCAGAGGGAGCACTTTGAAAAGATCCAGACTTACCGGCTGGTCCGAGAGAATGCGTTGGAGCGGAGTAAACAGGAGGTGTTCAGCAGGAAGGAGCTAATGAGACGTCAGCTAGAGATGTATGAAAGCATGCAGGTCAGTGACAGAGAGACAGAAGAATGGAACAAAACTGCAAAAATGAGCCAAAGTAAAACAGACCTGCTTTTCCCTCTGGTTAGACATAATTCTCTAACTTCTTTCTGTCTGCCTCTTGTCTGCAGGCAGCCTTGGGGCAGCGTTGTAAGAAACTATGCGATGCGTGCGAAGCATTTAGTAGTTGTCATCTAGCGGGCATCAAAACGGAACAAGAAGAGAAACAAGCTCTGGAGGAGGCCCAGTCGGCAGCTCTGGAAAAAACAGCCCTCACCTCTGCTTCTGCTCAGCGGCTCAACAAACATGCCAAGAAAGCTGGCAAGAAGAAATGATGGCCACCGGCACCAGCATCCAGTCTCAGTTCTCCTCAGCAGACAGCTCGTCACACTGAATTATCTTCATTCAGTCACAACGTTGTTGCTCGTATTATCAGATGAGAAGTTTGATTGCACGATTCGGTGCTCTCGTCTCTTTCCTACGCCTTTAACTTTCTAAAATAAAAGTTACTCTAAACTAATTCTGGTGTTTATTAATTCTTTCATAAAGTTGTTTAACAGAAATGTTCATACTTTTATAATATTTAAATTATATTCCATAAGATATTGAATGCATTATAGCACGCAAGTTCTTTGTCTTTACCTGTATTGTGCATTAACACAATACAGGTAAATCAGCATTAATTACTGATATTCGTTGTCCTCTAAAATGTGTTAATCCTCTTGATGTTTTTGCTCTACACAAGGATTTACTAAAAAGCTGTTTTCAAATTCTTCTGCTGAAAGTGGAAAATATGTCTGAGCTCGCCTCAAATCTGAATTGGAGGTGCGACAGATGCCGCCGTGGTCTAAAAGGCACTAAAAGCTAGTTTTTAGTTTACACTATGAATGAAAAAACATTGCATGAATGTTAAGGATGAACTTTGAGTGATATTTCCCGTCCTGAGTTACTAAATTTAAATTCTCAGTCATTAAGAGATTCTGAATTTTGAATTAAAAAAAACAAACATATTTGACCATTTTATATGTCAAACGTCGCTGGGAAGGATCTTTAATTGTAGTAAACTGAAATGGTTGTATGAAAGCATGTAAAACACCTTCTTTCACTGCACTGAAAAATGAATGTCTGTGACTTTGATGCCCAATATTACTGATTATACTCTCGCAATCTTCAGTTTTCTTGAAGGTCACAATATTGACCGCGTGACTCAAAGCATAGTGGGTACAGCCAACCTCCTACAAGCTGAGTGGTACTGATTGATTGGTTGATTGATATATTCTTGCTGATACAGTCACATTGCGCAAGACCAAGACAAAGTGAAGCACATGAAAAATGTAATCCAGGTAGGTGGCAGATCTTTACTGCAAGATGGCATCGATTGGTAAACGTCAAAGCTACAGAGTCTGAAAACTAAACTGCTGGGTTTTTTTGTTTTGTTTTCTTCTGTGGTCATTTAAATCTAATATGTTAAAGTGCCCTTTATCTTAGATTCATATTTAGCATGCATCTAGTTCTGGATCCCTCAGAGTCGGCTGATCAGCTGAAAAATGAGAAGCTAAATTGGAAATGAAAAGGAAGAGGGTGCCATCTAGTGGACATTAATAAAATCTCATTACATACCTGCACTGTGCTGTCTCAAGATAGACAATAATAAATAGTCCAATTTTGAGCTGCTGCATGAAGGAAATGATCATTATGCTGCGGATGTATGTGCACGTGTTAGAGAGCGTGAATGTGCATGATAGGATGAGAAGAATTATTTATGCCTGCTCTTATAGTTTGTGCATCCTGCAGCAATCTCCTGTTCTAAAGCTTTTGTACAGTGCTGCTGACAGCTTATTACATTAATTAGTCCCTGTTATGGAGCTAAATTAGGCAGATTCAGCATACGCATGAGATTTTAGTTGAATTCATAAAGGCAAGCGAGAATTTTTTTAAGAGTGGTTTGTGCATCTCAACATCTGCACACAGTCTATAATTCTATCTGCCCAGGACTCCACAAACACAGTGTTTGCATGTGTGTATGTGTTTTGTCTTCTCACAAAAGCGTGCTGCTATTTAATGTGTACATTGCACGCTGTGTTTTGCGTGTCTGTTCAGTCTGTCAGGGTTCATTTAACCAACGACTGTTTCTACTCTTGCAACAGCATGACAAAGCTAATCCTGAAAGCCTCGTTCCTGGAACAGAATATTCGCTCTTGCACTGTTGCACTATTCTCACATGCCCAATCCATTCATTTCCTCCGAAAACATTATCTGTTATTTGGCAGTTTCCATACATCTAAAGCCACCCCTCTCTCTTCCTACTTGAGATACAGTGGTTGTCTGTGAGTGTGTGTGTGTGTGTTGTATTGTTCTGTTGTTGAAGAGAGAGATCGACCCTGACTGTAATTGACGGTGACGTGTGTGTATTAACAGAGAGGCTGTGTGTTAATTGGCAGCTGTTGGCTGGTGGTTTGATGCAAATGTGCTGTGAGCAACAGGGGAACTCTAAACTAACCTTGAAACCAAGAGGACAGACAGCCATTGTAATTGTGTGTGTGTGTGTGTGTGTGTGAGTGAGAGAGAGCGATTATGTGTGACTTCCCACAAGTAATAAGAAAATATTTGATTCTTAAATGGACCCACATGGAAGGATGATGAAATTAACTAAACACACATTCCCTGAGTGATGTGGAGGCTGTGGTGGTGCTTTAATTCACTTTCCATTTCAGGGGTAGTAATTCAAGAATACCTTAGTCAGTTTCTTTGCTGTTGCTGTTTTATGAATGACATACAGAAAACGAACAGTTCAGAGAAATCATCAAAAGCCCAAAATTAGCATGACATTCATGCCCATGATGTAAACTTCTGACCACAAATTTATTTGGGCTGGAGCCTATCACTGATGTCATAAGGACAAGGTAGAGGGTACCATAGCGTGACTGTTAGCAACAAACTGACCACAGTACTAGTGTATTAATAAGGATATTTTGTGACACAGCAGGAGGGTATGCCTGACAGTAGATCATGTTTTATTTCTTATTTTATCAGAGATGCTAGTTGTGCGTGTTATCTCTCAACGTCTCAGCTGGTACGAGCCTGATACTAACAATCCTGGGTTTATTTGGCAAATTCTTTTAGGCCGGATACAGGCCCTAGTATTGTTAAAGGGTTAAAACCGACCTTAACTGGGAATGGGTAAACTATATTTCTTAATCCAATACACCAACACAAACTGCAGCCTCTGAAATCAGAACTCACACTGAAGCAACGTCCTGAAAAAAAAATGGTTTCATAACTGATCTTCCATTGGCAGCAAGCACTAAATAAGGTCTAATATGCTGCTAATTAGCCTTATTTAGCTCTTGCTACTATACTTATTTTTTATTTAGTTTATGAACTTGTAATGTGTGTAAAGGATATGCAGTGGAATGGAACGGCATTTATATAGCACTTTTCCCATCATAATAACCGCTCAAAGGAATTAGACCACAGGCAACATTTAACCATACATTCATGCAGTGCTTTATTTTATACACTTTAAGCACTTTATCTACCTGATCTCCATGGCCAATTTAGAATCAGCAATAAACCTAACATGCATGTCTTTGGACTGTGGGAGGAAGCCAGAATACCCAGAGAAGACCCACGCAGGCACAGAGAGAAGATGCAAACTCCACACAGGAACCTTCTTGTTGTGGCGATAGTGTTAACCACTGCAACACTGTAACACCCAGCGTAATGCTACAGGTCATTTGGTTACTGCTGCCTTTGTTCACATATGTTTTTTTCCCCCTGATACATAAATAAGCACACAGAGACACACATACCCACACCCAGATACAAATATACACTCACATGGGGGTGGACACAGGGTCCTTTCAGCTTATTGACTCAACTTGCCAGAGCATTGTTCAATTGTTGTTTCCCTCCTCCTCTGGGAGTGAACATCTCTGGAGTTTCATCCTTGGAGCCTACCTTGCTGATAAGAAAACAGGAGCAAGGCTTCACAAGGCTGTCATAGCTAAGACTCATTTCAGATGACAAGGAGCATAGGACCAAGCCTTATGCTGACAGAAAGATACCACTGAAGGGGAAAAGGTTCAGGCTCACAGATTAATGCCAAGGTATTACTGCAGTAACCTCAGCCCCCCTGTAAATCTCTCCAGTGCACACACACACACACGGGCAGTTCTGAATCCTTGACTTCAGAGGACATTACATTCATTTACTCTTGACTTATCAAAAACTACCACCTTTTTATAACCTTAAATCACATAAAAATGAAATGATTTACACACACACACAAACGCACGCACACACACACACACACACACACATTTGCAATCTATAGTCAGTGCTGGCGGCTGGATGGAACCCCAGACTTGCGCACACAAAACTGCTGACCTGGTTGCAGCCTCATTCTTCTCACCTTTCTTTGGCTTCACTCTCTTTTCACTCTTCTGCGGCCAACTCGCCAACAATGATGTCTCTCTTTTCTGCCAAGAGGGAATGTGAAAATCAAATAATGAGTCACTTGAATTTCATTAAAAAAAAAAAAGGGAGAAAAAAAAGAAAAAGAAATTGCAACACTTCAAATCTGTAGGTGTAGGGGGAATATAAAGCACCAAACACAAGGTCATCATCACCAGAGGAAAAACAGTAACCATCATCAGATTTAGGTGACAAGAGACCAGGTGAATCCCGTTCTATTGTAAATGACGCAGATTGGCTTTCTAATTGTATCTTCCTATTTTATTTCCCTGTGGCCCTCACTTATCAATGTCTGCAAGATCCTCCCTGCACTCCCAGTTAATACTGTTTTAAAGAGTAGTCTATTCCTTTTTGAAGGTCATACCAAGTCAATATTTAATCAAGGCTGTGGAACTGCACGTTGTGGTGGATCTGGATAAACTGTTCATGGTCCATCCGTGTATACTTAAAGATTTGACAGTGACAGCAGAGATAGGGCAGTCACCATTCAAAGCAATACCCTGTGTTGACAGGTTACAGTGGAGCGGTCAAGGGATTAGGTGTGTAGATGTATGCGTGCATGTCTACACATACTTATCATCAAGGTTTGCTTTTGTATCTTAGCTGCCTTTTGTGATTTAAGTCCCAACTGCATTTCCTGACAGTTATACTAACTACTACTGATACGAGGGAACTCCTTTTAGCGCTGTTGTGTTTGAAAGTTGTGCGTGTCTGTAGTTATTATAGAGAAGTCTCTGTGATTGTCAGCGTGCAGCTGATCTGTTGTCTGGTTGTGCCACATCATGTCGCAAGTTTTTATTTCAAACACTCGGGCCAGATGTGGTTCTTTGTATGTATGCCACATATGTGCATATTGTGCATGGTGTGGAGGTCCTAACCATATTCAGCATTTCAAAGCGCCACCTTACTGTGTTAATGAAACATAATCTATAGATGAATTGACAAAAGGATACACACAATTTCCTTAAATAGCATCGCAGTGACTGCTTGAATCGCTGCCTAATTGCCTTGTGTTGGAGAGGTTTTCATTAATTCCGCAAGGCACGCGCAGTTTACACAGCAAAGCCGGGGAGGTGTCAGGTTGCCAATAAAACAGGAGTCTAAATTTCATCCCACTTTATTGGATTGTGCAATAGCCTTTGCCAATCATGGGGGATAATTGCGCAGCTTAATTTACCATCAGAGGCTACAAGATGAGAGGAGTCCCTCGTTAAGACGGCTCACCACCACGCAGCCGTCCTCCAGGAAATGAAATGTAACTTTATTCAGGATCCGCAATTGGTGCTTATGAGCTGTTTTTGCCTTCAGATTTTTTTTTTGAAATTTATTTTAACACATCACGTTATAATTCCCTCCTGAGAGATTCTCACTTTATTAATGTATGGATAAAGAGGGCACAGCACCTCAGTGACACAGCCACGGTCATGATAAAGCATGAATGATAAAGTGTGAATTGATTAGAGCTGAACCAATGGAAGCTGACTGTGCAAGGGAGTCATTGATAACCTGCCCTGTGCTTTGTATTGATTATTGCTATCTCATATAACAGGACAGGAGACCTCTGTCTCTCTCTCATGCTCTCTCTCTCTCTCTCACACACACACACATTCTTGGCATCTCCTTTTTTTCTTATATATTCCATATACAGTATGTGTGTAAGGGAAGATGATAGCGATGGCTACATTCAGGTCCCTGTCCAATGTAATACCTGTAAAATCATGTTAGCCTTTTGTTGACTTACTTCAAAGGACTGTGACCAGCATTAGTAGCTAGTCACACACACCGACTCAGTGAGTCAGTGACACTGAAGTGAGGACAAAGTGTTATTCACCTCTCATGTTTTTTCAATCTCCAGACAACCGATTCAAGTAAACTTAATTTTGGATGAATGCCAACTGCAGCTCCTTTCTAAAGAACCTACCCTCCCAGATATCCTGTATCACTGCACTGGTAACACTGGCAACACCCTTTCCTTTAATAGAGGCATCCACATGCCAAACTGTGTGTGCGTGTGTGTGCATGTGTGTGTGGATGTCTGTTAACGGTCAGCTTATCACCTTGCCTGATTATAGTAGCTGATACCAGCTGTGCTGCCCCGAGTGGAGACAGGCTGACGTGTTATGTCCATCCTCTGAGCTGCTAGCACAAACATGACTGAGCTCACACACACACACACACACACACACACAAACCACAAACAACAGTAAGAGGCATTTCTGGCTCGTTGAAGACATATAATCTTACGACCTTGAAGAGATAATTGAAAAACACATCTTGTTTTGTTCGCCTGCAGGAGACATTCTCTTCTCTTCTCTTCTCTTCTCTTCTCTTCTCTTCTCTTCTCTAGCTTTTTGATCACAAGTACTGTGAACATGATGAGGGCTTTATGGTGTTTTCAATTTCTCCACCCCCAATCTCCTCTCTTTTATCCTCTCATCAATATTTATAAGTGTTAGTGGTCGAAAGGAAATGTATGTGTGTGCGTGTGTAACATTTACATTTACCTTCCTCATGCAGTGCACCTACATGCGTGTTTGTACGCTGAATATTTGTTGCTGAAAAATCCTCCTCTTTAACCAGGCAGAAACAATCAAATGTTTTCTCAAGGGCATTTGCTCATTAACTTCAGTCCTTCTGGGAGTGCTGCGTATGTGTGCATCAGGCATGGCTTTGTTAGCTAGATATCTCCCCTCTCAGCTCTCCCACTTATTGACTAGTGAATTTGGTATTCTTATTGCCAACAACTGTTGTGAATTTCTTCTGCTGGTTCCTTTCAATCACAAGCTCCCAGCATCATGCGTGCGTGTGAGTTACATGCAGGCTTTGCGTATATGTGTGATATTGAATGCCCTCTCATTTGTCAGAGTGCTATACTGAATACGCTTGTGTAAGGAAACAGTGGTTGAATGCTGCAGGGAGGGTTGGGGTCATAAGCATTAAACTCAGGTGTGCTATGATTCGCTTGATTAACTACAGCTGTCAGTGAGGGCAGAAGGTGCTGTCCCTCCAGTCCTTCTGCATGACAGGCAGACGCCTCAACTCTCTGCGACCTGACATTGTCCCCTGCCTCCCTCTGGGTTTTTCACTTTCGCCAGACAGCACAGGGACTTTGTTGGTATAGGGGTCATGTAGAGCTTGCTGTGATTCTGAGCTCTGAAACTGCATATTGTGGTGTTCCGGATGGTTCATCCTTATATGTGTAAGAGTGCGACAAGGTGTATCCCTGTTAGGTCAGTAAGATTTTAAGGGGCTGAAATCCACTAGAGGTATTTTGGAGACTTTCAGGGCATACGTGCATTGTTTGAGCACGATCCATTTAAATTAGTAGCTTGTAAATTTGTTGATTCATTTTTTTAAAAAATGACTGAAGGCATAAATATTATGGAAAAAAAATGTGAATATAAGACAACTGAAATAAAATCTTATATAATCAGAGAATGTTCAATCCTTTATTATAAGCTCACTGTAGTATTCTGCAAGTAGATGTATGCACGTGGGTGTAAAGATGCATATTCATAATCTTTATGCAAACATCTGTTTAATATATGCAAATCTGCATGCTAAGGTGGCCATGTTGCACTGTTGCTGTCCAGCAATAAAATTCACCCTTTGTTCTGCCATTGCGTCTGTGCAAAGACAAAAAATATGTATTCTGAGTCGGTGATTTATTTATTCAGAATTGCTTAAAACAGATATGTCTACATGCACACATCGGCCCCAGCTGATCATCTCTGATCTGGAATTAGCGGTGGATAGGCTCTGTGCCTGTGTGCACAACAACTCAGTTTGTATATATCTAGCCCAGCCAGCTGCGGTAAATTGTTGTATACAGATAATGGAGGGACTGTTGTATTGTGCTCTGATGTAACTGGCTCACATGCAGTTCTCATCTTAGGCCTCATTCATGAACAGTGCAGACACACAAATTTGTGCTTATTCTGTGTTTAAGCAGCCAAATCTATGAAATGACCATGAAACTGATGCCTCTGTTGGATGTCATCACTTTCACCATCATTTCTTAATTTCCCACCAAAGATTTTTGTTCAATAACCGGGGTGAGTTTCTCTTCTTGGGCTGACAGAGCCAGTGGTTTTTGTCCACCCCTCCTTCCTTCTTTTTCTTCTGGTCTGTTATTCTTTATTTTCACATCACCTTTAAGGTCAAACCTTTCCTTTCTTTTACCCGAGTGCCCTCTCCCTTTGGTTTGTCTCAAGGGACACAGCATTCACATCCATTTCAAATATTGCTTTTTTGTTTGTTTGGTTTTTTGCAACCATGCCTCTGTCTTGCTTCATGACAGTTCTGGGGAAATGTATTTCATAATGGGGACATTGCACTATGGTGATTGCAAATAGTGGCAAATGCCTGTCACTAACATGCCGGTCCAAAAAAACAAAACAAAACAACAACAAAGAAAGAAATCTGACTATAATGTAACATGCACACTTATTTTGCATGCAAAGTAAGAACACACATTAGTGAAGGAGGCCCAGTGTGAGAGCAGGTTTCTGATAATCATCTTTGTCAGGATATAGAATATAGTTCAACGTGCTAGACTAAAAATAAATTCATAATCTTTCAAGTGTCAGGTGGGCATACAAAGAAACTAAAAGAGAGTTTGAAGTCTTAGCTCTTATTCCTTCTAAGACTGGCCAATAAAAGATTCTTTCCTTAACAAAGTGCGCAAACACAGCAGCGAGACTTTAAAAACAACACACACAAATTCACGTGGTGTCGCCAGATGAATGGCCAGGCTACAACACAATAGAGCCAAATTAAATCACTGATGTCAGTGTCACCATGTGACTCCCACAACACACACTCACACGCATGCATGGATCACCCAATAAGGACCTCTTTGTTTGGGTGCATAACGTATTCTGGATCAGCAGATATCAGGTGGGGTTGGAAGGTGTATGCGGTCAATTTCAGTTCATTATGCAAATCAGTGTGGCAACAATTGTTCTGAAGCCAACTTGCTATGATTACTGATTTCATAATTTGCTCCCTCTCCCTTTGGTCCTCTTCAAATGTTTTTGATTCATTATAGTCAGTAGCACCTTCAATTCCTTGATGCATCCTTTACATCAGCCAAGCTTACTGTAAGGACTGTTTACATGAAAGCATATATGGACCATATATATATATATATCACCCCTTGACACACACACACACACACACACACACACACACACACACACACACACACACACACACACACACACACTTGCTCCCGTTTAAGACAGAAATGGTATCAGGTGTTAGCAAGAGCAGACACACAGCTATTACTTCCACTGCTGCACCCATGCTGCTCGAGGGCACCTGTCTAAGATGAGCCTGTTAGCAAACAACCCAAACAGGTGGCAACGTTTGTGTCATTCAAGCATGAGCTTGTCAAGGCTGGCGCTTCATCTGTGACCTCACACACACAGCTGTACCGGGGTCCTGTGCTCAACTCACTTGAGTGCTCAGGAGAATCATAACTGCTACTAAAGTTGTGTGAGTGGTAGATCTTAATAGCAGCTGCTCCCAGTAGACTGCAGACTGTGTGAGGTACTGAATGGGTATGATCATGGGGATCTCTGAAGTGAATGTTTAGTTGGAGACATGCTGTATGTGTTATTACTCTTTAAGGGCAATTGTGAGCTTGCGAATCAAGCCTACCGCCTTGGCTACTGTAGGTGTAAGGTGAAAAAGATTTATAGATGTTTATATATGCATACTGTACTGTAAGTACACATCTATAATCATCTATATCCTTGTATTGGTACCTTTGAAGGGTCAGAGACCAGGTCTTCTCCAGTCTGTTGTAAGGCTGATACACATAAACATATTCACAATCATATATAGGTGTGCATGGGTGGGAACATACATTCTCCAACTTTCGACCTGTCTGGCATGCTATTCCCCAATATATCCACTAGATGGCAAATATGAAAGTTCTTCCAGAGAAGATGTGAGGAATCAGAACTCCTCCTTTGTTGCTGATTCATGTGAATGTTAGTCTATAAAGAAAGAACCACACGTGGGGTTTTAATTCATTAAAAAAAAAAAAAAAGCAAATGCAAACCTGACAAATTCTATTCGTTTTACATTCCGTCTTAAGACAATGATAAAGAGTTAAGAGTTAATATGAGAAGAGGCATACATGTCACAAGGTTGCGGACTTTCCTTGACTATGAAGTCTAACTCTTGCATTGTAACCGTAGAGCTTGGTTAGGGGTACAAATAGGAATGGTACAAATAGCGCATAAACTTCCACTAGGATGGAAACAAGCATTGCTATGGATACTGATAGACCCATTTGCTTGCTCAGCTGTTGGGCTACTTAATGTGCCCCCTCTCTGCAAACGCTCCTTGCAGCATTCCCAAAATATAACGAAACCAAACAAAATACTGAGCGCTATAAAATCTTAAAAAAAAAAAAAAAGGAAAAGATTTTGGACTTAAAAGTCAAGTATAGATGTTTTGTTTTTATGTTTTCTCTTAGCCCATGACGAAAAACAGTATTCAAAATGCCGCCCTATTATTGTAATTGTCTCTTATTGCTGAGGGCGGCACAACCAGTTTTTTTTAATTGATTTCCACTGCCATCATCTGTTGTGCATGACCCTTCATATGGCGAATCTTCCACGCAAGCACATAAATAGAGGCGGAGTGGTAAAGGCGAGCGTGTATTGGAAATAATGGCACCGAGCCTCTGTTTGTTTGCTCGTCTGTCTCCACACAGATTCTCTCAACGCTGCTGCAGCCCAAGCTCACCAGCATCACCAGGTGCAGTGGAGCAAAACCTACTATGCGTGCGTGACAGCGAGGGGAGGGAGGGGGCGTTGTCGCTGGGGCCGATGAAACAAGCGGAGGGGGGGCGAAAGAGAGGGAGAGAGGGAGAGAGAGGATTGGCAAGGTGGCGGGATTTGTGTTGAAGCCTCTGTTCTGTCAGACATGCGCAAGAGCGTCAGCAGCAGCAGCAGCACCACCACCACCGCCGCCGCCGCTGCGCTGCGTTTCCGCCTTGGCTGAGCGGCGCACACAGTCGAGAGGGGAGGGGAGGGAAGCCGAGAGGAAGAACGGAGCCGCCGAGACGCAGTGGGGCACAGCACGGAGTCCAAGCAAATTACACCGACGCACCAACATCCCTCTCCAGATACACCTCAAGTAGCGACCTGACCTGTGCGGTGCGCGCAAGAGCTTTTCAGCATGGAGACTGCGATAAATAATAAGCACTAAAATGTGAGATCCACAGGGGAAATTAGAGCGCACGCGTGTGTGAGAGAAATAAAGTGGCCATTCCCTTTATCTTTTTGCGGGTGATTTCAATTCTGTGTTCTGCAGTCTGAAAATGAAGAAGTTCAACATCAGGAAGGTGCTGGACGGTTTAAAAGAGGTGTCCTCCTCCGCGCCGTCTGTCCAAGTGGGGCCACAGGAGAACCATCTCATCCAGGAGACCCTCCAGTCCGAGCATTTCCAGCTCTGCAAGGTGGGCGAGACTGGGGATTTTATGATACAGCTTTTTGCGTCTTGTCTTTTAACGATAATTATAATTATTAAAGGCAGTTTGTTTAGCGCATATCCCATTTCAGAACACGGATGGTGCAAGTGAGCTCCACAGAATTATTTATTAGCCGCAAAGCATTCGACACTGCAGTCTTCTTCTAAACTACAACAAGCACGTGCTCATTAAATATTTAATTAACATTTAGCAAGTAGCCCATCCATTTCAGAAAGATCACATCCTATGCGCAGTGCAACCTAGGCACCTACGATGCGCATGCTGTGACGAGTGCGCCGCACCGACCAGCAGCAAGTTTCTATTTGGTTGCCCTTTTTTTTTTTAGTTGGAACACTTTTGAAATCATCTCGTTACACGGGGTATGTTAATATACGCCAGCATAATACCAGAGTTTTCTTCATGTGCGCATGGCATGAACTGTCATATCGAGGGGTTGGGCTGAACTGATCCCTTCTTGCATAATCTGCTGGTTTGGATTAGTAAAACGCTGGTTTGTGATTGATGTGTGTGTGTAAGTGAGCGTGTGGTACCCCCCCCCGTGTGGGTTGTCTTTTCCACGTATTGTCTCTCCATTCCCTTCTTCTCCCTCCTCTTCTCTCTTTCACACACCTCTCACCTCCCCCCATTCTGTCTCCTTCATCCACACTTAAACACAGACCACTTTATCCTCAGATCATTGGGGACTGATGGTGCCTGAAGTGAGTGCAGGCCTGCTTGAGAAAAAAACAAAAAAACTTTGCCCTCCTCTGTCTGTATTGACCACAACAACAATAATTGGGATAACAGTTTACATGACATGCATGCTACTGTTAAGTCAGTTTGGGGTTTTCTCAGTTGTCCGCTAAACCCCACTGATGTCCCAACATGTTTAACGTGTATGCTTGTAAAACTTTTTTCTTTATTCCGCTTAACATTTTTGATACAAGTGACAAATCATCTACCTGCAATGTCCTTCTTAGACACAACCTTTGCTTCTGGTTGGTAGAAAAAAATACACTGCTGTTGCATGGTGGAGTCTTTTTGTGTTGTTCTTTTCTGTTTTAGCAACCACATAACAGAGGTTCAAATGTAGGGCAGATTAACATTTGTAAGAAGTATTAAGTTTAGAGTGCTTGGAGTAAACATGGGGAAAAAGAGTCTAGAATCATGTCAACACACCAGAAGGCTTCAGGGACATTGTGGTTTTGTGGCTAGACAGACTTAACTCAAAGACTGCAGGTTTTCTAGCCACAGCAGCCTAAATATGTCTGTCAACAGCTAGACATCTGATTGAAGTACCTTTGAACAAGACTTCAGCCTCCCTCTTGCACCTTTGCTGTCTGTCTGGACAGGAACTCTCTGTAATGTTTCTCTACAAGGAAGGCAGGTGTCTCTGCTGCACTGAGTGCTTCTTATGTAATGTACTTTAGCCTTCTGTCACTAAGCAAACAAATCCAACGGCCCACCACCGGCTGACTGATGCCATAAAACTACTGTCGCAGAAGTGCACAGAGCCGAGCAGGAACACCTTATAATGTGTTGCGCACCTTACAAAAGAGATATAAACTAAACATAACCTAATGCCGCCTATCCATGTTTTTTCTATGTTTTTCATTTCCAGACTTTTAAGTGTTATCACGACTTCACGTGGGAGGCAGCGAGAGAACGAAAAAACAGCATAAAAAGAGGAAAATGAGAAAGAAATCTCAAAATAGGCCCGTGATTATAAAAGGAACCTAAAAAGCGAGTCCAAATATCATGCCTATCATGACGAACAGGGCATCCGTGCACAGAAAGAGCGTTTATTCCTCTTTTTCATTTTCTCTTGTCTGCACAATTTCAGGCTTTATATTTCTGTCACAACACTTCTCACATCCATCTGGGCCATTTGTTTATCAGAGTCAGGTGTGTGACATCCACTGACAAAACAACACCCCTGCTGTGAAATGCAAACTGATATTCTCTAACTAACACGTTTGCTTTCTTCCCCCCATCTTTCTACATATTGCACCAGACCGTCCGTCATGGCTTCCCCTATCAGCCGTCGTCCATGGCTTTTGACCCCGTGCAGAAGATATTGGCCGTTGGCACCCAGAGTGGAGCTCTTAGATTGTATCCTTTTAATTGCCACTGAGCTTCTATGGGTTACTGTGTCCTGTGGCAGCGCCTTTGGGTAGCTGCATCCCTGTGAGGCAGCAGCAGGTAAGTGAGATGTTGTGAGACGCTCCTGTATGTTGGCTGGTTTTCAGTGTCTTGGAAGAGTTTTTGGTAGCATGGGGGTTTTAGCCCTTGTGAGTTTGTGAGCTTCAGTACCTGGAAGGCATCTTTGATTTCTCTTTACCTTAAAGTCCAACGTCCAGATGTTATCACAAGGTAAGATAATTCATAAACTACAGACTAACTTTACCTCCATTGAATTTCACATATCAGCCCTTGACCATGCTACATTGTTGCACCCTTGTGCCGAATGCTAAATCAAAGCAAAGCTCACACAAATGCCACATATTGAAATATGTCTTGCCGTTCGGCACAAGTGTTAGCTTGCATCTGCGTTCTTGCAATATGAGGACGTTAACACAAACAGGGACAACAGATTGCGATGAAATGGCACCGCAGGGAGTCATATAGCTTCAGAGAACGCCCGCGAACTTGCCTGTGCGAGGCTGCTTTTACAGGTCCTCCGTGTGTTCTCCTGCCTGTCCGACAACCTTTGCCAGCTCATTACGGTGTGATGAAGAGCGGTCCGCATAGCTGTCCCTCATTCCCACCTGCTGGCAGCTACGGTTGTGACTCAGTCTTGTTCACCTTGTGCTGGAAAGAAGGGAGGATGATGATGAGCAGGAGAGTCTACTGAACCATGTTTACAAGTCTTCTTTAAAAAAAAAAAAAAGATGGGCAGCCTGTGTACCTTTTAAATGTTTTAAGGCAGACTGAGTGAGATGGTGGGCACATCACATTTTGAAGCGATAACTGAATGTTCCTAAAGCTTTACAGATTCAAAAAAACCTTAACCAGAGCAGATTCTGTCACTGGTACACTTGAATTAGTAGATACGAGATGAAATCCCTCCTTTGGGCTTTTTTTTTTATTAAAAAAAGGCACATAAGCTTAATAGGGCTTATGTCTTGCTTTCTGGCGCATTACTCCATTACTTCCAAACTGGGTAGCCTCAGAAGAAAAATAAAGGCATAGTCAAGAGCTTAGATTTAAAAACACAGTTTCTCAGACGATACTGACTTTGGGTGAATGATCTCGTCAGATGTTTCCTCCTAGCTGTAACTGGTCCCTTTGAAACTGAACAAACAGAGGGATCTCTTTTGTGTTTGAGTGATGTGGATCAGATAGAGTCTTATCAGAGTCAGTGGAAGGTGAATTGGGAGTCATCTATCTGCTCCTTGGTGCCGGTTCTCCTCCCCTGTTATTTTACTGTTTAGTCAGCCTTGTCTCTTTATCTGATGACAGTGACACTACTGTGGCGCAGATGGAGGAGGTATAGTTTGAGGTTTTGTGATTCATAAAATGTGCAATGCTAAGCTGCCGAATGTGGGTTTTGTGGCAGGTTGTGATTTTGTTAAAGTTTTGGCTGGTTGCAGGTTTTGGAAAGCCATCCAGGGATTCCCTGTGCTGATACACTGTCACATCTATGCCCTGGCAAGGCATGAGAGGCTTCTCATGGATATCGATGTGTGTGTGTGTGTGTGTGTGTGTGTGTGTGTGTGTGTGTGTGTGTGAGTGTGTGCATGTGTGTTTGTTTGCCTGGTTGGCCTGCCAGGACATTTGGCTGCACCCCTCTTCCATGAAGGATTACAGGAAGTGGCAGATCAAGGGCCTCAGCCTGGCAGCGTGGCAAAGCACTGAAAATTACAGCACAAACAGGAGGCGTGCACTGATGTGTACACATGTGCGATTGAGTATGTGGGTGCATGTTGGTGTTTGTGTCCTCTGAGGAAATGTCTGTAGCCATAAAGCCAGTCGCTTCTGTGATCCCCAAAAGCTGTCTCGTGTTGGATGCTCACCACTCGCTCTGTGTCTGGCTCCAGTGTCCACCTGGGAAGATGACAATGTCCCTTTGGTGTTGTCTGGAGGAGGGAAAGAGGGGAAACAGAGAAAGAGCTTGGTTGGTGAGCCCGTGGAGAGAACAGGCCAATAAATGAAGAAGAGCAGAGTGAGAGGGAAGAGATAGGAAAGAGTAAGAGAGGCAGGCTATCCCCTTTTCAAGATCTAATGGCCAAGAATAGAATCCTTATTGATCTGTGTGTGGTAATGCAGTGAGACAGATATGCCCAAGTGCACGCATACACACACACACACACACACACACACACACACACACACACACACACACACACACACACACACACACACACACACACACACACACACACACACACACACACAGTGTTTTCTGCACTGTATTTCAGCAGCAAAAGAAGTCATGAGCATTTAGAAAACAACAGGATTTGCTGTGCAAGCAGTCACCCCACATTAGCTATCCTTTAGATTAGCTGTGTGTTTTCAAAAATAAGCAGGATTGCAAAATGCTGAATTAATAAAGCGGTTTTGTAGTGGTTTTAGTGATGAGACAGTGTTTCTGATGAAGGTAGGAAAGCATAAAAGCTTTCTTTTTTTCCCTGTGCCCTTTATTTCTTGGTCACATTTTCTGATCACGCTACTTTTCAGCTAACACTGCAGAGACTTTTTTGCTCTTTACCAGGAGGTCGACCATAAGGCCATCAACATTAGACAAAAAAATGAGAAAATTCGCCTTTCACTGGACTAACAAAAACCATTGCTACAATCATGGCTTCTAACAAAAAGGAAAAAAAACGATTGAACAAGTATTTAGCGGCAATCTATTCTGCACTGATGTGCTTGTGTTGTTGGGGCGCACTGGATTAACATGAAAGGTAAAACGAGTTGGCTGTTTGGAATCGTGGTTTCACCAGTTTTGTTAAAGAGTCAACAAAGCAATGAAAAGTGTTACTGTGTTAAACAATAGTAATCTCAGAGTAGTTGTGCTTGCTTTTGCCATAATCGAACAGCATGTGGTTGATTCATAGTGCTGGTAGTGATGCCAACTGAAATCCTTCATAACAAAGACAAAAATGACACTAACCAAAAGCATACAGTCAGTGCTTGCTATACTTCTTTTGGAAGCTTTTTAGCCCTTATTGTGAGAGGACAGTGGAGAGAAGACAGGAAAGCTGGGAGAAGGTTACCAGGGGCAAGACATGCAGTAAATGGCTTTGGGCCGGATTCAGACTTGGGCCTCTGCATTAGCCTTGTGGCATATCAACCCAGTTGGATAAACTCGCACACCAGTGCTTGCTATACTTAAAATGATTAAAAAATAATTAAATTTCGTTAAACTATTAAAATGAAAAATACTATGTCCTGCGTGAAAATTGAGTAGCAGTTATATCAGATAATCTCTGTGTGCAGCTGTATGATCTTTGGTCACATATTTCCTATGCTGTATAAGGAAAGACTGTTAATTTTAACTCGATTTAAATCAGACAATGGTCTTGCGAGTTCAAGTAACAGTATATAGAATTGCAGCTGACAGTCCAAAGTATCGTGCAGAACACTGTTGATAGCAGATTTTGTTAGTGGCTGACAGAAAACACGGACAGCTTTGGAAGCTTATCACACTAGATCCAGAGTCATCTGTGTGTGTATGTATTTCAATTTCTGGGTGGTCTGCAGCAAATGTGTTTAACACTGTGGCAGCATCACCTCCCTAGAGAGATCACTCTTTACTAATGGTGGCCACGAGAAATGGCAGCACTATAACTCAGAGACTCCCTGTGAGCCAGCAAGACACAGATCAATAGATCAAATTGTCAGTCCATGCGCTGCTAGATTATCTCATCGACAAACGCAGGACATCATAGGCTTCTCACATCCAAACGGGGGGGGGGGGGGACGCACATACACAAAAACACACACGCATGCATGAGCTCACACGCAGAGTTATTATTTCAGAATAGCTGTCTGGAGGTGGCTGAGGTAACACACATTTGTGCCTCTGCACATATGCACACACGCAATGATAGATGAGTTACTCAGATGCTAATGGATGCGCATTCAAATATTGTATGGTGCGCACAAAAGGGCAAACATTTGCACATGCAAGTAGACATTGGTGGACACGGAAAGTGTGCAACACACACACACACACACACACACACACACACACACACACACACACACACACACACACACGGTAACTGTGGCTGGCAGTAAGGTTTTGGTTCAGTGACTGCTATCCTTCTGCAGTCACAAGAAAATCTTACTGAGATGTGATCTTAATGGCACGGATTGTTTTGAGTTGGCAATACAAGCTAGAATTTAATTAGTATAATATGCACTAAAGGAAGTGTTCAGTTGTAGCTCTAGAGCGCTTCATCATATGTATGCGAGTACATTTCTTATTTTGATTAAACTCGTGATTAAACTTGAAGTTTCCATGTATTTCAATAATGTGAGACTTTTATTATTACTATTATTATTATTACTCTGATAGTACAATTTGACTTTAACAAATGATTTACGGTGACCCTCTGGCTGCTTTTCTCTGCATAGCTGCAGTATCTTTAGAGATGGAGGGAAACTTGAAGCTTCTTCTCAGGTCATTGACCATTTGTTCAGTTGTTAGCACTTCTGTTTTGTTAAAATTATTTCCTTTCATTTTTTTTTTTGTCTGATTTCAGTTCTAAATTGCAAACAAACATTTTAAACAGCGCTTCATAAAGCCGGCTGTGTGTGTGTGTGCTTGTGTCTGTGTTTGGTTATGCAATCTGCAGAAGTGTGGCAGGGCAAAGATGAGACCTCAACAAAGGAGTTAAAACTGCCTTCACTCTGTGTTTAGAGGCAAAATTGCATGTTTTATATACGGGTGACTTAAACATCTGTTTGTATCTTTCTTCATATTTCATATACTCTGCTTTTATTAATGTATTATTTCTGTCTCAGTGGACAGCCGGTTAGCTTGCAGTAGCATATGGGGGATGAAGGATTGTTAAAGAGGTTTGGTATCACAGAAATAAAGAGGGATTAGTATCTCAACCCAGTGGACCTCATTTTACTTTTCACACAAACAGAGCAAGGGCTGCGGGAGAGAAAGAAGAGAAAATCGCTTGAAATGAAGGCATAAACTTGCCAGTCGATATAACCATGTGATATAAAAAAACAGAATAACGTTTAAAAGTTTAGTCCATGGTGAGGTCACAAGGGAGGTTCATGTCAGTTCTGTGCGCATCAACTTTACACTATTACTGGAACAAAGAGGGCATGCGTTTGTGGCTGTGCACTGTATTGAAGTACTGTTAATCAAAGACCCCTTATGTACCAGGTTTGAATCTTTCATGCTCTCCCAAAGCACTCAGCGTCCTCTGTTCTATCGGTTCTTAGAAATGGAAAACAAATTTTGCTGCATCAGTACCGCAAGTGTTTTTTCTGCTACCCTCTGTCCAATATCCTGACAGCGTGTTCCGCTTAAGTCCTTTAGCCTTGACAGGCACCAAATGGGATCTGGGTTTAGGGTGATTAAAGTTGTGCTGCCATGTTGCTTCTCCTCAATAATTTAGTGTACATTTATCTCCAGCTTTTACTCCTCTTGCTCCTTGTCCCTCAGCTCTGTTGACTCCTGCTTTCTCAGGAATGATGAGTGTGTGTGTGTGTGTGTAGGTCTGCACATTAAAGTGAAGCATGTGGCTTTGATGGTTTAAACTGTTTGACCAGTTAACTAATGGAAAAGCGCACATGTAAAAATAATAATTAAAAAAACAAACAGAACAAAAGTTCATCCAGACGCATAGGCCTTTCTGCTTAGAGTGACTCATCACATTTAAGGAGGGAACCTGAAGAAATCTAGAGAGGCGTAAACGCCACACAGCTTTTAGAGGAATGCTAAATAAGTGTTGTCTGGAAACCCTTGGACCAAAGACACATTTTCCATCTACTGGTTGTTAATGTACATGCAAATGTAGCTTTCCCTTTGTTAGTCTGTACACAATATAACAAGAAACCAAGCTGTAAGTAATGCACATGTATGGACACAGTGTGTGATGCAGAGTGTTTGATGCAGAGTAGCAATGCCTGAGAGGTCAGCAACCTGTGCACTAATTATTCCCAACAGACGGGAGACAATGCTTGAGTGGCTAAATGTAAATACACAGTGTTGTGTGGGCTGTAGAGAATAAATAGGTTCATGTTTGGATACAGACACTGGGAGAGTGTACCTGTTGTACTGGATGATGACTGGCTTTATTCTGCTTTATGCTTGTGGACAGGTGAATCTACAGTGTCTCGTCAGTGATGTGTTAGGTGAAAATATTAACTGTAAATAACCATGAAATAAATGTCTTTGTGACCACTTTAAAATGGCTAAATAGTTATAGTAAGGTAATCTTAGTGGGACTAAGCATATCCGTAGGTTAGCCAACCTTGCACCTGCAGTGGTTCCTTCAAGCTAACATTTTTCAAGACAGTGGAGGAAATCCAGGCAGAAGTTGTGATTGACAGTTTTAATCCTAATTGGTGTGAAAGGTGGAAACATCCACCAGCAGATACAGCGCTGAAGGCGGAGTGGGCCGTCTACTAATCGAAGAGTTGGTGGTTCGATCCCTGGCTCCTTCAGTCCACATGTCGAAGTGTCCTTGGGCAAGATTATTGAACCCCAAATTTGTTCTAGATGTAGCCATCGACGTGCGACTGTGTGACGTGATATAGAATAAAAGTGTTGAAGGAATGAGTGGATGAATATGGGTTCTGGTAAAAGTATCAGTTCATATAAGTTGCTGCACAAATTAGAGAAATGGGTAGGAATTTAAGAGGGTGGAAGCATGCGAGTATTTACCAACAGTTACCAACAGTTTTCATGGGCAATGAGGTATTAAAAAAGGCATTTCAGGTCCTCACACTTTTCCTTTTTAGCTGTCTAATCGATTTACCGCTCGTTTATTGCTTCATTTGACTTCATTGTTGCCTTCATCCCAGATCTGAGCAATATTTTCAGTGAGTGCAGTCTTATTACAACCAAAGCAGTGGCCAAAACTGTGAAAATTGTACCCATTTTGTAACATACTGATAATCTACGATCTGAGATGTGAGCTCCATTTTAGCCACGGTGCGTGCAGCGTTCTTGATAACATACTCGCTGCTGTGCTGTTCGACCTAGCGAGTGAGTGACAGTCAGAGCACGCAGCTCTGTCAGAATGTTGTGATTTATGGCAGGATCTATTTCACACAGCTGCATTTTCAGCATCGGCTGGCCCACTTGTGAGGATCCTGTTCCTATTGTATTGATTTGCACTCATATAAGTCCTGGTCAATATGTTTCTCTTAATGTAACAGCATTCTTGCAACCAAAGGCCTTGACCACTGTCCGTTTGCTGTACCACAAAGGTCCCTTGTCACCAAGTGTCAAGCATTAAAAGTAAATACCCTGTACACGCTTAATAGATTGGTGTCATTGTGCATGGCTTTCGATTCAGCGATGATACTTGTGGTAACGCTGTGTGTCCTATTGATTTCATTTGTAAGTCTGTTGCTTTCATTTTTGTGGCACTTTAACATTTAACTCCCCCAAGGATTAAATGCTGGTACTTCAAAAATCATATAAACTATGGTTTCTTTCCTGTCAGAGCAAAAACAAAAGCTCCAGATTGCCCTTTGCCTATAAATAGCTGATTATTGGGTAGGTTAAGTACAAGCTGTTGTTTGCGACTTTCCAAGAGAAGGTTTTGGCGTGTGCTGATAGCTCTCTCCTGTCAAGTGATATTTATATCACTTCATCATACGTGCCGTAAATCTGGCATCTCGCTGAAATATCACTGTCATTTAACAAATCATACATGACGTCAACCAAGAACGGGCAGTATGGGATTAATTTACACGCATTTTTGAGGTTGAATGAGAATGTGATGTCCTTCAATTACCGTTAGTACACACGGTGTGCGCCAGGGGATTTTTCTAGTCCGCAAACACATGTTCATCCTCATGTGTAGGAGGATGAACATGTGTCCTGAGCGTAGCTTTGTAGCCCGTAGTCAGGGTAAAGACTTGAACATACAAAACAAGAACCAGCTTATGGAAGAAATAATAGCTGAAAAACTGCTGTGTGCATGCTTTACTATCAAGGTGACTGGACTGAAAATTAAATGCTTCTCCTTGAGTGAATAAAAACACTTCATTTGATGAGCTAAAAATACACGTAAAAAAAAAATAAAGGAAAAGAAAAAAGAGTGTTTGTTCAGGTGCTTGTTTCAATATGACGTGAGCGGCTGAGACTCGGTGGTTTTGCTTGACATTACTGTTAATGTGTGGAACTGTGGCGGGGGTTGAGTCAAACTTATGCTGTCAGGTTGGCACAGTCCCTGTGGTGCTTGTAGGGGGACTGGCTTACAGAATGCTGTGAAGCACAAAGATTTTGTCATCTTGCTTTTCCCCCTGCCTTTGATGTGACCTCTGGGTCTCCATAGGGCCACAACTCTGAAATGACTGTGAAGTATTTCTCTCTCTCTGTTATACATTTTCTTCTGTTCTACTTTCTGTTTTTTAAAAAAAAAAATTTTCTGTAGTACTTATTTTCAGGGATGCCGCTGCTGTTTTGGGATATAGGTTTATTTAATTTTATTTAATTTTATTTTATTTTATATGTCCTCCTGATTTTGCTGCTTGTTCTCTGCATCCAATTATTTTTGTTCAGCCGCTGTAGGCAGTAGTCTTCCACTCTGTCTCAAGGGCCTCTGCTGCCTCCGCATTAATGTTTCATATGTTTCCTTATGATTTGTCTTTGTAACACTCTCCCCTTCCAATTGCTTTACCCAGACATCCAGGGGCTTATCTTGCAAGAGATGACTTGTATCCTAATGTTCACCACATGTACTTTGTTCCCCCGACACAACAGTTATGACCAATTAAATATAATTAATTAGGAAAATGTAAAAAGGACATTATGCCAAGCTCCACAAACAACTTTTTAGGTAATGATGTTTTTTGTAATACTGCTTGATATTGTGCTGTTCTGGCACACATGCACAGTCATGTAAAACGGTAATTAAATCACACGAAAATTATCATCTATTCTCTTCATATTTAAGTTTAAACAATTTAGGAAAGAAAAAGATGTCTACAGATTTCCATCCATCCATCAATTTCCTTCTGCTATATTATAAAGAAGCAGTGTACATTCCAGACAGGTCACCAGTTAGCCATTACAGGGCTAACACAACGAGACAGACAACCATTCACACCCACTACTAATTTAAAATCTTCAGTTATCCTGACCCCACGCGTGTCTTTGGACTGTGGGAGGAAGACAGAGTACCCAGAGAGAACCCACACAGAGATAGGGAGAACATGCAAACTCCACACACAAAGGACTCGGCCAGATGGTGGATTTGAACCCAGGACCTTCTTGCTGCAAGGTGATTTTTTTTGATAGTTTTCATATATTATATAATATTTTATATAATTTTATAGTGACACTAATAGTTTCAGGCCCTGTGACAGGCTGGCGACCTGTTCAGGGTGTACCCTGCCTCTCGCCCTATGACAGCTGGGATAGGCTCCAGCCCCCCCGCGACCCTGACCAGGATAAGCGGAAGCGAATGGATGGATGGATGGACTAATAGTTTCAGTAATTAAGACAACCAGACCACTAATACTCCGCTACATTTATTACCCTTTCAGAATAATAAAATTAGAATCAGGAGTTCCAGATTAGATACCAGTGATTATAACTTAAGGAGTAACAGGTGGACACAGTCTTGTTTAAACCTCTTACGTCTAGGGTGTTCTCTTTGCTTTCTTTTGCCCTCACACCCTCAAGAGCTCCCCGAGGAATACAGAAAAAGGCTTTTGGATGGCTATAAGCCAGGGAAAAGGTTTGTGAAAAGGTCTCCAAATGATTTGAGAGTAATCATTCCCCTGTAAGGAAAATCACACATACAAGTGGTATTGATTTCAAATGATTACTATCCTGCATCCAGGACGGACTGTTCCTGTAAATTCAGCCCAATTGCAGACTATTTGATTCAAAAGAACTAAACCAACTTAAAATGTAGTCAGAGGATCTTGAAGTAACTCTTGCAAGTGTTGTTGTCCAAAATGCATGTGTCTATAATAATCAGAAAAGGTCACACAAATTTGATCTGCATGGGAAGCAGAGAAACAAGAAGACTCTTTGTGTCCTCGTTCATTCTGGTGTCCAGAAAGAACAAAGCAGTTTACAGTTTGCCAATGAGAAAGAAAGGCCAGGTCTTTTGGAAAAATCTGAAGTGGCTCATCAAAGATAGATATATAGTTGGCCACATTAACAGTAAAAATGTTTGGCATGGACTGAAGGCAGCCTATAAGGAGAAGAACACCATACAAACTGCAAAGCATGGTGTTGGGAATGTTATGGTTTGAGGTTGCTTCATAGCCTCAGAGAATGGGCAGCTTGAGTCATTGACTAAAAATAAATCCTGATATTAAAAGAGTGCTTGAAGATAATGTGAGGCCATCTGATGATTTCGTAAGCATGAATAGATGGAACATACATATAAGCAAATCAACCAAGGAGTGGTACAAAAAGACAAAACCTGAGGGCTAAAACCAGATTTGAACCTTGTGAAACTCTGTGGAAATGTTGTGGAGGAATTTTAAAGTGACGGGAGGTGAAAGAATCCTGCAACTAAAGTAGTTTAAAAAGGAAGTGATTGAAATTATAAGCAAACCTCATTGAGAGGCTGATGGACACTCAGGTGGGGAATACTTATTTTTTGTAGTGAAAAGTATCACTTCTGCTGATATTTCCTCATAACTGCATTGATCCTTTGCTAATACCGAGGCTGTTAATGACATGTTAGAATGTGGCTGTGAGTGTGACTATTTGCCTGTGCCGCTGTGCGCATGTTGTGCGCGCATGAAACGGACCAGCTCCCAATCAGACATATGTGAGACTGACCGGCCGGTCACTGGTCAGAGCTGAGAATGCTGAAAATCGGCTGAAAATTTGCACAGGCTGCCATTCTAACAGCCTCTCTCTGAGATCGTCTTCATTTGTAGTTTAACAGGTGTGTTAACAGACAGAAGCAGTTGTGGTTTGATGGCATGCAGGTGCACCTAATTGCTACGGGCTGTTTAAAATGCTGGTTATGACTTTACTAAAATCTAGAGCTACATTTCTGTCTTGCAAGGTTGTCTACACAAGCACAGACACACGCACACACACACACACACACACACGCACTGGGCTTTGTGGCATGCAAAGGAGGAAAGACAGAAAGATTCCCAAGGCGCCAGAACTTGAGGAATTGCCTGTCACTGCGTTTTTATGCGCCGAAATGTGGGTGTATGTGTGCGATAAAGACGCTTGTAGACAGAGACAGAGCTGCATCCATACAGTAGGTACTGTAGGTGTCCTTGCCTGGGCTTTTTATATTTATGTGCAGTTAACCTCAGGAAGGCCTTAACATGCACCAAAACATGCAACCAAGTGAACCATCTGTTATGGCAGACACACAAAGTTTGCCATAGTTTTGTCACTTCACATCTTAGGTCCAAGACATAGTATTATGGAATTTGAGTGTGAGTTTTCTATTTCATGCTTTTATCTTCTTTGCTAAAGGCTGATTTCTACATATTCAACTAAATCAACTCTAGCTGGAGAATATTAGTGTCTTTGTCGGCTGTAGCTAACAAACTGCCAGTGTGGACATGTGGGTAATGCTGCTTATAGGCATGTTATGGAATATATACTGCAACTGAGATATTTGTTGTTTACCTGCAACGAATAGCCTCAAGCACAAGTACAAGTACATACTCCTTGTTGCACAATCAGTGTTGGGCAGTGTACACCAGCTGAACAAAGTGTGTATGACATTTACCTTAAGATAACAGTTTGCATAGTCATCTCTTCGGCTCATGGCTATTTCCATCAGAAACATTTCTCATCATGTTGGAAGGAATCCTGAAATGCTTTTTTAAGAGCTCTCCCTGAGCCTGCCCCTACACTGATCTTACATGAATTAGAATTGTAGGTGTTTTTGTGTATATGTAAAGAAACACACTAGGAGCAGCTGTGGAACAATAACAAAATAGCAGCGCTTGTATGGCTGTCACTGTGCATTATTTGTCAAAGCATTTGAAATGAAATAAAGCGTAGCTGTTGGGCAGTGTCTAGGGACAGATCGCATTAGAACAAACAAACGTGTTGTATTTTGCTTGTATTTTCTTTTTTTTAAATCCTAGATAAGATGCTTTTATAAGATGCTGTTTTTCCTGGAAATTAAGTTTGAAAAATCAGGATGTCTGTTATTCAAGGATTAAATAATTATGTATTCAACTTAGAAATTCTTCTTCCCTGGAGAGAGAACTATTGTTTGCTTTTTTTTTGGTAGACTTAATGTTCCTAATATCTCCTCACAGGACATAGTGTAACAGCCTCTACATGGTAGAGGAGATAAAAAAATAAAAAGGAAAAAGAAATAACTAAAACCCCTAAAACATTTCATTTTTATAAGAGAGCAGGCTTCATCAGCCTTAATCCCCATCTTCCTACATTGTCCTGCACCTTCTGTGGTTTCCATGGTCACACATGTACGTTTATATACAAGCAGCAGCTGCACTCTTGCGGTTTACTTTTGCCACTGACTTCAGTAATGTGTCATCAAGGTCTCCAGTCATAGTAACCACTTGGGCCTGAAAGCATCCCATTTACTCTAGATTTAAACAATTTCAGATTTTTTTGAGATTTGTGCAGCTCCTTTTGCCACAGTGGGAATTGCAGTTCAGTATAGGAACTTGTGATACATGTGACTGCTCATTTAGCTGCTAGATTAGCAAATTTGAAACAAACTGCTACAGGCCTGTCACAATGCTTGAAGTAGCAGAGCTGGACATACCCCTCCATGGCATGCCCCTCTCACTGCTGCCACTTGCTGTTGCTAATATTAAAAAAAAAAAAAATCCCGAATTCAGCATCCACCTTTAAGCCCCTGAGTCTAGCTTTCTTTGTTTTGTTTTTTTTTTGGGGGGGGGGGGGGTATTATAATTGATTTTGTCTCCCTCATCTGACAGCGCTGCAAGGCTTCTGTGCCTTTTCCTCTTGCTGACAGCGGCATTGCAAACAAATGTTTGAAATTTTCCTCAGCTCAAGAGAAAAGGCTCTAAATATCCGATCAGTGACTTAAGCCTTACGGCTGCCAGCCTACATAAATGGCATTTTGTAATGGAGTTTGCTTGAGTAAAGCTAGTGTCCTAAACTTTAGCCGACTGAGCCTGCCCAGGACTTGGCACGGTCTTTGTCTGTCAATAAGAGATCCGCAAGTCCTGACTTTTGCCTTTGTCCGCTGGTAGCTGCAACGGTATTTATCTCCCCGTCGCTGCTCTCTAGGCTGCCTTTTAGTATGCAGCCCTGCCGAGTGCCTGCAGGGAAGACACACATGTCACATGACGCGATGACTCAGGCTTTAATGCCCTGCTACATGGCTGGCATGTGCACAGACACCCCCCACCCCCACCCCACTTAGCTCTCAGCCTGTTGCTAAGTGTGACAGACCTATATTTAAGTCCATAAGAGTGTGCTAATGTCCAACGTGTGTCTCTGTGCTGCACGTGACTGGCCGTCGGGCTGTATTTCTGTCTGATTCAAGCACAATGAGGACGGATTATATTGTGTCGTCAAATGTTGAAATGGTTGGGAGGTTGGGCACGAATGTTCAGATGCACATCTCTGGACCCGAGGCAATGTATGTGGAGGAGGGAAGATAGGGGGAAAATAAGGACAAAGTTATAGATGTGGTTGTCCAGAGACAAAGAGCTATAATGGACTGTGCCTGTCTGCTATAGCATCCATCCAGTTGGAGTTGGCGGATTTCATATGAGCGATGTACACAGAGATTGTTTTTTACAAGCATGGAGACTTCTGGTTTAACATCAACATGACGCAAAGCTGTCAAGACATAAATACCTAAAAGTGGTGCAGATGTGTCCTTGGATTGTCATTCATTGCAGTACAAGCAAGCTGGAATCCCTACAGCTATAGGAGACATGACAATCAACAGGAAGAGTGGAGGGATGATCTCACTGCAGACTGACGAAGTTGCATCTAAGTTTAGAAAAGTGAAGAGGAGGATGAGAAATTAGAGGGAGATAAAATGTACTGTAGGAGTGTATGCATATGGACGGTAGCCATAGTGGTTGCAGCCATTCAGCTCTGTGACTCAGAACTCTGGTGTTGTGTGGGTGGGGTTTGCAGAGTTTGGAAGGGCAAAAAAATTGGCTTCTGATCAAACTGTAATCAGACCACTGTCCTAGCAGAAGCCACCACACATTGGCCATTTGTCTGCTGTGACAGCAGGTTGAAGTGTCAGACCCCTAGAGGGGTGGGAGACCCATCACTTCTTACTCACCACACAGTGCACTGTAGACCCCACCCCCCCCATCTCCATCAAACAGAGCATCGTATCTGCATGCAGTTTGCTTCTCTGTTTTCGAGCAAGGGCAGCCTGTGAAAGAAAGGACAGCTTTGCAGCTTGTGTATCGCCACTTTCATCCCAGTGATGAAGCAGCTAATTTGTTTGATAAGCCAGAAGCCCCTGCCATGTCTCAGACACCAGCGGGTGTGAGTGATGAACAAGCAGTAGGAGAGGTCTCAGTAAGCCATGCCACTAGGCCCCCATTAAACTTCAATTGGGGCCTCTTGGCCTTATTTCTCTTCCTGTCTGGTGCTTGGCAATGCTTTTGCTTACACATTAAAAGTGGGTGTTGATGATTGCTGATAACATGATGGGGGGGGGGGGGGGGGGGGGCAACAATGGTGAGCACACTAGCCTTTGTAGCAGACAGATGATGAATGCAGTTAAGCACCTCACTGACTCTTACATCACAGACAGTATGAGAAGGGCCAGTTCAAATGCAAATAAAATGGTATTCTTTTAAGGAGGTTTCATCTCAGCCTCAGGCTGCTCCTTGTGTGCTGGTCAGCAGCTGTTCTCATCTTTAGAAACTGTTGCTGCAGTGTCATGCATTTTTAATGGGTGAGGACACTGTATCAGGCTGCGTTCTTTAAGTATATACATTTAATGTATGTAAATGCTCGTCCTTTATGACTATTCATGGGTGTGTGTACATAACGTGTGTATTCTGTGAGCACGAGGTGGCTTTACTGCCAGTATATGGAGAACTGCTGGTTGAGTGAAATGTGTGTGTGCATTAGGCTCTGTCAGCATATAGCATGGGCAAATTTGTATATGAGTGTCTGCATTTCTGCTTGTATACCAGCTAATAGTGGTTTAGGGACTAATGTGATGCAGCAGCTCTGGGCTTCAGACACACTCCCTGAATCATTTCTGAATAAGCTCTATTGGGCTCAGATTCCCAGAGGTCTCTCCAGTAATGCTTCCATCATGCCTGCGCTTCATCCAAAATTAATTTGAGGATTTGGCAAGCCTTAAAAATGAAGATCCTAAATAAAAGTGAAAACAAACAGCATGCAATTAGATATTTTACAAAGAATTTCACATGCATTTTAGTGTCATGTTAACTACAGCCATTAGAATATACACAGGACAAAATGAGATCTTGCTTCTTAAAGTGCTGGAAACACATCCCGAGCTGGAGCCTTTATAGCTGTTGCATAGCACAAAACATGGCTTGAAAGAGTTTTTTTTTTTTTTTTTCTCTATAAAAACAAACTTAACTGGACACGTGGAATTATGTCTCCAAAGTGCAGATGAGGTTGTGAATTAAAGTGACAGTGCTGAAATTTAATGAAAAGACTGATTATAGACATGCAACGATGCCTCGACTCACACATTTAGCTTGACCTCATATCATACATTGTCTGTAATCACAAACATTTAAACCACCATTTTTTGTGCATTAATTTTCCATCAGCTATTCTCAATTATGAAGATAGACTCCATCTTACTATTAACTCAACACCATTTCTCCGTCATATTCCACACTCTTGGAGCACAGAGGAGATTTTGGCTGTATGCTACTGGCACTTGTGTTCATGTGTGGAGTCCTTTCAGCTCACTAGGCTGACTGATAAATTGAAAAGAAATCCAAAAGAAGACAATACAGCATGTTTAGTTAGTTAGCTGTTAGTTAATTAGCTCGTTAGTTATTTTTTGAGCGTGAAATTACTGCAGTGAATGCGACTGTGCATTGGAGACAACTCGCTGGGTGCAGCACAGTCTGCCTTCTCATCTGTCACTCAGCACATATTCACCAGCTGCACATGTGGACCTGTGGCATATATATATATATATGATTTTGTATCATTGCTCTCGTGCTGAAGAAAGCAAAATGATGAATGCTGAGGAGCAGGAGAATTCTGCTTAAATTCTGTCAATTGCACCAGAACTGTTTGGACAGCAGTTTATTCAAGATCCTAATCATGAGGTCAAAACAAGCAAAGAGCTTTTCAAGTTGAATAAGCAGGGAATCCTTGACTAGCTGAGCCAGTTATTTGACCTTGATCCAAATAGCAGCATTTCACTTTGTAAAGGCAGCACTAAATGCAGGTAGAAACCACGAGCAGGAGATGAAGGCAGCTGCAGTTTAAGGTCTGAGAATCATCATTAGTGAAGATACAAAGCTTTGTTGTAAATCAGCCTATTTTGAGGAGGGAATGTAGTGATGTGCAGACCCTAAACCATAGAGCCTGAAGAACAAAACTCTGTGAATTATATTGGACTTTATGATAGGCTATTTTATGGGTTTGTACTGTCTTTAGCATTTTGATTTACAGTCCCTTAGAAATGCATTTGACATAAGAGCTCCTCTTTCCTGCTTTCTCTTAGGGCAGAAATCTAAATTTAGCACAAAAAGTAAGGAAATTTGTGTTTGGTCGATTATTTCTTTGTTGTAACAATACTTCTTGGCAATAAATCTTATACCGCCTGTTAATTTCCTCTTAAATGGAGCCACATTTGTTAGGAAAATGCATTTGTGGGTTGAGCAGCAGAGCTGAGGATGTGGGTTGTGTCCATGAAAAACTTGCCAAACCTTCTTGCCAAACAGCTTATTCTGCTACTGACTCATGTTTTGAGCTTCTGACAATCAGGTGCCTGACTGGCACCTGATTAGCAGCATCACTAAGCATGGACTCTGCTACAGTGGTGTAGCTCTGAGCATGCCACATGTGACTGATCCAGATAGGGCCTGTGTCATAGGACAATTTCAAGCTGGTGTTCTGTAAAATACAAGTCAGAGCATCATTTGGAGTGAGTCCTAGTATCAAACTGAAGACCAAGTTTCATACTACCATCACCCAGGACCTCAAGTGGGAGCCCACCATCACCTCTGTCGTCAAAAAGGCCCAGCAGAGGATGTACTTCCTGCGGCAGTTGAAGAAATTCAACTTGCCAGCAAGGACCATGGTGCAGTTCTATACTGCCATCATTGAGTCCATCCTTACCTCCTCCATCACTGTGTGGTACGCTGGAGCCACCACTAGGGACAAACAGAGACTACAGCGCGTTGTGCACTCTGCTGAGAAGGTGATTGGCAGTAACCTCCCATCTCTCCAGGACCTGTACACCTCCAGGACACTGGGGCGTGCAGGTCGGATCACAGCCGACCACTCTCACCCTGGGCACAGACTTTTTGACCCTCTCCCCTCAGGCAGGAGGCTACGGTCCATACGGACCAGAACCTCCCGCCATAAGAACAGTTTCTTCCCCTCTGCTGTTGGACTCATGAACAATTACCCTAAGACTGTTACCACCACCCTCCACAAACGCTGATGACCCTATGTCTATGCACCTGTCTGATTGCACTGATGTACATATTAGTGGAATATAGTTTACATTCTTTTATCTTTTAATTAGTCTCTGCACTGTATATTTTGTAAGCTCTAATATCTCTGTATATTTGCAATTTGTATACTTGTATATTGTCTTATAGTTTTTATACTTATTTGTTTTTTTTTTCTGTAAGCACGAAGTACCGCAGCAATTTCCTAATGCTGTGAACCTGTTCACCCATATGGCAATAAAAACCTTCTGATTCTGATTCTGATTCTGATATAACAGGATATCAGAGACAGGCGGTGGGTGACCCAAAAAGATGACACCGCAATAAGACAGTTTCTGCACCCTGTCAGCACCATATAGGCAGTCTTCTACTGATTTGCCGTCAAGGTTTGCAGGACAATATGGCCGACGGCTCTCTTCCCAAATCCAAAACGGACTGCACACAGCCCATCTCCAGTCTCATAGGGCTGCCCGGAGGCCTGACCTCAACCCCGCTCAACACTTGTGGGATTAGCTTGGGAGTGCTGTTCTTGCCAGAGTGACCAGCACAACCGCACTGGCTGACAAATGCTGGTTGAAGAATAGGATGCCATCCCACAGCAGTGTGTGACCAAGCTGGTGACCAGTATGAAGAGGGGGTGCCAGGCTGTTGTCACTGTGTATGGTTCTTCCACATGCTACTGAGGCCCCTGTTTGCTAAATGAACAAATTATGGTTTGTGTCTTCAGCCTTCAATCATCCAATCCAATAAATGACACCAAACAAGAGTCAGTAGCAGAATAAGCTGTTTGGCATTGGCAGAGAAGATTTGGCAAGCTCTGCTGCTCAACCCGTAAATGTATTTTCCTTACAAATGTGGCACCATTTAAGCGGAAATAAACAGGCTTTCCAGTGGTATAAGATTTAGTGCCAAGAAGCGTTGTTACAACAGAGAAACAATCGCTCAATCACAAATTGCCTCACTTTTTGTGTTAAGTTTATATGGAAATGAAATGGGAATATCTACAGCCCTACTTGGAAGTTCTGGGATTTATAATGACTGGAAAGACTGGACAAGACAGATGGATGCTCCAATTAAATTTGCACGCACACACACGCACGCACGCACACACACACACACACACACACACATACACACACACACACACACACACACACACTCACACACACTACGCATTCACTTGCACATCCATTGTCCCAGTTTCAGAACAGTGTCAGCGGGTTGCAAAAACATCAGTGTCACACACTAAAATGTAGTTTCAATCTCTTCTTATGTGTATGTATAGATGTATAGATGTGCCTGTTGATCATCGCCACAAATGCATGTCATAGTTCAGTTCAACTCAGTTTTATTTATATAGCGCCAAATCACAACAACAGTCGCCTCAAGGTGCTTTATATTGTAAGGTAAAGACCCTACAGTAATACAGAGTTGGGCTATGAGCATTTTGGAGGAGTATTGGAATGGGGAAGAGGGGGAAGTAAGATGAGAGAAGCATCAGACAGAAAGGCGATCGAGATAAAAATGACAGCGATGGTACAAGCAAGAGAGGCGGAGAGGCGACAGTGGGGATTAGCAGCAGAGCGAGGAAGACGTGCTTTCTTTTTTTGTGCTCGCACTCTGTTGCTCTTTTTCCTGTCTCCCCCACACCGAATACACAGGAAACGTCCTGGCCTGGGCGCCCTCCACATTGCATGGCACATGTCTATAAACACCCACGGACACACACAAATGAATAAAGAGGAACAATTCTGTTGACTTATGCAACTGCCTTTGTTGTACTATGCACTCACTTCAGATCCCTCCCTGAAAGCCTGTATATGCTGTGTGATGTGATTGGGTTTGCCTGACTCTTCTCCAGTCTCTCTCTTTTTTCATAACCTGCGTGTTATAATCGCTAGAAGAAGCACAGGAAGACTATAACAGAACATGAAGGAGATGGCACACAAACATGTACTGTAGTGTTTGTGCTGGAGTCAGAGGCACATATTTTTATATTGCACAGATGGACATGTGAGTCATCAAAGCGCTGTTGTTTAATTAAGTGCATGGCGCATTTGCCTGTGTGAATATGCATTCTTCTCTTTTTAATCCAGTCATTCAGACAGAATATCTTCCTTTTCGGTGCCCTGAACTGCTTAATCCAATTGAATGCATCTCCTAAATTAATCCACAGCTGCTCTTACAGGTATTAAACGTTTGCACTCCTCCATCCATCAGCACATTTGAACAGCTTCTCCTGGTCTGGGGTTTTAAAGCTTTTAGTAAGGCCGTTGCTAAAGCTTGAACTGAAACCTCACAGATTTTTTTTGGTTTGGTATATAAAATTATTTCATACTAATTGAATTGATGAAAATGCCCATTAACATTCACCAGAAGTCAACACGATGCCACAAAACTGCTCTGCTTGAATAATAAAGCAAAAATACATTACCACAGGGTCAATGATTAAGGTCTCAGGGATAAAGAAAAGTGGTGGATTCTCAGTAAGAAGCTTACATGTAAAACCTTGGAAATGCATTTTCTTTCTTGAGAAGTCCCTTGAGTGACTAATCAGAAATTAATCTGTAGTTGGTAAATAGATAACAACAAGTAGTAAATAATAGTTGCTATTTTTAATTTTCTTTACCCACACCTGTTTGTTGCCTTTCTAAGACAACCATCCATTTTTGTTACTGCTTGTCCTATCTGAGGTTGCTGGCACATCATCCCAGCTGTCACAGGGCGAACAGCAGGCTACCCTCTGGACAGGTCACCAGTCTATCGCAGGGCTAACACAGAGACAGACAACCGTCACACTCAGATTCAGACCTAGGGCAAAACTAGGATGACCAGTTAACCTAACCTAACATATGCATCTGTGTGTGTGTGTAAAGGGGGTGGGGGGGTGTCAGAGTTCCCAGAGTGATGCAGGCACAGGGAGAACATGCAATACAAAAACTCTAGCTGTGGATCTGAACCCAGGACCTTCTTCCTGTGTGGCAACAGTGCCAACCACTGCACCATTAAGATGCATAAATGCGTAATTTTTGCTGAATTTCATCTCAGAGGAGTGAAGCATTCAGCTTCTTGCTCAAAGATACTTCAGCAGGGCAGATGGCTGCCGGCATGGGGAACCTTAACCTCAAGTTGAAGGACATCTGCATTACTGACTGTGGCACCCTGCTGTGTGTATGTGTGCATGTATGCGAGATCACTGGTAGTCTCCAGTTAAGTGCTGGGAATACTTGGCCTTCTGTCTCGCATTAATCAAAGTGCAAAGGACGGCACTCAGATTAATATTTTATATGCTGTGTGACACTTGGCAAGATGCCCTTCTCCACTGTGCTGTGGGCAAACTGACAACCATACAATGTACCAAAGATGTCTAATTAGTCCTAAACCAGACGCAACAGAATTATTGCCAGCAGGGAGTGTGGTACAGATACCTCAATCCATCAAGCTGAATAAATCTATAGATTCCACTGTTGTCACTGCAGTCATCATGCCAATGTGATAGGGTCATTTCTTCTTCATATTTTTCTTTTTAATAATCAATTCCTTACAGATCTAGTTCCTGAGGTGTGTATATACACTCATTCAATTGCTGCTTTATGTCTAGCAAAATTGTGATTTTTGCTTTACTGGCAGCTTGCAGGTCCATGACCTTGAGAGCACAATCTGGCTCTGCATCGGTTGGCACACAGAAACACATTAGAGGCCAATCTTTACTAATCTCCCATGATCCTACCTTTGAAAGATTTGCTTGATATCGGTGCCAGTGAGTGCATGCCTCAAATGCAGCATGTAACTGACCTTTATTTGAAGCAGGGTGATACTAGAGGCACCTTTTTATGAATTCCTTTGTTTTGATAAGTATAATTTGTCATGATTTAGTTCAGGGGGGGCGTGGTGGTGCAGTAGCTAGACTTTTTGCAGGGGTTTCTTCTCAAAATTCAAAGATGTGGTTGCTTTTAAAGCCTGGAGACAATGGCTTTATTTTACAGTGTAACACAATAAAGTCACCATTGTTTAACAAACTATAAAACAATTTCTTGAGCAAAATGTGGAAAAGCCAAAATATAACATCCCATTGTGAGGAGACAGGGTAGCTGGGCCTGGCTTCGGCCGCTGCCTCACATCCCAGTAAAGAAAGTGGACGGATGAAAGTAAGTAACGGCAGCATTTTGAATTCAACTGACCAGAAATCCTTGATTTTGTAACAGGACTTGTATTATATATCATGTTTTTTCCCTTAGCTTGTCTATACTTTTTCACGACAACCACACCCACACCCAAACTTGAAATTAAATACTAGTTTTTATTTGAGTAAAAGCAGCACAAAACAGCACAGCACACTTTCTCCTGGATAAACAAAGCAGTGTGCTATTATTCAGAGCAGAATAATCACGGCGTCTGGCTGCATTTTCTTGCTGCTAATACTTGTATTCAAAAAACAAGAAACTCCCGATGTTGCCGTGTGAATGTATTAAAGGTTAATTTGGCATTAAGTTAAAGTCTAATAAAACATTTTCTTCCTACTACCTTGAAAGGATAATACATGAGGCCCTCTAAATGCATATACTGGCTCCTGTTTGCCACATCCATTATTCATAAACAGCAGAAAAACCAGTCACAGACTGAGTCCTGCAGTTGCTTGTGTCTTCTCCTCTTCTCTCTTCCACTCTCACTCTCCTTACTTTCTCTCCCAAGCCATGTTTTTCCTTAAATTATCCCCCCACCCCCCAGCTCAGGGTTTTGTCTTTAAAGCCACTTTTTCGCCCTCTGAGATCTATGGTGTCCTTTTTCAGTCTTCAATCTCCAAGTTGTGTGACACGGAGAAAATTATTACATGTGTATCTTATTCATACACTTTAAGCATTTCGGTTCTGCCTTTTAAATGCCTCCTCTCTCTCTCGTCATTCACTGCATTCAATAACAAGATTCGTGTGTTACTGTAAAACCTTGTGTTTAAAGGTTCCTCTACAGTCCTGCTCGCATTGAATACGCAATTGTTTGGCCTATCTGATATGAGTTTATGAATGAACTCTGTTTTGTGCAATTCACTGACCACAGCAGGCTGAATGTGTGGGACAAGTGACATGTGAAATAAGAAGGGCATTCAGAGAGCACAGTCCACTGCTGAGGCCCGTGATCTGTCTTGAATATTTTATTGAAAGTGAGCTAGAAATGAGCAAGAATCTAAAAGGTTCTACTTTTTTTTTTTTTTTTCCGGAACCTGTATATTCTATTTTATTTTGGTGCAAAGCACTTTGGTTTTAAATGTGATGTAATAATAAAATGTACTTACTTACATTTAATAATAGTTTAATAAAAATTAGCCTGTAATTTTTGTGTAAAGTTGTTTGCAGACAAACAAGATCCTCTCGCGAGGGTGTTTAACAGTAGCCGGAGGTTGTTTTCATACCAAAAGCTCTGAAACTCTGAAATTAAGTGCACCTCCCAGCGACAAATAGCAGACATAATGGTTTATTTAGCAACTAAAGAATGGCAGCAGTTGGGACTTACAGTGACCAGAAGCAACACGACTCTAAATAAATGCAAACGTTCCTGTCTGTGAGCCACTATTTGCAATCAAGTAAATCCAGCCTTCTGTATGCGCTGAGGTGGAAAGTAATCTTACACTGCCCCCCAAGAAAGATGACTTTCTGCGGACGATTGGTGTACTGCTCATAATCAGAGAGAAACAAATAAAAGCACGTGGGAATCTGGTTGTATTTGCAGAATAAAGGTGAATTCGTTTCCAACAAGTTCTTGCCCAATTTGTTTCAACGTAAAAGCAACATAATAAGCCTAAAGGCATCAACCATGAATAAACAGGAACAACAATAAAAATAAAACTGAAAACACAGAATAAATCTCTGGCGCTTAAGCTGATGTGATAGTAGGGACTATTTTGCTTTTATTTATGCTTTTATGTTTCAGCTATAAACATGAATTTATGTCTTTTAAAGGTAAAATGTACTTAATCTGATTGGTCTTGTACAGGTGTCATGTTAAATAATGGCTACGTAAGTTATTCAACTATTTTGAGCAGTTTGAAGATTTATTTCCATCATGAAAATATGATTAAAGCGCTGCTGGAAACTAATCGTTTTTCAGAAGGATCTTGGATAAGAATGTGGGAATTTGCAAAGTGTTGTACAATATTAATAGACAATAAAATGGACTACTTGGTGTTCTTGAACCACGTCTCTCCTCAGCAAGCTGTCTATTGCTATATAATATGAGTTATAAATCTATAGCAAATCACTTTGAAACACGACTAGACAAGCGTGGTCTTAACTGTTTAACTGCTCTTAAATGCATAATGCTGAATGTTTTAAATGGCTCACTAAAGGTTACAGCAACCCTGTAACAGTGGATAAACTGAAGAAAAAAAAAAAAAGTTATGCACACTAATCTGAGCTCTTCTTGTCCGTATGCCATTGCTTGTTGCTAGTGTTGTGCAATCTGGCCAAATGATGTGATGATCTTTAGGGCTAGAATCACCATCTATGATCAGAATCACACATCTCACCATGGGGGTCACATGATGCTAGCTGTGCAAGTGCTTGCTTCACCACTTTGATGGGTCTTTCAGGATATTGGTGCATTCACCACGTCTCTCTTTGTCTGCCGTCCTGTTTTCTTTTTACAAAATTCTGTGGGCTTGAAGATGCATTTTGATTTTGTCACAACCAATCATACGCTTGCTTAGTTCATGTGGAGTTGGAAAGGTTAGACGGTGTTATTTACTTAATGATGCAAAGTCCATTCCTCTGAAATGAGATCATATACAAAATCAGGATGGTCTGCTATATAAGATTGTCTGATCAC